>NC_142370.1:30578062-30932562 GCF_059441005.1 Hippichthys cyanospilos | reverse complement strand
GATGTGGAATACTGAGTTTTTTCGTCCCCTCTTTAAGGTATTTTCCCCACTTTGTGACAAAAACAACTGTCATGACCCAAGGGGGTTGGCTGTATTTCTGTTGTTTTGTCTCCATCTGCAGGCGTTTTTGGGTAATTGCACTTGTTTTCTGTTGCCGTTGATGCCTCCATGCAACGCATCACTACAATGCTGGTCTGCTATTGGTCTGTGTCTCCTCACGGAGATGCTGGTTTGATTTTGGTCAGCCTCACTTGTTTCAAAATGGCGGAATGGTAAAGCTTTGTTCTTTCGTGAGTGGTTACAAAACCGTATTTATAGTGCATTTTACTGCTTAATTTCAAACTTGAATGGGTTGGCCATGGGTCCTAGTTTACTAGTGATAGAAATAAGTTGATTTATATGAAAACAAAACTGAGATAATCAAGAAATAAGAAGATGGAATATTCTAGGCTACCCTTACTAGGGAATATGGGCATAACAAGTACCACTCAAAGGTAAATAAATCCTTTCTATATTTTTCATTTATGATGTATTCTGATTGTATACATGTATATTATATATACGTAGCACTTACTATACTATTTTGGTGCCACTTTTTAATATTCATGTACAATTCTGATGTTTTTACCTGGGGTTCAAAACGCATTAGCACGGAACGGATCAATCTCGTAACACGGGGGCCCGCTGTATAATATTGCAGCTGTAATCACCCCTCTTGCAGATTCTCATCCCTTTGATGGATCCCTTCGTTTTCTCCTCTTTTGCAGTGTCGTCATTTGTCAACTCCTCCTCTCACACCCTCCTTATTAATGATTAAATGAATCTTTTTTTCCTTTGTCTTTCAGACGGCGTTCACAGCATTTCAGCACACTGCGTCCTACGTGTCCTCATCATTACCGAGGACATGCTAGGCAGCAGCGTCACCGTCCGCCTGCAGAACATGTCCCAGGAGCACTTCCTCTCACCTCTGTTGGGTCACTTCCTGGAGGGCGTGTCGGCGGTTCTCTCGGTGCCCGTCGAGGATGTTTTTATCTTCAACATCCAGCCGGACATGGACGCGGCGCCAGGAGGGATCCTGAATGTGAGCTTCTCTGCGGTGCTACCGGGCGGGCACTTCTTTCCTTCCGAGGCCCTGGAGGAACAACTTTACCTAAATAGGCCGCGGCTGACCTCGCTCACACAGATGGAGGTTTGTATTCCCGCACGCTAACACTTATGCTTCTAATTGACGTTTTCTTTAGTTTCCATGGCAAAATAAATCATCATGGAACGTATGACTGAGATGAGCGTATAAAGAGTTTAACCTTGAAAAATGGCAGCATTCAAACAGCATCTACTTGGCTAACATATATAAGCTGCGGCAGGCACAATGGCACATCTGCCACACAGTACGGAGTTTGCGGATTCGATACCTGCTCCGGCCCTGCTATTTTGAGTTTGCATGTTCTCCCCATGCCTGTGGGGGGGATCTTTTTCAGGTACTCATGTTTCCTCCCACATTCCCTTAAAACATGCATTGTAGGTATTGAACTCTTCAAATTGTTAGTCAATGCGTGCCCTGTGATTGGCTGTTAATTAATTTTACATTAACAGTGAGATTATGGCGCGATGATTTATATGCAACTATCAACGGCAATTATTGCATCATTTTATTCAGTGGTGTCAAGCACTGGCTATGCTACCGTTGTGGTTGCACTTAGTGTTGTCACAAAAACCACATCAATGCATAATTCCTGATTTATTAGAAATTATACATCAATACCTTCATTATTTTTCTTCTTTTGGGGTAAAAGTAAAAACACAGCGCCAGCTTTCAGCATGCATATATTAGTCCATCAATTTGTTCATCGTTTTTATGGAGCAATTTTGCACGGAAGTAAAAATAAAAAATGGTGACCTCGTGAAAGCCAATCTACATGCAATTTCTACATCATTTTTTTCGTCCTTTGCCATTTTCTTCCACCTCAGGTCCTTCCATTTGACGACAACGTGTGCCTCCGCGAGCCGTGTCAGAACTACATGAAGTGCATCTCGGTGCTACGCTTCAATAGCTCCGCCCCCTTCATCTCCTCACCCTCCATCCTGTTCCGAC
This sequence comes from Hippichthys cyanospilos, assembly GCF_059441005.1. Classification (NCBI taxonomy): domain Eukaryota; kingdom Metazoa; phylum Chordata; class Actinopteri; order Syngnathiformes; family Syngnathidae; genus Hippichthys; species Hippichthys cyanospilos. The sequence goes on along the minus strand of NC_142370.1, from coordinate 30,930,470 downwards.
CCATTCACCCCATCGCCGGCCTGCGCTGCCGCTGCCCCTTGGGCTTCACCGGGGACTACTGCGAGACCGAGATCAATCTTTGTTACTCCAATCCTTGCTTGAATGGAGGGGTGTGTGCCCGCAAGGAAGGAGGTTACACATGCATCTGTCGTGAGGACTACACTGGTGAGTTAGCAACTCTTATTTCCACAGTCCAAATGAGTCATTTTATTGTTTTTACTTAAATTAAGCACTTCTTTAGGGTAGAGCTTCTTAAAAGCAAACTCCTTTTGCAGCAAACTAAACATGGAAGCTATTTGCAAAGGAATGGGCAAACTACGGCCCGTGGGCTGGAGCCGGCCCGTTGGTCTTTTTAGGGTTAGGGTTGATGCTAACAGTTAGCATAATTGTCGATTTGAAGCGTAATTTTTATTAAGATAAGACATTTTTAAACTGCTTTTGAATTGGATTTTTGCGTCGCAGTTAAGTGTTTCGGAATGAATGGTTCAAAGCCCTTTTTGGTCTCTGGGTTCATTCAAGGTCATCTTCAAGGTCATCAAAGGTTGGCTAAAACCTTGCCAGAGGTCACCTCTGTTGCTCTTGTTCCAAAAAATTGGACATGTGCAAAATTTCCTTACAAGACTAGATGGTCTTTTAAACACTGATATTCTACTTTAAGATACTGTCTAACCCCGAGTAATTAAAACGATAAACTTTTTTGTTCCGTATTGCAACATTATCATTATTCACTGTATTTGTGGAAAACCTTTTAGAATTTAGCAGCTTGAGAATAGAGTTGCTTCTTTTTTTGCTCTTTTTTTCTGCGCTGCTAATGAAGCCCATGCTACATACATGTTGCTGTTTTCCATTTTCATGCAATTACTCTGGAGTTGGTCCATATGTCAGGCAGATAAAAGTGTGTTAGGCCACTCATGAATTTCACATCTGGATCACCTGCAAACAAATGAGACGGTGGCTTCTTTTTTCTTTTTTTGGGGGGGAGAAATAGAACACACATTGTTTGGAGTTTATGTGAGCTAAAGCTGTCTCCTTTGTTGGCTTCCTACATTGACGTTGTTTTTGATCTGCCGTGTTTTCCGATCTTTTGTCATGTCGAGCCTGACGTACTATTATCTCGTGGGAGAACTCCATTGCAGTCTACCTGCTACTTTGTCATTGACACGCACAAACACACACAACGCGACTACTTCAAACCGGTGCTTTGCTTGCCTCTATACTGTGTCTTTGCTGTGTTTTAAACTTTGTTTTGTATTTGAATTGGAACGATGATGTACAGTGTCTCATCAGAGAGGAAAAGGACTTTCAAACTCCCGCTGAGACATTTAGGAAGAGTCACGATCAAAACAGGACGGAATAAAAATTGAACACAAGTGGTTGAAATATGGTGGATTAATGACGAATAATTTGTTGGCTCACAGCTGTCAGGCTGACATATGAATAACCTGTATTCCCTGTATAATCAGTATTATGAATCAGAAACTATTCAAGTATCCAATTTACTCTTTCAATTGAATTTTAATTCACTTGGACCATATATTTCCTAAAAAGAAATGTTTCACAAAATTTTGCTGCGATCAATTAGTTACCAGCAAAATTATAAAGGAACTTGGCAATTGCAAATTGTACATTTTGTTCCTTTTGGATCCTGAAGATGTGCTACACATAAATAACATTTTTTTATCGTTATTCTACATAAAATACTCCATAAACCAAATTACAACCAAATCCTGGGGCCACGTAATTAACGTGGCTACCAAATACACTGCATGAATAAGGGAGGAAAAATGTAATATGTTGTCAACTTGTCATGTTCCAGCTCAATCAAGAACAACTGACGTTCAGGGCTAAATGGTAATTTGAGGAATTCACTCAAGGTAATTTTCCCTTTCAAAAGTGGGGCAACGCATGACAGTAGATGGTCCAGATGAGGGTACAAATGAGAACAGAGATGCAAATAAATGCAGAGGAGATGAAGGAAAAAGACATTATTATGGATGATGTTGCAAAGGAAGAACTGTAGGCTAAAATGCATTGAGAGATAGTTGATAGATTCTCCCTGTTGTAAAAGCTTAGACTCGAATTGGGGAGGTGGGCCATGAATAAACAGGGAGCAATTGATTTTCTCCCGATTCGCTATGGAACTTTTTCTTTCATTATTACCACCCACGGACATCTCGGTGAATAATTTATGGAACTTAAGGGTCATTGAGCAAAAATATAATATAGGTCTTTTTAGAATTCATATTTTCTTTGTTAATTGTTTTGTAGTACATGTAGGTCAATTTGAGGACACTGTCAAACATAGTCCAAAGCAAAGCTGGGTTTTAAAGATGCAATCAGAGTGTCTCTGAATCTATCAAATCTTGAGGCGTTGCAGGTGTAGTTACTTGATCCACCGCCAGGGCTACCGGAGGCGATGTTATGCTAGCTAGAAAGCAGGCTACACCAGAGCGATACAGCACAAATTCCCATGCGTTAATTCCTAAATCAAATTCTCATTGGGAAGCAATGTTTTAGAATTTGGGAAGGAGAAAAATTCGACATACAAATGAAATATGCAAAAGTAAAGCTATGGTGCAAGTTAAGAGTGTTGGTCCAAGGAAGAAATGTAAGGTAGAAACACCACTATTCCCTAATTCAACTCAGTCACCGGAAATGGAGATTCAAAGATATAAAAATTAGCCAAATCATGAAATCGATGTCTTGCAAATGTGGCAGAATGCTTGACAATGTTTGCAATTCAGCATATTCATTTTCTGATGCTCCTTTACTCTAGTACTTTACTTGAAAATGCATGCATGCAAGAATGAATGAATAACTAGATAAATACTGTATAGGATTGAATGTCTAGGCTCATGAAATAACATAAAAATACGCCTTTGGGAATGAATGAGTTAACTGCGACATTTAAGTAGCCAAGAAAAAAATGTAAGGCTGAAGGAGAAGGATCTGATTCGACACTCAAGATGGTGATATATAACACAGTAAATGCACCTTTGTGAGAGCTGCAAAGAAGAGAGGAGACGAGACACAAACGGGGAGACAGACCAAATTAGTTTGTGGGGAAGGGAGAGAAAACGCAAATAGAAATGAAATCTCATGGTGGTTGTGCAGCGGGCTCTATTTCATACAAAGTGAAGCTGAGACAAAACTAAAGCGATGCGGCTGGTAAATGCAGGTTAGGAAAAGACAAGATTAATTTTGGCAGTTTATGACTGCTAAAGTGAGAAATTGAATCCATCTGAGGAACGAAAACAAGATCACAAGTCAAATAAATATATTTGCTTGGTTATTTGGTGTGTGATGAAGATCGTCTCTTATTTCACGTGTGGCAATAAAATCAGCATTCATCCAGTGCAGTACGTTGCAATCTAATGAAAGCAAGTTTTATAATTGTTCGATAAAAAACTGGATGATGAAATGCTCGGGCATTTGAAACTTAATTTCAAAAGGTAAATTACCTCATCGAAAGATCTGCGGGAGGGGAGATACACACACACACTGTCTTGCGCTTTGAACGTCTCAATGCACTCGTCGGCATGCATTATCGTTATTGCCACACCCTCCTCATGAGAAGGTTGTACAATTAGTCACGCATAGCCTACACTCACTTGTAGCACAGGTAGAAGAATTTCCAGCACAGCACTGTAATTGTCCAAATATGAGCTAAAAAATACAGACAATATAAGAATGCAAATCAGCACGTCAAAACTTATGAGGCTGACCGATCAAATTTTCTCCAATGGTGTCAAAAAAAAAACAAAACAAGCCCATACTTTTGGTCTTCATTTTTTTGGGGAAAAAGAAAAAAAGTGTGTCTTATATTTGGGGAGTTATGGTATTTTTCATTCTCGTGAGGATACGCAGCTACAGACAATGGATGGATGAATGGACAAAAGTACCGCACTATAAGGCGCACCAAAAAGCCTTAGTTTTTTTTAAAAAAAAAGGATCTAATCCAGTCCAATCCAACTTTATTTGTTAAGCATTTTAAAACAGCCTCAGATGACCAAAGTGCTGTACAAAACAATAAGAACATTGTAAAAACAGACACAATCGCTCATGGATATGAAACACTTTGTCTGATAAGACAAATGAGTAAGGTTAAAACAAAGAATAAAATGAAGGATAAAAAAGCGGATGGTGCGTCTTATAATCAGGTGCGCCTTATAGATGGATGAATATTGAGATTGGGAGTCGTAGATGGGGAATGAACTGATAAAGTAAGCTTCACCTGTTTCTTTTGTGTGTTTACAGTTGAACAAGGTTGCTCATATTGACAGAGTTATTATGCTATTGAGAGTTTAGAGTTATTATTTGAGTTTTTATTGTTATTACTTTGAGTATTACTATATTGTGACTGAAAAAGTTTGAAAATATGTCATTAATTGAGGGTGCGCCTTTATAATCTGGTGCACCTTATATATGGAAAAAGTTTTAAAAGTATGTCATTAATTGAGGGTGCGCCTTATAATCCAGTGCGCCTTATAGTGCGGAAAATACGGTATTGTATGATCTCGTCTTTCGGATAGGTGGGTAATTTTAGTTGTACCGTAAGCTATTGAAACCCAGACCATGCAGAACGTAGACCCCAAAGTCCGTTAGGACTTCTAAGAAAGGATAAAGTTTGACATGCAATAAAAACAAAAGAACTCTTTTAATAAAGTCAAAGCTTCCAAAAGAATTGTTTTTATCTTTGAAACATCCGCTGTCAGGTAACTAAACCGAGCAATTGGAAGCTGCCTTTCACAATACACCTATTCCTTGTTAAGAATTAAACAATGACAGCAAAGGTTGTTTATTTATGCAAAAAAGTCACAGATTAAGCAAATTGGGAGATTTGGGGTTCATTATGCATTTCTTCAGGGGCTGCGCTAGGGAGAGAATGAGTTTGCGAAGGAAGATTTAAAAGGGAGCAAGACCTACAGAGGAAAGACAAGAGGAAGGAAAGAGGGATGCTGCGCTGAGTGTATTGGCCTCCAGGGATGTACCATGTGTTGGGGTGGAAGGGGAGGGAGCGACCAGGCGGTGGGAGGCGAGGCGGAGCAAACTAAGACGCCGAGGGGTGGTTGAAGAATATAGTGGCTTTGATGAATAAAACATCTGCATGAATGAAGGGATGGTGTGAATACATTAAGCCGAGCGTGGAGGTGGAAGAAAGGATGAGGAACGAAAGATGGGGAAAGATGGAGAAATAAAAAAATGAAGCAATAGACTGGAGGGAGGTGAAACAAATACAATCATGATGAAGTGATGACTTGTTCTCTTTTTGAGTTTGAAATTACAGTGGACATTTGCTGAATTTAAGTCGAAGCTTTAGAATATAAAACAATATGACAATTTGGTGGCTGAAGGTAGAGTGACATTTACTCCAGCTGAAACCGCACACATCTAAGTTGATGTTTTTCTTGGGGTTCAGCAAGTTTCTGCTTCAGTCATTTGAAGAATTGTGCAACTCTCATGTGAGTGAGGAGCTGCTTCGATTGGCTGCAAGTCAAGGCCACGCCCAAAATGGCGTCAACTTTAAATAATAACTTTAAATGCACAATCACTGAAAGAATGAAACATTGTTGTTTTTAACATGTGCAATATTTTGTCCAAACGTTGGATCTTTACATCAAAGGCATTTCACATCAAAGCATTGAAAGAAGACACTAGGGAGCTGAAATTTCACCCAGATGGTCACAACATGTCAAAGTTTAACAGGGCACAAACACTTATTTATCACTGTACTGGGATTGTGCCATCCCTTGGCTAAAATACTGTCGGATTGATATAGAGCAAAATGACCCAAAATGGTCAAAATACTGCAAAAGGGTCAGTTTTTTGAATGGCTCCTTTTTTGTGAACGATTCATGAATGAACAGATCCCTTTGAAGAGCCTAAAGTCCCATCACTCCTGTTGATCACTGATGGGATGGTGCTTGAATATGCTCGCCATATTTTGTAAATTCTAAAGATAAATTCTGAATAGAACACAATTCAAAAATATGGATTGAAAGAGGTTTCTTCCATGGGTAAATATTTCGGTTTAGGGGAATGAAAGCTCATTGATTTGAGAATAATTTTCTGGCAAAAGCACATGACACCCTGTCGTCACAATTAAAGAATGGAAAACAAAAACATTTCTCTGCAATCACGCTTGCTGTTCTTTGCTTCCTCTAGTAACTTCCTCTTTTTTTTTAATCCATTCTACAATTTATTTCCTGCTTCTGCCTTTCCACCTGTTCCCAACTAGGTGAGAAAAGTGAACCAGAATGTGTGTTTGTCGGGTGTGTGTTTTTGTCGGTGTGTTTAGGTCTTGCTCACGCATTATTCATGAGTATTAATGTCTCTTCATTTATTTTAATATTAATGAGTCTGTGCAGAAAAGGGCTCCAAGAGACAAAGGCACGACGGGTGATTTGCTGCATTAGCAAAAGTGTGTCCTTGTTTGAGAGATTGCCTTATATGGATGCATAGTTATGTTTGGGATGTGAAAAAAGCGATATGAATATAGGGCTGGATATCGACTTTTGTGTTGTTTCCATCTGCAATCTTCCAGAGTAAAAGCGACAGATGTTCCAATTATATGTTTTTGGAGGCCGACTCAGAGTAAGTAAGATGCGCAGAATAGAAGCTACAGTCGTGGCTGGAGTTGCGTAATGCATCCACTAGATGGAGCTGCCCTAAAGGGAATGTCAACAAAACGGCCAGATAAGTCAAACTTTTCAATCAGAAGTTAAGAAGATAAATGAAGTAATACCTCCTGATTCCATTAAAGGACTGTATAGCTCAATACCAAGATGAATCAAGAGTCATGATTCAATCAAGTATTTATTTTTTTTTAACAAATTGCAACCCAAAATCAAAAAATATAATGTTTTGTTAATTTAAAAACATTTTATAAAATCTTTCTATTGCAAAATCTCACAATTTTTGCCTCTTGTCCCCATATACATTCCTTCAAAATTGGGGCCTATTTAGAATATTAAAAGTTCAAACAACGTGTTATAAAATTTTTTTGTATGATACATTTATAACTGAAATGCAGAGGTAAAAACTAAACCCTAACCCTAACCCTAATATATATATATATATATATATATATATATATATATATATATATATATATATATATATATATATATATATATATATATATATATAATTAAAAATACTTTTTAAAAAAACAATATTGATCCAGGCAGATCACATGATTAAAATTGGGACACCCAAGTAAAGATGATGATGAAGTCTTGGAATGAAAAACAAAGAGTGATCCCGAAAGCAAAGTGCAGTAGGAGAATAACTGAAAAATATGCAAAATACTTTGAGGATATCAACGTTCAATAAAAACTATAATATAACAACGATATTACTGCACCACCTTAAAGCACCCACAAATGTTCCAGTGGAATTCCTTTGAAGACCATCTTTCAAGTAGGTGGAAGTCCGTGATTACTTGCCCCCTAAACACATCCTGCTCTTTCTTTGTTTCAACTCGTATTTTATGTCTGAAGATATTTTCAACCCAAGTATCACGAAAAAAGGTTGAAGGTTTCTATTGACTTACAACCATGTATTATGTTCATGAGTATTTGTGTGGGATGTCTTGCTAGCGGACACAAAAAGTGCCAACAGAGACAGTTACACGATCAAACCTGACAGCCTTCAGGGCGAGGGCACTGTTTCTTTTCTGTTTTTTTTTATTTGTGTGTGCGCAAATGAAAGTTGTACATTCAAAATGACAACATACAATGAAATCGCCGAGGTATTTGATGGGAATGCCTTTCTGCCCGCAACCTTATGCGGCGTGAATGTTTGAAAAGCCGTTGTTAGGTTCCGAAGAGAGTCCGTAGTGAGCAATTTATCTGGAGGCTGTTTTCTAACACTGTCTGCTCTTTTTATACGGAAAAGCCGAGGGGGAGCGCGAGTGTGAGCAGCTGCTGTGTCAGAAGATGTTTGTGTCCAAATGGGCTCCGGGAAAGCTAGAAACTGAGCATCGACGTTCTTCATCCTGTGTGTGGTGATGGAGGGCTTATGTGGGTGTTTCTTTTCATGGGTGTCTGGAGACATACTGCCAGGTAAAACTTTATTTTGATTTGTTGTCTCTGCCAAGGAGGCTATTTTCATCTGTTTGTTTGTCCGTCTGCAACTTCCAGGGATGTTTTTATGGTATTGTAGTAATGGCCAAAGTAACAAAAACCCAGTCCAATATCTTTTTCATGTTTTGGGTTTGAGTTGTTCTTAGTGGTTCATGTTTCTGTTCCCTTGTTTGATTGCGTCCACCTGAGCTCCCTGCTCCAATTGTTTCTTGCCCAGGTGTTCCTTGTTGTCCCGTCATGTTTGAGTGTATTTAGTTTCATGTTTTCGGTGAGTTTTTGTCAGGTCATTGTCAATGTTGATGTTGATTCTGTGATTGTAGTTTCAGTCTCCCTTATCTATTTTTTTTTATTGTTTCCTCGCCCGTTTTTCTGATTCCTGTTTCTGAGTTTTGATTCCTGAATTTTTGAGTTGTTACGTGTTTAGTCTTTATTTTGTCCTTCCTCCCCATGTTAAATTGTTATTGTTATATTGTATATGGTTCATGTTTCTGTTCTCTTGTTTGATTGCGTCCACCTGAGCTCCCTGCTCCAATTGTTTCTTGCCCAGGTGTTCCTTGTTGTCTCGTCATGTTTGAGTGTATTTAGTTTCCTGTTTTCGGTGAGTTTTTGTCAGGTCATCGTCAATGTGGATGTTGATTCTGTCTGTGTCTGTAGTTTTGGTCTCCCTTACCTATTTTTTTATTGCGTCCTCGCCCGATTTTCTGAGCCCTGTTTCTGAGTTTTGATTCCTGAGTTTTTGAGGTTGCTCATATGGACATTGAGTTATTATGCTATTGAGAGTTTAGAGTTATTATTTGAGTTATTATTGTTATTACTTTGAGTATTACTATATTGTGATTGAAAAAGTTTTAAAATATGTCATTATTGAGGGTGCGCCTTATAATCTGGTGTGCCTTATATATGGAAAAAGTTTTAAAACATGTCATTGGTTGAGGGGGCGCCTTATCCAGCCTAATCCAGTGGGCCTTATAGTGTGGAAAATGCGGTAAAAGAAACAAGGGCCCTTTGTTGTGTTATTAAGAAATAGCAAACCTAATTGATCCTTTAAAGAGGTCAGATTGCCCTTAAATTTTTTGTCATGTTTTTCCATAATATCCTGTGTTCATCGACTAGAAAGGTCAGTCCTCTACAAAAGAAACTCTTACTCCTCCTTAAGGAATCGGCTCCCCGCTGCGTGTACTCCATAATGAAGGAGCCATTTGCATAAAAAGGAGAGTGTAAGTGGCTGCCTGATTGGGAAGAAAAAACACCAGTCTCCGAGAAGGGTGCATAGTGGAGGTACAATCAGCGTTGTTTATTGCGCTAAATTTTGGTCCTTAAAACTTACAGGTAAAACTTTCTAAAGGGCATCATAGTGCAGCAAAAGGAGAACTACTGCAAATTCTGGAATAAACATGCTTAATTATTCTCACACTTTTAACCCTGTGACTTATATTCCAATGTGGCGTATCTGCAGTTTTTTGTTTTTATTTTTTTTTACTAGCTGCCAGGTGGCAATCTCCCAGTTAAGCGAAGACAGAAGAAGACGCAATTGAACTATTGATTTTGATGGTGCTCCAAACACACTTAGGCATGTTACTGTTGTGTTGTTGCAGTATTTTAACAATCTGAGTGTGTTGGTGTCATGTTGTAAAGAACAATAAAATAACTATTATAAATTTCTGACTTTAAGTACAAAGTAGTGTTACCCTTTTCCCACACTTTGAACCCTGCAGCTTATAGTAGAGTGCAGCGTATCTGTTTTTTCGGGTTGGAGTTTATGTTGTTCTTATGCGGGTTTTGAGATGGACCACCTTGAAGGCATCTTTGCACTGGACACTTCCTGCCTAATGTGGGATAAGGTGTTATTTTTAGCACTCCGCATCTAGTGCATCCTGTTGACCTTGGAAGCTGGCTCCTCCAACCTTCTGAAGGTTTCTTATTTTCCCCAGATGGGGTTTTTGAGTTTTTCCTTCCCCTTCTGGGAGCTTTGTTCTGGGGATGCTGTTGTGTATTTATGATGTTCTGTATGACTTCTTTTCACCTCTGAAGCCCATTGAGACTGGTGATTCAGGGCTATACAAATAAACTTTTTTTTTGCTAGCTACGAAGGGGCAATCTCCGAGGAAACAAAAGGAGCCAGAAGAAGAAGTCATCAAAGTATCGATTTTTATTTTGAACAGCACTTTTACTTGCCATCTGGGGAAACTCTCCATTTGTAAGCACAATCAGGCATGTTATCGTTGTGTTAGAACGGTATTCTAAAAATATGTGTCTTGAAAATACATTGGTGCTGTTCTTATTTCTAAACATGCAGGCCTGCTCAGTCTGTACTGAAGGCATGATGTTGCTGTATCGAGGCTGTGCACCTTATGGTCTAAAAATATGGTCATCTCATATTCAAAAATATGTGAACAACAATACTGAATTTCAATTTCCTAATGTCAAAGGGTGCCTTATGGGTAATTTTCCTGTGTGTCCACGCAGGTGACCAATGTGAGTTCGACCGGCGCAATGGTGGTTGCATGCCAGGCGTGTGCCGTAACGGAGGAACATGTCGGGAACTATCGGGTGGCGGCTTCCGCTGCGAGTGCCCCGCCGGCGCATACGAACGACCTTACTGCACCGTCACCTCTCGCTCCTTCCCCCCGAAGACGTTCGCCATGTTCCGGGGCCTCAGACAACGCTTTCACCTCTCCATCGCTTTAACGTAAGTAGATAAGACTTCTTTTTGTTGCTATCACATGTTTCCTTGGGCTCTCATCTCCCAAAATCCAATTTCCCTCATCCACAGAGCAATAATTAAACCTCTTTGATTCTCATCTCTCAATGCTTTTTTTTTTCTGTCTTTTTTTTTCCTCTGCGCCATCTCATTGATCGATGCCACTAGATTTCCCTGTCTCTTTTTTTCATGCCTGCAGTCTCTTTTTTTTAGTCTAGCTTTCAGTTTTTAGGTGATCTCATCCTTCATTTCTGGGGTGTCGGAGTAACTTTTTTAAGTTTGAGCAAGTTAAATTTGTTGGTTTTCAAATCTAATTTCTTACTGTCATATAAACACGTGATATAATTTGATCGTATAAATAATTACATTCATTTTTTTCAGCAGCTGTCTGACTAAGTCTATTGCATTGTTGCCAACAGAAATTTCTAGAGCTTGACAGATTAATAGGGTGGTCGAGTAAATCAATTAAATAAATTATGGCCCTTCAAACATCATCACAAATAATCATCCAAATAACAGATATTTGCTTACCATTTTACCCTTAGATTCTCTATTTACAGCAGTTGTATGCAAGTAACACTGGTGTCATTTTTTTTTAGGCATAAAACCGTAAAATAATCTTGTCGTCAGAAATACATAATAAAATTTGTTATATTAATTCTGCTGACCTGTCATTCAAAACAAAGCAAATCTTCACTTTTACAAGCAATGAGAAATAGGAGGTTGTGAAAAATAAGACCTTAAGTAGGGAACTCCGGTTCCTCGAGAGCCATATCCCATTTTTCTTCCATGTCTCCCTCGCCTTTCACACCTGGTTCGAATAATCAGCTCATCGGCGAGCCCTGCGGAAGCCTGATAACGATCCCGATCATTTCAATCAGGTGTGTTGAATGTGAGACACATCAAAAACAGGCAGGACGTGTCTCTGGAGGAACCGGAGTATCCTACCCCTGGATTAACTGATGAATTGAGTGAAGTCAGCGTGAGGCAGCAATTATCGAATGTTTGTTAAGAGAGACAGCGGGTAATGCTGGAGAGTGCTTGTTACGCTGGTAATATTGCTTGTGGTTGCCAGGATACATTATGGTCAGGGTATTTTTTTTTTTTTGTTAAATGAACTTGTGGGGATTGTAAGTGGCCAGTAGCGCATACAATAATCATTTGCGTTGTCATGCAATCGATTCGCATGAAAAATATGAATCATTTGTTGATATTTGACTTTGTTATTCTGTGATGTTGTGAATGGATGAACAAGTTTGGGTCTGTGAAGCTCCAAGATTCTTTTGAGGGATTACAGTTGTGTTTATAACTTTGACCATTGTTTGCCTCTAATTATTTGTATAGATAAATTATTTTTAATGTACAGGTGATACAATTTCGAAACTATTATTTACTGATATCACCTGTGGTCTTCGCTCAAGGAATGACAAGGAATCATGGCTCACCTGTTGATCATGCGGCATTCACAGGATAAACTGTGATTGGTTAAGCCCTCCTCAACCTTAAAAAGTGATGTCATTTTCAGTTAACAAGTGATTTTAAAAAAAAAAAAAAAATTTGACAAAATTTAATTATGAAATTAACACATTCCAGTCCTGTCCAATCATTCAATCCTATTTACTTATTATATATTTTTTATATAATTATTTTCTACATGTTATTTGGACTATAACATTATCCCCATGGTTTCTGTTGTTGTTTTATTGTTTATTGTATTATTTTTTATTTTAATATTTATCTGTTTATTGCTCAAACATGGAATGTCATCAGCCACTCGGGGAGTGAACGGAATAAGAATTTCATTGTGTGGTATAAAAATTCTATACATATGACAAAAAACTCTTGAATATATATATATATATATATATATATATATATATATATATATATATATATATATATATATATATATATATATATATATATATATATAATATGTCTTTCTACTGCTAACAATGTTTAAATAAGTGGACAATGCCTTTAAATGACACAATTGAATAGTTGGTACCTATTATAAATAAGTAAACCACTCTTCCAGCATTCCGCCACTTTTGCAAAATTTCCATTTCCGATTCAGCTGTCTATGTTTGATTTTAAAACGGCGATCCAATGAATATATTCCCCATCCTAGTCCCCACTGCTATTGTTACCCTGATCTCCATATTTTATTCATGACCCCTATTTGCTTCTATCAAAAATCTTTTGATTTTGCAGAACACAGCATTGCAGAAATCTTTCCTTTCTCAAGTCCCCTCCCCGCCCCAAACAGTTTTGTATCCCCTTCTTCATCAGTCACCTTCAGAGGTGCACAATTTGTCATTGCCACCGGGCCTAAAGACAGATACTGGGTAAATATACTGTGTTCCCTAGGGCTGCAGCATGCGCGATATATTTATGTGTACAGTCCAGCTGGAGGAGAGTGTGTGCTCTAAAGATGAACAAACACTAGATTGGAAACATCAATATGGTTTGCCATCAGGGGACATACTCTTAATATGAACTAAAACATGTTTGCACACTAAATATGTACAGCATATTTTTGTAATGCCCAAGCACATATTGCATTAGTAAGAGAGTGAAGAAATTGTTTTAGCTGGCTACTGCGCAACTGCTGCTTGGTTTGCAGGAACTTGATAGCTCTGCATAATTGTGGCCACCATGGTGCAGGCTGCTGCAGTGACTGCGGAGAAATGCAAAAATTCGCTATTAAAATCAATACTTGCACAATCAATACTTGCACAATTTTACTCATTGATTGTGGGTCGTTTTTTTTTTCCACATCATAGTCGTCAAGTATTTTAGCTAAAGATTAACTCACAATTGGTAGTGTGATAACCAACTTAAATATGTTATCGCCATCTGGGTGAAATTTCAGCTCCCTAAGGCCTTCTTTCAATGCTTTGCCATTGGTGTGAAATTTTGTGATGTAAAGATCAAAGAATAAGGCGGAATACTACACAAGGGTTAAAAGAAGCTCAAATATTGTAACATTTACAATATTTGAAAACGTACTTTCACACTCTAACAGGCTTAATGATTTTCAAATGAAGTCAGCCTGAATCTGGGTTGCGTAATGATGCGCAACCAAAAATTAATTATGATTCTGTTACTGTTTTGGGTCAGAACTTACGAGAAAATATGCTAAAATATGGTTTGTTGTTTTTCACAGTAAAAGCAAATGTTTTTTATTTAGAATCAACACACAAGATGCTTTTCACATTCAGTGCACAATTTTCTGACATTTTAATAACCTTTTATGTCTCTCATGTCATTGGACAGTCATCTTATGAAGAATACAAATAGGGATTTACTTCTGTGCTAAAATTTGTTAAAAGTAGTGCTTATATTATGTTTTTTTGTTGTCTAGGTTTGCAACCTTGGAGAGCAACGGTCTTTTGTTCTACAATGGACGCTTCAACGAGAAGCATGACTTTATCGCTTTGGAGATCCAAGAGGGTCAAGTAATGCTTAAATATTCCACAGGTAAATTCTTCTTTTTCTATTTGACTCAAATAATTGCTAGGCTTTCAAAGTAAGGTTTCAAACGAGGGTTAGGGTTTCAAAGAATAGATTTAAAATTCAGCTTTAGGCTGTCAAACTAGGGGTAGGGTTTCAAAGAATAGATTTAAAATACAGCTGGGCTTTAAAACTTGGGTTACTGTGCTAGCGTTTCAAGGTAGGGTTTTAAACTAGGGTTAGGGTTTCAGAGAATAGATTTAAATCACAGCTTGGCTTTCAAATTTGGGTTTCAAACGAGGATTAGGGTTGCAATGAGTAGATTTAAGACAATTTAGCTTTCAAACTAGGTTTTAAAGCTACGGCTATTGTTTCAAAGTAGGGATTCAAACTAGGGTTGAGGTTTCAAAGAATAGATTTAAAATGCAGTTAGGCTTTCAAATTAGGGTTTCAAACGAGGATTAGGGTTTCAAAGAATAGATTTAAACTACTGCTAGGCTTTCAAATTAGGGTTTCAAACTACGGTTAGGATAGAAATGAATATATTTCAAACAAAGCCTGGCTTTTTAAACTTGGTTTTAAAACTATGGCTAGTGTTACAAGCAGTGGTGCAGCTTATTCATCAGTTATATACCTAAATCTAAATTTTTGGTGTGTTTTTTTTCACTATACTTGCAGGTGAATCTTCTACCCAGGTGAGTCCGTTCGTGCCTGGTGGTGTGAGTGATGGGGAATGGCACACAGTTCACATCCACTATTACAACAAGGTGAGTTCATCTCAAAACACTCTCAACATCTCTCACATTTGATAGAGTCATGACATCATATCCTTTGGGCTTTCTTCTGGATTTGATTTGCTTCTGTTGTGTCTACACAATTGATTTTAAGATTCCATGCCAGCAAAGCTTTTTTATTGAGAACAAACGCGTTCATATCATCGCGTGGGTGTTTGCGTGTCATTCTAGCCATGCACAGCGAATGCACATCACCTTTAATTTACTTTTGTTCTTTTATTTTCCTCAGCCAGCTAACCGCTATGTGAGTATGACTGTGACAGAGTCCACATATCGTACATGCTGTCTGTCTTCCTCTCCTTCCCTGCAGATTGTGTATGAACAATCAGTTTATTGTGTCTTGCCTGAGCAATACCTCTTTAGCTCTTTCCCTGCTGTGAGATATGAGAAATGTATCCCACTGGTCGGCTATATGTTGGATTGCCTGACTGAAAATGAACTTTTGTGTGAAGAAAATAGGTCATAGTTGTATTTGAAGCGCATTCTTTTTTTTTCAACTGGCCCAAAATTGTGTGTACTTCATTTTTGTTCACTGATGATTGCTTTTAAATTCATGTTATTTGTTAAACTTTGATGAAAAAAATAATGGAACTAAAAGTCAGCTTTCACAAGTGAGACACAAACTAAACAAGATCATTCTTTTCCATTGATCTTTACATTTTTTTTTTTTCCACTCATTTCTTTTGTTACTGATTTCAAACGGAAAACTGATGCAACAAGACCGAAGCTGAATTTGAGCATTTTTAGCAACACTCGGTGGAGGGCAGTCCACTGTAAACATAATATGCTAACACTGGTTACAATTAGCCATAAAGTCAAGTAGCTAAAAATTATTGTTAGCACCACACTGTAGAAGCAACTAGCTTTGCTGTTATCGGGATTCTCTAGAATTGATACCTGACCCAATAGCAATTTGCTAACAAGGCAATTAACAAAACGCTACGCTAGCTAACAGCAACTGTGGTAAACAAGCTACATCAACTGAAGATTAGATGTTTTTTTTAGGTTTCTGCACGTGTGTCCCAAAATTGAATGTGAGCTTTAACTAGTGATGGGAAAATGAAGCCTTGGAAACAACTTGTAATTTCCTCTCCACTAGATCAGTGGTTCTTAACAGTTTCTCACAGATGTACCACAGATGTAGAATTTTTGAGTTAAAAAAAAGGGACTTAAAACATGCCATCAGTGTCTGATTTATTCAACTTTAGAATTTCTCAAATGACCTTTTTATTGATCCACAATAAATAATCCACATAAAGTGTCCTCTTTTTGTTCGGAGAAGAGATCTAATATAAAATAATATAATAATCTTAATTATTAATAGATATCTGTCCACAAAAAATATGGTGTACTGTTCTCAAGAATAAATAATAATAAATATTTATTGTCCTCAAAAAAATGATCAACATAACATGTCTGACATGTTTTCAGAAATAAATAATTATGAATAAATATTTGTCCACAGAAAAAAAATCAACTTGAAGTGTCTTCTTTTGGGATCACAATAGAGATCTGTCCTTAAAAACTAACCTCTAACCAATCAAAATCACTAACCCTAACCCTACTCCCATTTGAAAACCACTGCACTAGATGGTAAGCTTAGTTTAAAAATAAAGGCAAGATCAATGGAAATGCGTTTTGATGACACTGCCATCTAGAGGCACAAAAAAATGGCGATTCATGAGGTTTCATTTGCCCATCATTATATTTAACTGTCCATACAGAGGTTTGTATCACTTTAATGTGGAAATGCTGCATATTTGTGCTTCTTAATTAGCATATCTGAATATGCATACAAACCTCTGGACCGTATCCAGTGGGATACTCTGGTCAACAAATAACATACATTTCTCGTTTATAATCTTTGTGTTTTTTTAATGTGATCTATGTGATTATGTCAAGAAAAAACTGTCACATAGAAAGTCTTAATTAAAAGGGAACCCCACTGCAGTCTTTTAATTTTGCTCCTTTGTTTGTTCAGCCTAAACGCGGCATGGGCGGTGAGGCCCAGGGTCCCTCAGATGAGAAGATTGCAGTAGTGAGCATTGATGATTGCGATACAGCCTTGTCACTCCGCTTTGGCGCCCAGCTTGGAAATTACAGCTGTGCCGCACAGGGAAAACAGACCAGCAGCAAAAAGTGAGTATATCGTATGTTTACACTTACAGGGCTGATGTAGGATATAGGAATGTTTTTAACATTTCTTAATCATGTAGTTCTGCTTCCCTGGATTTCCAGAATGAAGAGATCTTGGAACTAGGATGTTTAGTCGTGTTTCATGAGACTCGACAGTTCATAAGTTTGCTACATGCTCCCTGGTGATTAGCCGTATCGCTTTAATGACCTTATTACCCGTTTTATACTTCATCTTCATTTCTTTCAGCTGTGCCTGCACATATCGCTCTGCTATCTTTAATAAAACCCCGAACGGGCCAATGTGTTGTCATCAGAAATTTGCTGGGAATCATATAGGTACATTAGTATTATTACGAGAATTCTACCAAGTTGCTACCTTGCCCATGCCCACAAATAAAACAGACACAAAAACAAAAATGCTGCTGTGGGACATCTCGTTCAATGAGATCCCTTGAGATTAAGACATGAGATTTCTCATCCATGCCTGTTATTTATTTTTTGCAATGCAGTATAATATATAACACATGAGAATATGTCTGTAATGTGTATCTGTATTAGCCTGTATTTAGTACATGCAGCATCCACTTCAACATGTGGGCGTGGAAGGGGGCTCCTCCCACCTGTGGTCCCTTCTGAAGGTTTCTGATTTTCCCCATTTGGGGTTTTTGAGTTGTTCCTTCCCCCTCTGGGAGCTTTGACAGGGGATGGTAGTGTACCTTACGCCAAAAAGATGTCTCTGTACGACTTCTTTTTTCCAGAAGAAGTCTCGACATGACCTCTTTTAACCTGCGAAGCCCTTTGAGACTTCAGTGATTCAGGGCTATACAAATAAAACTTGATTGATTGATTGATTGATTGATGTGAATCTTGTTCATACTCTGCATTGCAGTACAACACACCACCAAATGTGGTGAGAAGGCCAGCCAACATCAAAATAATAAATCTTACCAAACCAAATAATATTTGGACAATGCCTTGATATGCTTTTATTTTGAAGTTGTATCTATCAGTGTGTCATTACTATGGCAGACTTTAATTCTTTCTACTGCACCAACAGTTATAAAAACAACACAAGGGTTGTTCTGAATTCAAATTTTATCTCCAGTTCAGCTATTATTACATTGGGACCACTGACTTAGCAATCGGATTACTTTTCAAAAGCTGTTTAATAGACTTAAATGACTGCAGACTTTGATGCTCACAGTATGCCACAGTTGCTTTTTGTACAGACCAGTTTTACAATCACACACCTATGGACAATTTTAATTAACACAAGGAAGCCAAAGTGCTCAGAGAAAATCCAATGTGGGAGGATTGAAGCCAAGATTCAAACCCAGAATCTATTGACTGTGGGACATGTGCTAAAGCTAAGCTCTACTGCCCAAATGCTTAAAAAAATGTGTTTGTTATAGTAGTTTATGTGTGGCCTCTGGCTGATATAATCACATTTGCTGTATCATGTAAGCATGAAGAAACCCCAGGAGGATCAACGAAGCACTGTAGAGACCAGTGCCGCCTCTGTGGCATGTCTCATTTTCTTTTATTTAACGTTGGCTTCCAATGATGCTTTTTGTTTATATTTGTCAAAAGTAAAGCTCTTGTTTTTGCTTTAATCTCCCTGTGTTTCTTCTTCATCTGATTCACGGTGTGCTTAAAGCCAGCGTTAAAAAAAAAAACACGAAAAAAAAAACACAGGAGGGCAAAATTGTGGCAGTGACAGAACATGGATTTTTTTTTTAATGTAACATGACATCTTTCTTCCCATATTCCCTCACCTCACCTTGTGTCTTTTCATCCACCTCTACACTTGTACTCTCTTGATATTTGCTATAACGCACAATTAATCTGTTTATTCATCTGCCTCCCCAGCTGCTTCCTGTCATCCTTTGATCATTCTTTTGCCTCCATTATTATGATTATCATGGTTACTACTTTATTTTGTTGTCTCCTTAAAAACCACTCTATTTTATTTCCTGCCCTTGTTCTCTGATTTAGCCCCCATCTGTCTTGTAATCCACTTAATGCCGAATATCACTCACATTCAATTTCTTGTTCCTTTATCTATCGCCTTGTCTTCTTTAATTTCTGTCCTCATTTCAATTTTTTCTTTTACTCCTGATTTTTTTTTAGGCCAGAATTATCCTTTGATTTGTCCCCAAAAGCTGTGCCCATGCTGTCAGTATTATTTCCTTGGACAAGATTTTTAATGGATTTATTTAATCTCTATCTCCAGTTCTTTCTTAGTGTTGCCTACCAGAGGGTGTCTCTGAAAATTCCGCCTGTACCCTAATACCCATAATTTGTATCTCCGTGTTTTCTAGGTCTCTTGACCTGACAGGTCCATTGTTCCTGGGTGGGGTTCCCAACGTTCCAGACAATTTCCCGTTTGGTACCAGGGAGTTTATTGGCTGTATGAAGGAGCTGCATATTGACAACAAGCCGCTGGACCTGGCCGGATTTATTGCTAACAATGGAACGTTGCCAGGTTAGCAATGCTATTCAACCATGGCTAACTTTTGGGGGCTGGTTAGACCAAGTGTTAGTAATTACACAGATTTTAAAGAGAATAGTTTGAGCTAGCTTTCGTGCTTGTATAAAAAAGTGGCACAATGATCCTGTGGCCAGTACTGTATATCAACAAACAACCTAAGCAGTTACTTTCATTGAATATCGAATGAGTTGTCAACTCAAATAAGTCTATGGATTTTATGAATCTATCCCATCTATAACCACTCTGCCACCGTGTTCCTCTATATTTGGGACCTAAGTTCAAATCCACCTGGCTCAGGCCTTCCTCTGTGGAGTTTGCATGTTCTCCCCGAGCCCGTGTGAGTTCTCTCCGAGCAAATGGATGGATGGAAGGATGTGTTATTATAGGTTGTTTAGAAGTTCTGCACATGTTGCAAATACTGTTTGTACTGTATGATTATGATGTTAAAGTATGTCTTTTATAGGCTGCAGCGCCAAACTTCCCTTTTGCAAGTCCAATCCCTGTCAGAACGGAGGAACCTGCCGGGTCAGCTGGGAGACATTCTCCTGCGACTGTCCTCTTGGGTACGGAGGGAAGGACTGCAGCCATGGTAAGAGCTTATTTCATATAACCTAATACATCTTAGTTTATAACTCGATATCAAATAGATTAATGTACACCTTGAAAACTGTGATCACAGAATGAAAGCTACCTTTAGTGTTTATTGTTTTATCAAAAGAGGCTTTTTAGAAGGAAGAAGTCAAAAGGTCAAAGAGTCGCAGTATGGGTGACTATTAAAATATCATTTAAATCATCTAAAAGTCTTTTTTGATCTAGAAAGAAAAAATATCTGAGGCTGTTGGTTCAGCTCGAGGGCGGAACACATCAGAGCAGCGAGCAGACCACAAGGGATTCTGAGCAGAAAATGAAAAGCTGTTATAAGGATGAGCAGAAATGGAGTAGGGGCAGAAGGCAGTCTGGAAAATGCGATCAGGGTTATCAAAATGTGTTAAGTAACAGAGAATCCGCAAAAAGAAAACACAGACAGATGGCAAGTGAAAGAAATTCTTCAACGGTTTTAAAACTGAAACTATTTAATAAAACCTGGATTGCTAGTTTAACTTACACATGGATAAGAGCATTGTATTTAGCATTTGCATGCTATGCAACAAATCCTGGAGCACATGGAGCAAATGACATGAACAAGGTACTCAAATTTTCCCCATTAAGTCAAAGCCCACTTTTATTAAAGTCCAACTCAGTTTCCAAATATAAAGGCCACACAATGTGACATTTTACTTCCTGTTTATAGCATTCAGTCAAGAGACAAGATGCCAAGGTTCAAAATGTTCAGAATGGGTGCTCAAAACACTTAATGGCTATAGCCCAGTTAAATTATTGTTTTAGACAGTGGTATTTACAGTCTCTGTCTATGGGCCCGATTTTTGTGATCAGGCACAAGTTTCGCGATCGGCAGATGTGGTCGGGGTGGGGCTATACCGAGATTTGGCAATTTGCTAGATAGGCGCAGCTCGGCGCTGTTAAACGGAGGCGGTGCGCACCATGTGTGTTTCAAAGAAGTCCGGTCCCATTGCAGTTAGAGCGTCCCTTCCCTAGCTATTAAAATGTGTTGCACCTGACTCACAAGGACTGTCCAGATGGCGGAAAAAGTCAAAGTGCGCTAAGTATACGGAATTGAAAGTAGACCTCCTCGAGGGGTCAATGAAGGAGAATGAAGTAGTTCTCCCACATCACACCGAGAGCCCCGCCCAGTATAAGAATGGGGTTCCATGTTGTTAGACGTATGTTACGGCGGGACGAGGGAGGACCCAAGAGCACGCACGCACTGGTAAGGGCAATGGCAGAGTGTTTATTGAACAGAAGGTGCGGGTAGTCGTGGGAGCTGACGGGAGCGTGGCACAGACGTCTGGGGGGTTCTGGAGTCGGGAGAGCTGGGGTTTGGCTGGGAGTCGGGCAAAGGGAGCGAGACGGGAGGGGGGCTCGGGCATACAGGTAAAGACGGCAGGCTAGCGGGTGGTCAGAGGCAGGCAAGGTCGAAATACCAAGGATCCAGTCAATTCGGCAGGCAATCGGGAGGTCAAGGGCGAACAGGGTCGGACAACAGGCAGGCTGGCAGGAGGAATTGCTGGAAAGCTCGGCGTAGCGCATAGAGACGATCTGGCGGGTTGTGGAGGGAAGTGACCGGGCTTTATACTGAGCGGGTAAATGGTTGCAGGTGTTGGTGTTCGAGGCTGATTAGAAGGAGGGCTGAGCGGGTGTGGTGAAGCTGGAAGTGAGGTGGCTGAAATGGTGGACTGTGACAACGTAGGGAAAAAAACAAACAAGAGGACCTCAGTCTGTAAAGAACAGTGGGATAATTTTGGTGGGGCCACGCTAACTTTCAGCGCTGTTTAAGCCAAGAAAAGTTTGGTTGCATGCAGGTCGAGCACACGCTCCATTTATTCAAGATTATTACGTAATAAACTGGTGCAATAACACTTAATGAAAAGTGCGTCACTAAATAGAGTTGAATAGCGGAGAACTTGTTTGCTTTTCAAATCTCACAAGGACACCTCATTCCCAAGGACAAGCAGTTGCTGCACCTTTTGTGTTTCAGAGCTGTGCTATCGCCAGCTACTGGCCTGGCATTCAAATGACAATATCTTGCCATTATTGGAGGTGTGCATTTTTTTCTACTTACTCTATTCTGACTCTGCCACCGTGGACAAACATGGTTTTTGATCATTTCAATCATTCACAAATCCACTCTTTCCGTCCTGTAGTTTTTTTTTAAACACTCACATCCACACACTAATATTGAATTTATTCTGCTCATATTTCTTCTCGAGTCAAGTGACTCATCTGATGACTCATCAACATCATCGTCCCATATCTCTGACCTCCCGTGCATGATTCCTTCTCATCCTTTCTGCAGTGATGCCACACCCTCATCGCTTCCTGGGAAACAGTGCTCTCTGGTGGGACTTAAAGAACGACGTTACCATCTCCACACCCTGGTACCTGGGTTTAGTGTTTCGAACCAGAGCCCGAGAGGGGACACTTCTTCAGGCCCAAGCCGGCCAGTACACCAGTCTGCTGTTCCAGGTTATGAAACGAAAACTTCATACGTTTGGTCTTATTCATATTTCCTCGGCCTCATGATTAGTTTTACCAATGTGCTCCATCCACTTTCAGGTGACAAATGGTCAGCTGGTATTCTCCGTGACGCGGGGTTCTACCAGACCAGTGAAATTGAGGCTGGATCAGGTTCAAGTGGCAGATGGGCGATGGCACGACCTCCAACTAGAGCTAAGGGACGTTCGCAGTGGCCGTGACGTTCGCTATGTTGCCACACTTCGTCTTGACTTTGGACTTTATCAAGTAAGAGATGAATTCCATTAGACACTTTAGAGCCGAAAGAAAATGTCCAACTCACTGTATATTATTATTATAATCTAGACCATTCCGAATTCCCAAATATTGTATCACAAATCATCTTGTGACAGTAGATTGGCAATGTTTGGAGCAGTCAAATTTGGAGATTATGACAAACTGCCTCCATTAATTAGGCAGTGATTACCTTTGAAATTGTTTGGCACTGACTGTCAGGCAAATATCAATTCTCCCTGCTGAATGACTAACACTGTAAATGGGACCCATTGATTTATGTTTCATGCTTGACGTTTAATGTTCCCAGCCAGGGCTGCTTCACGACACTCTCACTGTTATTACTGAAGCATTGGCCCTGTGTGCATTGATCTTACTTGATTGTTTTCTTTTATTTAATCAAGTCAATTATTCCGTCTGGGGCCCTCCTGCCTTCAAATGCTTTTCGTTTAGTCATAAAGTCAAACGCGGTACTTAGTAGTATGATCACACATTTCTTCAGTTGGTAGCTCAGATGTCTTTATTTGCCTTTTTTATTTGCCCTTATTATTTTTTGTAGCTTTATAAAAAAAAAAAGAGCTTTGACAACCTTGACAGCTTCATTTGTTAAATTTTACTGTTTTACAATGTTACACAATGTAATTCAAATGAAATGATTATGTATCTTTGTTCAGGAATTCGGTTTCTATTTATTATTCATGATTAACGTTTGACTTTTCTATCCCTCTTCGACCTCTCACAATCTTCGGTCACTATTAGGGAACAGCAATAGTTGGAAATGAGATTCATGGACTAAAGGTCAAACATCTGCATGTGGGAGGAGTATTGGGCTCGGGAGAGGTCCAGAATGGGATCAGAGGATGCATACAGGTGAGACTCCATAGACGAAATATTGATGGATGGGTGTGCTCACACGGAAAAGTAATTTGTTTTTAAAAAAAATATTGTAAACTTTTTCTGTTTGTAGGGTGTTCGCTTGGGTGTGAGACCGGATTCCCCCCCTCTGCCGCGTCCCTCCAGAAGTGTCAAAGTGGAGATCGGTTGCAATGTCGGCAACCCTTGCGTTTCATCTCCTTGTCCCGCCCACAGCCGTTGTTCGGACCAATGGGAGCGGCACACCTGCATTTGTGAACCTGGTGGGTCATTAGGATAACAGTTGGAATGTGAAATGAGAGATTAGGGATGCCGTATTAACAAAAGAATTACAATTCACAGCCATTACTAAAGCGTTATTTATTTTAATCCAATTTTTAATCTCAAACTTTCTGATTTACGTTTGTATGCCAATTGGATCTGTTTACATGCATTGGGTTTATTGTGTTTGACACTGATTATATGTCCTTCTGTTTGGCCTGACCTGATAGGCTCTTGTGGGTGGGAGGGGAGGCTCAGGAGCAGCAGGAAGGCATGAAAATGGAAGAGCATATGAGAATTGTCGGTCTGAGTTAAATCTAATTAATATTTAACAATAAAAATAAACCTTCCAAACAATACCTTTGTATACAGGTACAGTGACATGATTTATTTGTAAGAATTAGCTTGTATACCACAGAAGCATGTCAATTTTGGCCTACCACATCAATGCAAAGCAACTACCTGCAAATACACACTAACAATAGCCACAAAGACGCTAATGTAGCTATAACAAAGTTTTTTTGCCCTAGTAAACTTGTGAACATCTTACGTTTGAGCAGGATGCAGGAGAAATAGCAGAAGGTAAATAGTTACAACTGCAACTGCCACTTTTTGTTTTTTTTCCAAATCATCGTTTGAGCCACCACACAACACCATGTATCGAAAGTGGAAAAAAAAACTCCAATTGAGGGTTTTTTATCAGAATTTTTTTGTCGAGATTAAAGTGAGATGATTTTTGTCACTTAATAACAGATCTGTAGAGATCTTACAGATCTTAATTAATCACGATATCACTCCATTCAAAACCCATATCATATCACAAGTCATATGGTTTCCAATATCTTTCCACCCTAGACTGTATATCTACTCTAAAAGATGTTAATGAGACGTTTGAGTTGTTCCGCACATGAAACAGATGAAGAAAGTGAAAGTTTTCAAAGCCTGATGAATAGGCCGAATCTAATGAGGCAGATGAGAAGAGATTAAAGCAGAAGTAATCACAGCAGCAGGAGCAAACATGAAGAAATGAGCCAAAAAGAAAGTTACAGGAATACGAAACAAAGGGAGAGCAGAAGCAGGCGGTTTCAAAATGTTAATGCTTAATTAAATGGAAGTGATGGCAGACAGAAATAATGTAAACAGCTGCGGTTTGGGGCGGTAAAATGAAAGAAAAGAAGAAAGAGAACTTGAGGAAGTCTAATCAAATAGCCTGGAAACAAAGGCAAAACAATTCATGAAGAGACCTGCACTGTTGGGTTACAGAAAAAAAAAAAAAGATTTAAGATTGAATCATTTTAGAAGTACAAAGTGAATTGTGTCAGGACATAAATTCATTTTTAATCATTTTTGGCTTGTTCATATATAACTCTCCAACAACTCATTGCGAGCAAACGGTATTTGAGTGATGAAAAGTTGAATTAGGAGAATGACGTTGAAAAAATACCGTGTTAAGTTGTATAATGGCAATAATGTCAAAATGTGATGATTTACAAAAATATATGGATCAGGTTAAAATTGCAAATCATAACTTATATTAAACATACTCATGATTGTATATTAGATTTGTGCCCTGGGTGCTAGAGGCTTGCATACAAAAACAAAAACTACATATACATGAATAGATCTCATGCCACTGAACATTTTGAGTGGTTTAAAGAAAAAAAAAATAAATTAAAAATATTAGTAACTCCACCGGCAAAAGCAGGTCCCACATTGGTACAATAAACACGAGTCTTTCTACATGAGCAAACTTGAAGAATTAAAGTTTGAGTGGAGTTGCTAAACAATGAAGAGTTGGGGAATGAGAGCAAGTGCTTGCAGCAACTATGAAGGGAGTTAAAGAAGAGTGTGTTTATGTGTGTAGTAGGTGTGTGTATTCCGTGCAGGATGAAGAGGATACACTGTGTTTAGAAGCCTCGGGCCTCGCAGCCTGAGAGAGGAAGCACGGAGGCAGTGCTGTTCCTTTACTACCTCCACCAGCCCTTGAGCTAACGTTAGCACCTTGGCTTATTAACACACAAACACAACTATACACACTAAAGAGAAAAAAAAAGCATCCTGCTCATGATCTTGTTTATTTTAAATTACAGCTCTCCTTTCACCAGCACAAATGAGCATTAAAAATGGAGAATGTTGAAAGATGAGTGCAGCTCAGAGACAAATAAAAGTTTAATAACTGTATAGAGGAAAAATAGGGAGGTGTGCATTTAATAATTCCCTTTCATCTGACAGACCGAACGTTTGCAAATGACTGGGTGTGCAATTGCCCAATTCAATGCAGTACACAATTTCAAACAGAGCAAACTTGTGAACTTTTTACCCTAAAGAAATGTATGTTTTTTTGTATTTTTGAATCAATAACAAACAATACATTACCAACCAGAACCATCCCTAAACTCTGTAGAAACTCTCATTGACAGATTACTTCTGCACACGGTGAACAATGATTGCTATTTTCATCTTTATCAGCATAAGAGGACAAATAATGGTGTAAAAGTGAACCAACAATCAAGACAAGAAACCGAAGTGGCAGTTTTGCCATTCGCAACATGCTGCAATAAATCTACTTTAGCTTCATTGCTGACATTCATATCACTGATAGCTTTGATTAAAATGTCTCTGTACACTTTTTAATAAAACTGCTGCCTGTCAGCCGGTGTTGCAGTCAAGAGATTAGCCAATGCTGCCGGCCTAGTTTAACATTTGACATCGTCCAATCAAACACTCTGCATTTACTGTTAATGTCTACCGCTGATCTGAAACGAAATCTGCATTTTTATAAATATATTCCTCGATGTTTTGTTTTGTTTTGTTTTCTTTCCTGATTGAAATTTCAATTTAGTCAGTTATCTGCACAACTTCTGGCAATAGTCTGAGACTACTATGACATTGAAACCTTTTTCTACTTAGAATTTTATCCATTTTTTTTGGATTAGTTCTTTATCTTTATCTTCTTTATCCAAACACTTGAAAAAAAAAACTGAAAAAAAATACAAAATTACCATATTTTCTGCACTATAAGGCGCACCGGAGTATAAGGCGCACCATCAATTAATGACATATTTTAAAACCTTTTCCGCATATAAGGCGCACCGGATTATAAGGCGCACCCTCAATTAATGACATATTTTAAAACTTTTTCAATCACAATATAGTAATACTCAAAGTATTAACAATAATAATTCAAATAATAACTCTAAACTCTCAATAGCATAATAACTCAATGTCAATATGCGCAACCTTGTTCAACTGTAAACACACAAAAGAAACAGGTAAAGCTTACTTTATCACTTCATTCCCCATCTACGAATCCCAATGACATATAATAATAATAATAATCACAATATTGGTCCATATATAAGGCGCACCCTGGTTTTAAGGCGCCCTATCAGCTTTTGAAAAAAATTAAGGCTTTTAGGTGCGCCTTATAGTGCGGAAAATACGATAGTTACTGATATTGAATGTCTTGATTCTTTAAAAGACATAAAAATACGTCTTTGGGATTGAATTAGTCAATTAGCTAAAGTAATTGATTTATTTTGCACTTACCTAAAGTAATCAACTATTTTAATGCTTAATCACCTTAAATAAACCAATCACAATCTCAGAGAATCACAATTTGTTCCCCATATTAGAAAAATATTCCCTATTTGGAGCTAACATTTCTAGAACAGCCACACAAACTGTGAGAGATTGGACAGTCTGAATGTGACTTCATTTAAAAACAAAAAAACATATTATGGGTTTGTGTGATACACTGTTTTTGCATGGTCTCAATTGTGTCCCCACCTGAGAGCGGATGTCTCTTCCTTCCGCAATATTGTTGTCTCAAGGCCCGTGTCATTAAAAGTGTGCGAACAAAGCCAAGGCCGTCGTCACGGTACTCTGTCAGTTGCCATGGTGAAGGAGTGGAGATGTATTGGGCTGATAGAGGAACGTGCGAGTGTGTGCGTGCATGCGTTTGTGTGCGTAAAAGCGATTCGAGTAGTAGTAAAAAAAAATGTCTGACAAACACAATGCTAACATTGAAGGTGTGTGTATTACTAAATAATCATAACTGCATTTATGTTTGTTTTTGCTCTCTCCACGGAATTCTGACAGATTAAACAAAAGTGAACGGAAAAGGATAAATATTTGTTCATTTCCTTGATGAGGGAGTTTTTGTGCCCTTGTTAATATATAAGACGTAACACCAAGGCAACAGGCTTAAATGGTTTTCTGTTCATGAGCTCCTGAAACTCCATAAGGTTTTTCAGCCTACGTTTGCAGTATCTTTTTATTTACGCTATTAAGATTCTCAATATAACTACATTAATTCACGGTACTGTTTTTGTACTGACTGCGTTGATCTTATTTGTCACACAATGGGATGACAGCTGCTGTGATATTTACCTTTAGTATATCTACAAAATGCACATGGCGAGCAAATTATTCATACAGAACATTTCTTTATGTCTAATGCATAAATAATAGTGCAATGCTTCACGAGAAATATCACCATTCTTGGTTATAGGCAACTGTGTACATTGTCTTCCCATGTGTTTGACAAATTGAGCTCTGCATAAATGTTATGGGTATTTTTGTGTTTTGCTCCTCACATTCCAATGGAACGCAGTGTTTTTCTTTTAATAAACGTACTTTCTCTTTTGCAGGTTACTATGGGAAAGGCTGCACTGATGCTTGTCATCTGAATCCCTGCGAAAATGCCGCTCAGTGCCACAGGAAGCCCAGCTCGTCACATGGATACACTTGTGACTGTGGTGACAACCACTACGGACAGTACTGCCAACACAGGTATATACAATGCTCATTTATTTCTGGAAAATGTTGAATCCCAGTGATTCGCAATACTTAAAAGCTATTTAAAAGCTATTTTCATTCCTGTTTGGTGTCCCAAAAAAAAAAAAAAAATATATATATATATATATATATATATACAGTCGGCCCCCGGCTTACGAGCACCCTGATTAACGAACAATTCGCCTTACGAGCGTGGATCAGGGAGATTTTTGTCCTCCGCTTACGAACAAACCTCTCGCCTTACGAGCAATTCGACATGCCGGCCATTGAGTATGTAGAAATGTTCTCGTTTAATTGCATCAATAAAATCAACAATAGCGACATCATCAATCATCAGTAGATACTTGTGGCATTAACGTGAACGCTATTGGTCTTACAACGTCACACTGACTGTCTCACTCACGGTGTCTAAATATATTACCATTTAAGTGTAGTGTTTGTACAGCTAAAGGGAAAAACAGCTGACATGAAATTAAATGTGCCGATTGCAGGACAAAGAATTGTCATTGGTTTAAATGTGTGTTTTTTTTTAAATTAATTGTCAATACATTCCAACCGTTTAAAAAATAAAGTGCGAATAATTATCAGTCAGTCACGGAGATGCGAATATGCTATTGGTCGATTAAGGTCACCCGGTCTCACTCACGGAGATGCTATTGGCCGGCGTCACACGTCAATCACAAAAATGCCGATATGCTATTGGCCGAACGCCTTTATCTAGCTTGATGGGACAGGATGGAAGGAAGGAGAGAAAATTAGTGAAAAACGGAATGTTGTGAAGACTTTGCAAACTTTATCTGTTAGACATAGCTTCTAAAATTACTAGCAGCGGTAAAGAAAGAAATAAGAGGATGATGTTTTAGTATCTGCGTGATTTGCACCCTGACTGAAAGAGTTACTGTAACACTGTAAGACCAATAGCATATCTATCGCCGTGTTAAATTTGATCGTTGGACTCTGCCCCCCTCTGCTTACACCCAGCTCAAGTCCCGTTGTTTCAAAGGTAAAAGCTATATATCCATTGTATTTATTATATAATGTAAGTGTACAGCAGATCATGTCACTCAATTTTAATATATGTATACAGTGTGTCGTTTTTACCTAAGGCTTCGGCGCGCGTTGCACGCATTCACGAATTAACATGGGTTTGGATTGCCCGCTATACGAGCAATTCGAGATACGAGCGTAGCCGCTGAACGGATTAAGTTCGTAACCCGGGGGCCCACTGTATATATATATATATATATATATATATATATATATATATATATATATATATATATATATTAGCTTGTTTTTTTTTTTTTGCATGAGATGTCGAGAATCCGCAGCCTGTCAGGCCACTCTAATTTCTCATGTTGTAAGGAAGCCAGACAATGCTTCAAAATAAAACTTGGTATCTCAAGTAATTTATGAAACAAACAGCATGGGGACACTTTTTTTTTTAAGTTACTCCCTGAATCAAGGTCATGACACCGATTGACTTCATGATCATCTTTATCTTAGGGTTGGGATTGGATGTTGACAATGCTGTGTTGGTTTCTCTATTGACTTTTTTTTTTTTTGTGGGCGAAATCAATACAAGAATGGTGGACGAATTTGTCAAAAATGTTCATTAAGTGGTCAAGTTTTTCTGAACAAGAGAGTAGTTTGACAATGTTTGATATTTTGATGTCAAAAAGTACACGTTTGAAAGTATAAGTCCCTGTCAAAAATTATGTGTCTAGGATGCGGGGACACAGGCAAACAAGAGTACTGTTTCAGTTCCAGATATCATAAAATCTGAAAATTGTTTCGCTGTGATCAGAATAAGCATGGCAACTGTGTACCTATTTTCTTTAATGTAAGATTAAATGTGATTGGGTAACACTGAACACAGCATCATCTATAGTTATAAGATGGTTTTCAGACATGTTCAATTACACTCATCTCAGTTGTGTAGTTTTATTTCACCTGTTCGAAAGAGTTCAAAAACAAGAGTACAGATTATAGGTTAAAGATGGAAAGTGTTTTTGTGATTTATTGAGGTCCCATTTTTGTTAAATCACAAACATAGAGCAAAAATACGTGTGGAACCAAATTGACTTTCTTGTGTGCATATTTAGGATTGATCACCAGTGTCCCAGAGGTTGGTGGGGTTCTCCCACTTGTGGCCCTTGTCATTGTGATGCCAGTAATGGATTTGACAGCGACTGTAACAAGACAAGTGGACACTGTCGCTGCAAGGTAGGACACACGCACATATGGTTTCTACAAGCCAGCAGAACATTATATATACATGGATGCACACTTGGAAATAGTGGAGCAGGCCCTAGGGGAAGACTTTGTTTTTGCCATTTGGAGTATAATTGCAATACAATAAGGATTGCCATTTTTTTCAGGCGCTTTGATGCACTTGGTAACATTTTTTTCAGTTTTAGAATAATCTGTAACCTGAATAAACACTGTAAAAAATGACTCATTGCTTTGACTAATTTCCCCATATGTGCATTCAGGAGTTTCATTATCGTCCGCGGGGCTCAGACAGCTGCCTGCCATGCGATTGCTACCCCATCGGCTCCTTCTCACGAACATGTGACCCGGAGACCGGCCAGTGCCCGTGCAGACCCGGCGTGATTGGTCGCCAATGCAACACATGTGACAACCCATTTGCTGAGGTCACAAACTCAGGGTGTGAAGGTGAGGTCCGGGTTTTTGTTCTCATATAGTCCGGCATTATATCTTTGTTAATTTCACAATAACTTACTTTTGAAGGCTTCTTTCATATTATCATGATAGTCACTTACGCTTCCATATTTCTCTGAATGTAAAATAAAACCAATTTTCCACATAATGTGTGACTTGTGTTCTTTATGTGCAAGTCATTTATGATGGCTGCCCAAAAACCATCACTCAGGGGATCTGGTGGCCACGGACCAAGTTCAACCTCCCTGCCGCAGTGCCCTGCCCAAAAGGTTCTGTCGGTAAGTCCAATATGTATTGCCATTCAGTCCATGGAGGTTTCTGACCTTTTAGAATGTTGATTCAACAACAACAAATATCATCTTCTTTTTTTGGGCTTGCAGGGGCTGCCATTAGACACTGTGACGTTGAAAGAGGCTGGATGGAACCAGACCTTTACAACTGCACCTCTCCTCCATTTGTGGAGCTCAATGCTGCTGTATGTTTCAAAAAATAGCGATCAGAATATAATGAATGTACATGATATTAACCCTTGTTCAGCATTTTGACCATTTATGGATCATTTTCTTCCACAGTATTCTTGCAGTATTTTATTATGATAACTAAGTGGCTGTGCCTTGTTGGACTTTGACATGTTGGGAGCATCTGGATGAAATTTCAGCTCATTAGCGTCTTTTTTCATTGTTTTCCCTTTGATGTGAAATTCCTAAAAATCTAATGTTTAGACAAAATACCGCATAAGAGTTGCGCGTTGAATCGTCGCTGTTATGACATCATTGTAGTTGGACTCACTCGAACGCAACGAGACTGAGCTGAACACCATCATGGAGAAAAAGCTCGCTCACCAACTCCGTGATGTCACCGAAGCGACCGCTCGCCTCTTCGGGAACGATTTGCTCATCGCGGAACGACTGCTGTCACGCCTCCTCACCTTCGAGACTCTACAAAGCGGCTTCGGACTCACCGCCACTCAGGATGCGCATTTTAATGAGGTAGGAGACGCCAAGCCACGATCAAGTTTTAGACAGACAACGATGCATATTTGCAGTCATTTGGTGATAATTGGAAGGTCAGCATGGAATTATGGTGGAAATGTAGAATGCTTTTATTGTTATTGTACAGCGGGTGTACAACAACATTGGAAAACGGTTGTATACAATACAGTACAGAACAATACATATGAGTTGTAAGTCCAACGAATGGTTAAATCGGTTACCTGGCTTGCTTGTGACATCTTTAAAACTGGAATTTAACGCTAACTGGGTGTCTCACTGTGACTCTCAGCTTTGACTCATTCAGGAGTTTCGCTCTCATTCACAAGGCTCAGGCATGTAAATTTCTAATTATTTGACGATTGGCAAAAGAATAGAGCATCGTTCTTCTTAATGGTTGAAAGTAAATGTTTCAGACAGAATTTGGGATTAGATTGTAACGCAGCAAAAGCTAAATATTGTTGTTTAATAATCTTTTCATCACCATAACAATAAAATAGTGTATCTATATATAAAAAAAACCTCTGAATTTTTAAGTGGGATTAAAAAGATTAATTATTATGAATTAACCACAGATTTTAAATTAAAAAATCATTGTCTGCACATTGCACCATCATTCTGTGTTAAATGATTTGTTTTCCTTTATACAAAATCAAACAATTGAATTCAAAATGTCTGTCATATTACTGTGTTGCATGCTTAATGCTTGTGTATAATTATTTTGTTTTTCGCTTGATGGTAGAGCTACTTTGAAGTTTGTGGAGTAATTACAGAATCTATTTGCTTTTTTGTCTCTCAAAACTAAACAATTTATGTCCTTTATTTTGCAGAATAACAACTATGTTACACGCTCTAGATGAAAATTGGTCATGTCAGAAATTGACAGTAATTTAACTCAAAATCCCCCAAAATATGAGAAAATAAAATGATAAAATTACTACTCTCACAATAAAGTATCCCTAAATAAATTCAATCCATCGTACAGCTTCAATTTTCTATTTTACACCTTATCTCACAAAAATCGCTTTAGGCACAGGTTGTTTTTATGTATGAAAATGAAAACATGTTTTAACATGGGCATTTCACAGTGCCAGTGACGCCTGCGGCATTGTGAAGCGTGACTATTGTATCCCAATCTGACTGTATCATGAATTACTGTATTAAGCCGGCTTCTCTAATCCATGCAAATGAAATCAATTGTGTGCGATTTTAGTTTCACAAAAGGATTACTTCCATGCTACCGATAATTTCGTGTTGACATCATTACGCTAAATCTCTATGTTATAGCTACACATGCAACGGTGCTTACTGGAAGCTCATGACTAGCAGGCGATGTTGCTATCACAATGCATTGACCGTTGCTCATTTAATATCGTAAATATCATCCTACCGTACGACCAAGTCTCATGTTACCTGATATGATTGAAAAAGTGGGAAGTTTAAACACGCTAACAGGCTTTCCAGTCATGCAATCATATTCAGCTTACTCCAATTGTGGTAGTTTGACTTGTTTGCATCTTCATCACATTCATGCAAAGAGGGAGGCTTTTATTTTCAAGTTTTGAGTTTGGCCTTTAAGATTCTACGAAGGGAGGATTTTGAAGCGGCCCTCTTGCACTTGTAGCTGTGGCTACACCTCATACTGTTGAAAAAGCTCGGTTATTGTTAAATTGGTAAAGATGGGTTGCTATAGAAACTGACATGGTCAAAGAAATAATCCTATTAGTGTCAATCAATCAATCAATCAATCAAATTTTATTTATATAGCCCTAAATCACCGAAGTCTCAAAGGGCTTCACAGAATGAAAAGAGGTCGTACAAAGACATCTTTTCAGTATAGGGTACACAACAGCATCCCCTGTCAAAGCTCCCAGAAGGGGAAGGAAAAACTCAAAAACCCCAAATTAGGGGAAAATCAGAAACCTCCAGAAGGGACCACAGGTGGGAGGAGCCCCCTTCCAGGCCCACAGGTTGAAGTGGATGCTGCATGTACCAGACACAGAAACAACATAAATTACAGAAAACATAATGTGCTATATAGTGCAGTGATGTCTTGACAGCAGGCAAGGCCATTGGGCAGGAACCATCCCACATTCCAGCCAGGTGGACTGCAGACGGCCGAACTCCTAACCCATGATGGTCGACCAACGCAGGACCCAATGGAGGCGGTCAAGTCAACCCTCACCATCTAGCTAGCCCCCTCCCCCAGCCGGAAGAGGGGGGCAGGAAAAAAGAAAAAGGAAGAAGGCTACAGACAGGCTAAATTAACTAAATGCTTTTGAATATAAATGTGTTTTTAGTCGGGATTTAAAGATTTCTACTGAGGTGGCTGCGCGAACTTCCATAGGTAGGGCATTCCATAGTACTGGCGCGCGAATGGAAAATGCCCTTGATCCCGCAGACTTCTTTTTAGCCCGTCCTGTCCTCTTGTCATTACAGTTGTTTGATTCATACTTGAAGGAAATTCTGACCTTTTGAAAGAGAAATGTTCATGGTTTACAATTGTTTTTCATGTGGCAATTTTCATACATTACACCTTCACAATGCCCTCGATCTTGTCTTTTATCTTTTGCATTTATATTACATTATATTATATATTTTTTTTATTATTTATTTTTAATTTAATTATATATATATATATATATATATATATATATATATATATATATATATATATATATATATATATATATATATATATAATTTATTGCTTTAATAAGAGGTATATGTGCTTTTAAAATAGATACAGAAGATAATTAAATATGAATATACAGTACAGATAAGATTCTCTCTCGTGAGACATGTTGTAAGAAAAAAGTAAGAAAAACAGATAGCGAGGTGGTGATGAGAATTTTTTTTTCTTAGTTTTGAGATTTCTAAGGTTTGGGCATCACTACAACTAGCTTTTATTACCTTGAATGATCAATAGAGACTGCACAGTTGTCGTGGCAACCCAGTGCCATCTTGAAAGAAATCCTATAGCAAGAGAGAGTGAAATGAAGGCACACCATTTGAGTTAAGCAATTTATTCTATAAAGAATAATTCTATATGTGGCTCCTTTATACTGTATCAAAAAACATAATTACTATGGATGTCTGATTAACAGATTAACTGCTATCAACTAATTACAGTCATAGTTCACATGTTATTTTTTTTAACACAATCTGATTTTATTCCTGTATTGCTTGGAGTAGTAAATTTAGCTTTAGCTTTAGCTGGTAAATTTAGCTTTGAAAAAGTTCAAGTGATTCATTCTTTGTCAGGTGCTTGCTCACCGTAGAAGCAGGTTGGCTTTAGCCTTCTACATAAATGCAAAGCACCCTGCTGCAACTTCAGCCACAGTTGATAATAACAACACAGACTCTAATGTAGTAAGCCAAAGCAAAGGTCTAAGTCGATTCAAGAAGATCCTACGTTTTAGCAAGTCTCTGACGGACATTATGGACGATGATTTTTAATTGTTATTTTTCGTTATATCTCGATTGACTATAGAAAACAGCAAATCTCAGAAATCAGAAAATGTTTCTGAGATAAAACTTTCATTAATTAGCTCAATTAATTACAAATCATAATTCTGGGCATCTTTTACAAGCAAAAAGCACTGTAGTTTACACTATTTTTTTGTTAACTCAATTTTCAAGAGAGATGTTCGCTTCCATTTAATGCGAGGTTTAGTTTTCAAATGTTTTGCGCAAATGAAGATTATGGCTAAAAGTGTTTGATATCTTGCAAATGGATTCTGTCTCTAGAGATTTTTTTTTAATACAGCTCATTGATCAACCTTTAAATGTGAGCTCTCATCTTGGTTTTATTTGACCGTTTCCTACTTGTCACCCTTCAGTAAATATATTCAGCCAGCCATTTTCTTTCTTTTACACTTCATTGCTTTCTTCCTCCAGTGCACTCTGATCTCTGTTACTGTCTTCTCCCCTGAGCATCATGATGCTCCAATACTTTATTGGATCTGGAGCAGTATCATGACTCTTCACCCACATCACCCCACACCCCCATCCTCTCTCATCATATATGATCTACAGTACAAACAGAATGACAAAAACAGCCAAACAAAAGTCTCTTTTATGTGTGTCTATTTACACACACTATAGTTCGTTCCCCTTCTTCCTCTCTGCCATTATTTCAATTTATTTGCATTCTAATGCAAACCTATGCAATGCAAATTCTAATCTCTGCCACCAAGTTCCATGCCAATATTGATGGATATTAGAAAAGCCTAATAGGAAAATGTGAATTGTATCCTTCCAGAACATCCTGCGGGGCTGCAGTGTGCTATTGGGTCCTGGAACAGAGGGGCTTTGGCGTGCCCTTGCCCAGGGTCAGAACCACGTTCTGAGCGGTCCGGCTGAATTGTCAGAGTTGCTGGAGCAATATACGCAGAATCTGGCCCAAAACATGAAACTCACTTACCTCAACCCCGTGGCGCTGGTGGCTCCAAATATTGGTGAGTTGAGTCACACACATAGAGACACGAACCATCAAACACGACAATGGTGAGCACAACATCAATAAGATGCAAATCTTCATAGATGATCTGTGATGGAATCAGCTCGAATGGATCTTATTAAGCAGGGGATGCAAATGAGAGCTTATTTTCAAGTGTTATGTTAAAGAAGTGTCTAAAAATGGCTGGTACTATAACATGGTTAATTATAGACAAAATATAAATTTTGTACTGCTAAAAATGGCTAATTAAGTGGAATATCACTATGACTGCCACTATGACACTTAGTACCTGTTTTAAACACGACTTTAAAACACTTATCCAGCATTTGCCACTTTAGCAAAATTTTGACTTCACAATTTGGTTAATTTTCAAGTCGTTGTTTTTTGAAATGACAAATAAATGGAAATAATTTGATTTATGGCCCAGTCTTAGTCCAAATAATATTCACACACATTGAAACGGAAAGTGAGATGAAGTGATTTTGCCGTGTGTATTGAGTGAACTGAGCTATTTCTGCTAGCAGGGGGAACTGTTCACTCATAGCCACTCCAGATTTTTTTTTTATACCAATTACGAGACAGCCGATTTGCTCTTGTGTGTTAATGGATTTTATATTGGCTTCTCACATGTACTTAAATTATGTCATGCTCACAACTTGTTTGGCTCATGTAGTGATTTTTCTCGCATGAATGTGTATGGATCAGTGTTGGGTTTACAAAATCTGACACTTTGCTATTTTAGGGAGAAAAAAAAAAACTCTGAAAGGTGATTGGACAACCACTTCGGTCCCACAATTTTTTTTGTCCTTTTTGCATTGTAGTGATGAATCTGGATCGGGTGGAGAATCACACCCATGTGCGGCGACGTTTTCCACGTTACCATACCACGCTGTTCCGTAGCCAGGCCGTGTGGGATCCCTTCACCCATGTGATTCTGCCCCCTGCTGCACTGATGCCACGACAACAGCAGCACAATTGGAAGGAAAAGGAGCGCGCAGAGAAAGAACGTGAGAATACACACATGGAAGAGTATCTGATAAAAACATGATACTAACGCAGGATCCTCCCTCTTAGGCGTACCTCCTCCAAACTCTGCTCAAGTGCCAGGCGGCTTCTCAGCCAATCAAACGGAGTACACCGCAGCCCGCCGCACAGTTGAGCAGCCAGTCACCATCGTCATTTTGCTCATCTATCGAAGTCTGGGTGGAGCGCTTCCTCCCAAATATCACACGGACAGACGAGGAGTGAGGTGAGAATCGACAAGCGTCAAAATTGCCTTTTGTGGACTGTCTGCGGTCTCAAATTTACAATGTTCGTGTGACAACTTGATAAAAACCTTAGGGCCAATTCACAAGATGCAACGCTAATGTTACTTTCCGGGATGTCAAAATTAGTATGTGTATTTATAATCTTTGTGCAGTATTTTGACCAATTTCTGGTCGTTTTCTTTCACAGCATTTTAACCAATGAATGGCACACTCCTTGTAGTGTGACAACTAAATAATGTGCCCTGTTGAAACTCGGGTCTGGGTAAAATCTGGGTACAATTTTCAGCTCCAGAGTGTCTTTGCTTTCCCTTTTGATGTGGTTGTCTTTGATGTAAATATCAAAGGATTAAATATCAAAGGAGCAGTAGTGCAAGGGATGGTATGCAGTATAATAATGTATAATGCCTCATATTACCTCATACTGTATTAACTACAAATTGATGGATAACTAGTTTGGAAATCAGGTATTAAAACACAGCAATTTGTTCAACTACTATTCACGTTTGCAATTACAATGTCATTTGCATTTGGACATTTTATCACAATGACCGAAGTTCGCAAACATGAGCTCCATTCGTGAGCCACGTACTGTAAATTGAGGTGGTGAACTGAATCTGACTCCGCCTTGAGTTTGACACCTTTGCTTTGGACAATGGGGACTACGCGCGTTTAGTAGCCAACTAAGTGATGCTCAAGGAGCACCTACTGTAGGGTAAACAAAAACGAGTTGGCATCATTACTTAAATATTATATGAAGGTATGTGATGAGTGAGCTGATCTTGGTGCCTTGTGGGGCGAAAGCTTTGTAGATTTGGCCTGTCTACAGTATTGAGGTGTAATTACAGGAGGATCATCCTGAGGAAGAAATATTGTCTGAATGAGGTCTTTAACCAAATGTACTCGCTTCTTTTTTTTCCCCAGACTTCCCAGACACCCCGTCATGAACTCCCCAGTGGTCACCATCTCAGTCTACAGCAACAAAACCTTTGTGGGCGGACATTTAGACCAACCCATCCTGCTGGAGTTTAAATTACTGGAAACAGCCAATCGCAGCAAGCCGCTGTGTGTCCAGTGGAACCACAGCAGCCAGTAAGCTCACATTTATGTTATTTGTGTCCATTCGTGTATTCTGTCCTCAGTCTGGGCAAATGTTTGGGCTCAAGGAGGAGTGAGACAGTAGTTTTGTTCAATGATTTTATTGAATTTATATACATATATCTGTCTTTGAACAAGGTATTGTCTTTTTTTGGCGTTTTTTTGTTAATTCCATTATCTACCTAAATAAGTATCTGACTTGCTTAACACTAATACATATGTACAAATGGATGATAGATATATGGGTAGATAATGCTGGCTACATATGACTCATTGGCCATTTTGTCAGTAAAATGATTATTCAGAGAGGATCTGACGTCTACATTTCAAGTCAGTGGATAATCACATGTTCTCAAAGCGCAATTACGATCATTTATAATGTTTAGCCGCTCGATTTATCTGGATAACAATTGGATGTGTTTGTTTGTTTGTGTGGCCCTGAAGGTGTGAAATCGGAGGCTGTTGGACAGTGAGGGACTGTATGGTGGTATACAGGAACACATCACATGTCCGCTGTCAGTGTCAAAGGCTGGGTACCTTCGGAGTTCTGATGGACAGCTCGCAACGAGAGGTTCGTGATACCTACTCACTTGTCCGTCTCGATCGGAGAGTTGTCCAAGCCGGAAGCCGAGAAACTTGTCATTGTTTTGCTTTAGAAACTGAAGGAAATAG
The DNA here is from genome assembly GCF_059441005.1 of Hippichthys cyanospilos. NCBI lineage: Eukaryota > Metazoa > Chordata > Actinopteri > Syngnathiformes > Syngnathidae > Hippichthys > Hippichthys cyanospilos. Next base: position 30,890,334 of record NC_142370.1, on the reverse strand, counting down.
TGTTGAAAAATAATGTGATGTATTATTGTATATGGTGTATCTAGTATTAGGAACTTGCTCCATTTTTCTCACAATTACTGATTTACTTGTTTGCCTTGCACAAGCAGCAGTTGGAAGGCGATCTGGAGACGCTCGCCCTGATCACTTATTCCTCCCTGGTGCTGTCCGTGCTGGCTCTTCTCCTCACCGTCTTGGTGCTGTCCTGCCTCCGAGGCCTCAAGTCTAACACCAGGAGCATCCATTCCAACACGGCGGCGGCCATGTTTTTGTCGGAGCTTGTCTTTCTGCTGGGTGTCAATCAAACTGAACAACAGGTTGGTTCTTGAGTTTCCGTCGCTCGGTTTGTTTTGAGGAACCATACTGTGCTACCTCTCAATTTGTGTCACCTAAAAATGTAATCAGACTTTAACTGGCATTTACTGGCAGTAAATGTGAAATATGGAGGGATATTTTAGTTGGTGTTCTTGCATCTGTGTTGTGGTACTTTGGCATCAATCCCAAATTGGCTTGCTAGATGATTTGTTTGAGAAGTCAATCTGCAAAATAGCCTTGAAGAAAATTGCTGGCAAGTGGCATGTCTGTCACGTCCATGAGGGGCCAATCAAATCATCGAGTACTGTACATGAGTTAAGTACATCATGCTAACATACACAACTGATCTTTTAGCAAACTAATCAACAACTATTTTCATAATCAAGTATCGTTTCCAGCCATTGTTTAACCGCAAATTGTCCAAATCTTCCAGTTTCAGTCTCTCAATGGTAATTGATCTGATTTCTGTAATACTTCATGAAAGCAGGTTGATTGATTATAAAAAATATCTGCTTCAAACCTAAATCCAACCAACACCTTTATTTGATTGGTCCACTATTTTTCTGGAACAAAACCTCTCAAAATTATTACAATGTCACTCACAGCCTTAATCTTATACCTTTCAAACATTCAGAATCGATTGTTGTGTTTTCAGTTTGATGGCAAATTCCTCATGTTTTCTTAGACCCAGCACCATGTGTGCTGCGCTCGGCTACCATTTTCCCTCCTGGCTACTTCTCATTCCATTTTATCAATTTCCTCTATGCATTTGTGTGTGGCGAGGTATATCTTGCTTTCTTACAGAGGATACGTTGCACATATGTGCTCAGTCAGCATGAAATCTTATTAATTGAAGTGCATCCTTACACAGTCGGCTGTACATCCTGAATAGTTACCTCCAGCTGATCTACTTAATGTGCTGTGTCAATTAATGTATATTGTGCATCATGCTTAGCAGAGCATGTTAGTGCTCTTAGTCATTTTGCTGGATTTGCCATTTTTCTCACTTCTGCTGTTCGGTTTATAGTGTGTGTGTGTGTATGTGTGTGTGTGCCTATATGTGTGTTCATCCAGTTATTATTATATTAATCGCCCATAATCGCACAAAAAGGTCTACACAGGCCCACAGTTAACAGGAGTTATTGGCATTTACCGCTTTGGCAAGGAAAATTTATTGAGGACTTCAGTCATTACAATTCATATGATGACATACATTCACAGCACTTTTATATACAGTATGTATTTTTAAGCCTTGAAGTATGCGTATCGCTGTTTGCTTTGTAGATTTTGAACCTTGCGCCTCATGTAAACATACGGACTCACTGAAATGAGAATGAAACACCCATTAACGGACCTTCAGCGTGCTGCTTGCAATCCTATTAGCTTGACACGTCCGAGTCTCTGTAGCTGCTGATAGGAGGATGAGGCATATGGTGCATTCATATGCAGTTGGACATATATTATATATATTATATATGTATATGTATACATATATTATGTATATTATGTATATGTTTGTACACATGTTGCAGGATCTGCTTTTTTATTGATTGTTAAATAAATTAGATGTAAATTCTGTAGTGTAGTATAAAAAATACAATAAAATAAAAATTATTTTAAAAATGTATTTATGGCTCTCACTTCAATCATACCTTCTTTGCCTCCCATCAAGTGTCGCTGGCAACTCTCCAAGATGGGTAGCCAGCACCAAATCCATTAGAAGGCTTATGCTCATCTCCCTTTCATCTTCGTCTTTACTCTTGTCGTTTTTTTTTTTTTTTACTTCACTTAGTGTCCTTCATCTTTTTGGGGTCTTCTCCATATTCTCTTGCAGTTTCTGTGCACGGTGGTAGCCATCCTCATGCATTACTTCTTCATGTCCACATTTGCCTGGATGTTTGTGGAGGGCCTTCACATCTACCGCATGCAGACAGAGCAACGAAACATTAACTTCGGCGCCATGAGGTTCTACTACGCCATTGGCTGGGGCGTGCCTGCCATTATCACTGGTAAAGTATACTTTCATGCATTTGTTTATGACTTATAGAAACATGTACTTTCATTCAATAAGTATGTTTAGGCTTAAATATCAGGAAAGCTCTCTCTCTCTCTCTCTCTCTCTCTCGCTCTCTCTCTCTCTCTCTCTCTCTCTCTCTCTCTCTATATATATATATATATATATATATATATATATATATATATATATATAGAGTCTGTATGGGTATTCAAAACTTTTTCAATCGCTGTCAAGATGTTTTTTAAATCAAATTAATGCTTAGTGTGATTTAGAAAAAAATCAACACCGTTTTATACAGTTTTTTCTGTTTAATTGTTTTTGTTAATATTCAGATGAAATTCCATTTAAGATATATTCTTTTTTGTTTTTCAGAATCAAATGGTTGAGTTTGTCAAAAGGGTTTCTAGTCTGAAAGATGATTCCAGGCACTTTGGTGCACTTTAAGCTTTTTTCAGCTTCAGAATAAGGTGTAACCAGTATAAACTCTGTAAAAAGTAAAGTTAACAATTGCTGAAAGTTGATTTAAATGCCTTTTTTTGTCGTTGTTTAAAATGATACTTTGAGAATGAGCAAGGAAACTTGCTCTCACACACACAGCTTTGTAGAACGAACGAGTCTCCTTTATTGTTTCAACGCTCGTTTGCATAGCTTTTCGTCTCATTACAACATTGCGTAAAAATATTCCGTTATACTGACGAGACATCACAGGCCGGACAAATCCTCCGCCGGTTATATAACCTTATGTAACCGTGGCTCTTAGTCCAGTCACGTAGGCTACCCAGTTCATCCGTAGTTCAAAAATCACACTTCATCAATATAATTTTCGGCACATTGATCTCACTTAGTCACTGCAGTAAGTGAATGGGGGTTTCTCTTTCTTTGGAGTACTTTGCAAAAAAAATAAATGAGAAGCGCAAATGAATAAAAAGAAGCACGTTCGAAAGAAAAGAGTAATAGTAATTGTATCTATTTTGCAGCCACGTAATTGCTTCCACAGTTAAACCGCGAGCTCACACCTGTCACGACGTCAGCGTCGGTGCATTGCCAATATCCTACTCTTGCACGCGTCCACAGCAGCTGTCTGTGCAGATAAGGTGTCCTACTGCCGTTTGAAGGGAACGTCTTTGATTGACATTTTTATCTCAGCAACAGTAAGGTGAAACGGAAACGGACTCCTACTCACAAGGAAGAATTTCTTTTTGACACATTCTGATTGCAGTTCATTTCTGTCTCCCCTTCTAGCTACCAGTTATTTTCCTTTATTGATGTGCAAATTCACCCACCAAAAATTTGTACAAGAATACAGCTGGGGTGGTTAGATTCACTTGATTTCTAGTGTATGAGAACACTGTAAAGTAACATTTATTATTTTAAATATAAACCTGCTTTTGTGTACGATGAAAAATGTAAAGTGCATTTATTTTAAATGGTCCTCATTTGAATTATTGTTATAGTAAAAATATACCATCGGAAATTGATTATTGCAAAAGGAACTTTTATATTCAATAAATCGGTTTTATAATTTTACTTGGGGTAATAAAATCTTTTATGATTACCTAAGTGGTCGTGGCATGTTGAAATTTGACGTTGTTGCCATCTTGGTGAAATTTCAGCTCCCTAGTTTCTTCTTTCAATGTTTTTCTTTTGACGTGACGTACCTTTTAATGTAAAGACCAAAAGAATAGACAAAATACCGCATTTGGTTTATTAATAAATAACTCCTGTGAAAAATGTTCGGACAACGATAACATGTAATGATTTTGAAGCCATTTTAATGTAAGCTTAACATTCATAGCTTGTGCATAACTAGCTTAAATGTCACAACTATCAGCCCCAAAGATGTGTTTTACATATTTTTCCTGTGTTTAGGCTTTCAATTCTGGGTATTTATTTATTTATGTATGAATTTATTAATTTGTTCATTTTCAAGTGTTAGGCTAAAGGTTAATGGCTGGCATTGAATGAGTTTAGGAGTTAGTAACGATTATAAACGTGTCTTGCATAAACATGTCTGTCTTTTTGCAAAACATAGCTCAGTTTTGAAAATTGGATTCATAAAATGAAGAAGTGATCAAATTAATTGATTCATTGCCCACCCCTTGGGTGTACTCATTTTAATTGAGCACTATTCTTTTTCCCCATGAATATCAAAACCTTTTAGCCAATAAAGATGAAAAAAAAAAAGATAAATTGATACCAGACAAAAAGTTTTTTTTTTTTTTTTACGCATGATGATTCAACCACCACATTATAGAGTATCTCTTAATATCCCGTCTGTTTATAAAAGCATTATTGTTGGTTTATGGCTCTCAATTCCGTTCTTATCCAGCCCAAGAAAATCAACATACGTTGTAGTTAATACCACACTTGTGTTCATTAATCCGCCAGCACTCATCCCCTTCAGAGCTAACTAATGAAATGACATTTATTTAATAACTTATGCATGCGCGATTTAATGGAACGTGGAGTTGTGTGCACAGCTCATGGGAAAATGATGGGCAATATGTGAGAAAACTCTTTAACTGTATGTTTTTTTTTAGTGTGATGGAATTCACTTGAAATATGACAGTAATAAACATTATTACATATGTAAAATGTTTAAATGGGATTTAGTATGTTTTATGAATGTATTATATATACAGTAGGTGATGCAATTCAGCGACTGTACTATATAACAGAGGCTTTTTATTTTGATATGAAATTTTATGTCTTTTTATTGAAGGTCTGGCCGTGGGCTTAGATCCAGAAGGTTATGGGAACCCAGATTTTTGTTGGATCTCCATTTACGACAAGCTCATCTGGAGCTTTGCTGGTCCCATTGCCATTGTCATACTGGTAACTTTTTCATATTTTACTCTTTGTATTTTTGACAAATATCATGCAAACTTTCCTGCTCAAAGATCGACATATTTCGGATAACATTCGCTCGTTCCCTGGCTTCATTTATGTCGTTTCTTGTGCCTGACCAGATGAATGGGGGCATTTTCATGATTGTAGCCAAGATGTCTTGTAACACCTCTCAGAAGGAGACCAAGAAACTTCCTGTCATGTGAGTACAGTAACAGCAAAACAGTGGGGTGATTTTTTTTTTTTTTTTTATAATGCAATATCACATGTAGCGTATTATAAGTCTTGATTGGATTAAAACTTTAAATTATTTGTTTTTTTACCAAGTGTATGAGCATGGCACTGTAGTGACAACTTTCTTTTTTTTTTCTTTCTTTTTTCTTTTTTCTTTCTTTCTTTCCTCACTCCCTTTCCTTCCTTCCTTCCTTCCTTCCTTTCTTACTTCCTTCATGCATTCATTTTTTCTGTTTTTCTTTCTTTCTTTCTTTCTTTCTTTCTTTCCTCACTCCCTGCCTCTCTTCCTTCTTCCTTCCTTCCTTCCTTCCTTTCTTTCTACATTCATTCAATTTTTATTCTCTCTTTTCTTTCCTTCATCCTGGCTTTCATTATTTCTTTCTTTCATTCCTTCGTTCTTTCTTCCGTTCTTTTGTTCATTCGTTTTCTTTCTTTCTTTCTTTCTTTCTTTCTTTCTTTCTTTCTTTCTTTCTTTCTTTCTTTCTTTCTTTCTTTCTTTCTTTTTTCCTCACTCCCTGCCTCTCTTCCTTCCTTCCTTCCTTCCTTCCTTCATTCAATTTTTATTCTCTCTTTTCTTTCATTCTGCCTTTCATTATTTCTTTCTTTTATTTCTTCGTTCTTTCTTCTGTTCTTTTGTTCATTCGTTTTCTTTCTTTCTTTCTTTCTTTCTTTCTTTCTTTCTTTCTTTCTTTCTTTCTTTCTTTCTTTCTTTCTATATACATTTCGATATAGCATTATAATATTCGAAATAAAATGTACCAATAATGATCAAAAACCTACTAGAAAACATTCACAAGGCAAGAGACGGCAAACACGCGTGAACACAAATGAGCACATTTTTTCGATCATGAATGAGAGGTTTGCGTTTAAGTTCAGTTTGTATAAAATCAGTATTGCTCCCGTGTGCTCCAATAGCATGTAACATCTAAGCGGTTTTCCTTTGCAGTGCAACCATCCGCAACGCCTTCTTGCTGTTGATGGTGGCCACCTCCACCTGGCTGTGTGGTTTGATGGCTGTAAACAACAGCATCTTGGCTTTCTACTATATATTTGATGTCCTCTGTCTAGTTCAGGTTTGAACATTCTGTAGGAAATTGCACTCCCATGTCAAGTGGCAGACCCTTGCTTAGACTGGCTCTGTTTCGTAGGGTCTGTCGGTGTTGCTGGTCTTCACTGTGTTCAACTCTGAAGTGAAGGAAGCCTGGAGAGTGGCGTGTTTAGGGAAGAAGAGTCTTGGAGAAGAACCGCCAAGACCAGCGTCAAATGCTGTGAGTTGCGCATGCTTTTCATCAAAACTGTTGGGTTCAGAAAATGACTGTGATCAGGTGTGTGCATTTAAAAAAATAATAATAAATTAGGGACGCCCTGAAATGTAAATGTATGGTCGAACCTGAAGGATTTGATGATTTTTTTTTTCACACATCACCTCAATTCAGCCAATCCTGTGTGACGTGACTTAAGCTAGTTACAGCCATATTCCCTAGCAAGGATATCGATGCGTGTGCCATCTTCGTATTTCTTGATTATCTCCAACTTCGTTTCCACAGTAATCATCTTCTTACTTCTCCGTCTAACATTCTAGCAATCCTAGGACCCATGGCTAACAATTTGTAGTTGTAGGTGATGCTGTAAAGCGGGACAAATGCCATAAAAAGGGACGAAAAACATTCTTATTCCACTTTGTAACGTAAAAAAAATGTGGCCCTTGCATCCTTCGTTTTTCCTGATGTGGCCCTCCGAGGTAAAGGTTTGAACACCCCTCTTATTTATCTTTATCAAGAGGTCAAAATCTTAGACTTTTGTGAACAATAATCACAAAAACAAACATATAGTACATTAGCCTACTTTGAAATGAATTAAGGACGAAAACATAACATTATCTTTCCAATACAATTCACAAATCAGATTTCATTATCTTATGCAATCATCCTAATGATGCATCCAGTGAGGTTGTTTGCTGTTATAAAATCTGTGTAAAATAATCTCATCTACTGTACTGACATTACTGTGCTAATTCCCTCCATCAATTCTCCCATCCATCTCCCCTGTCCTCTCGCTCTCCTTCTGCCTGCGGGACTCGATTCTGACCCAAATAAAATAATATAGGGCCCGTCCTGCATTGTGCGTGTGCGTACGTTTGCTTTCATGCTTTCACATTGTATGTTAGTGACCATGTAGTTCATCCAACCTTTTAACCTCCATCTCCGTCGGATTTAAACCTACTATGCAGTACCGCTATTATTGGATGCGCGAAATGTTGGGCTATGTTTGAAGCGCCACTCTGTCCAATATTGTATGTACATTATAAATGATCTGCAAGCGCTCTGGCTTATTAAATATGAATGGAGAATATACTGTGTGGATAGCTGAGGTCATGTCAAGTTTCAACAAGTCCTACTTTTAACTGCATCTGTCAAAGATGTTTTAGTCTCCTACAACTGAAGAGATTTTTTTTATGGAATCAATTTAAATGGAAGTGTTCAATATTTCTCAACTTCAAAATCAAAGTACGAAGGCCGATGTTCTCATAACTTAATTATTTCTTAATACAAATTGAAAGTAAAAGATCAACCTAAAAAACGTGGATTCACATCTTGTAGAATTAAGTTTTGAACCCCCAGTCAGCTAGTTTTAAAATAACAGGTAATCCATCAACTATCAAATCACAAACGGGGCAATTTGTCTATTTAAATAACTTAATTACTGTATATACTTATACACTGTTTATATCAATAAAAATATGTGAATAATATGCATCAAATAAAGCATTTTTCCCATGGTTTGACAAACATTACCATACCCAAAATTGACCAGAGATTTACAGGTAAAATCATCAATGAGATCAACAACTGGCCACCTACTGTAATTAGATTATTACATTGCAAATAAATTGATTTACAGGACCAAGGAAAAATGGAACTGATGCTTCAGCAAGCATTTCTAAAACTCTACATAATTAAGTCACAAAAATGCAAATTAAAGGTGTAATATAGCCCCTCAAATCACCTGTGCACCAAATCAAAGAAATAAAAAAAAAACAATAAAATCTTGCAGAAAATGGCTAATATCTGCCAATCACGATCAAGCTGATTAGAGCTACGTAAAGCCTAGTCTCGAGTCTCCACAACATCAAAATGACATCCCGATTGCGGGCACGTTTGAAAACTTTGTGCAAAAACTTATCAAGCAAATTTAATGACTCGTGAGCCTCATATTTTTGCAAGCGTGGCCTCCTTGGCTTCTTAACCTCATCTGTAGCCTAACCAAACCATTTTTTTTAATTTTTTTTTTTTTTTACAGGCACAGAATCCCTATCACAACGCTTCGCTGTTGGAGCAGAGCGGCCTGCATCGCATCACCTTAGGAGCATCCACCATTTCCTCTGTCAGCTCCGCCAGGTATAAAAGCACATAAATACACGATGCTGCCTACCTACGGTACATACAGTAAATACACCCCGAAAAAAGACAAAGCATCAATCATTCAGAAGGAACTAGCACTGGTTCCGCGTGCCGTTGGATATGGGGCAGTCTAGCAATACAGTAACTCCAACCATTAAATTTCTGTTGTCTGTTTTGTAGGTTAGTGGGGTAAAGAGAATACACATCGAATACAGTGTAGCGTACCGAATGTGGAGCAACACTAATGTTGCCGGGAGTGTCTTTTTCTTTGTAGCTTGTCTTCTTGCTTGTAAATGACATGCTATATTAGAGTGAATGCCATCTATTAGTCAGCATGAGTAAACACGCGGTACGTGTGTCTCGAAGCGTGTCGTCAAGCCTCTTCCTGTTTGCCTCGTAGAGAGAATCTTTTAGCGCGGCAAACTCTGGAGCAAAGCATCGTTCAAACCGGGGCAACGGACCTGGATGTCGCCATGTTCCACAGAGATGGAGGTAAACAAGCCCAAAACATCTCAAGAAGCAGAGTTCAACCAATATGGTTGACTCAAAGAGTTTACTGACATAAAATGTTTTGATGTTTGAACACTTATTTGGATTCATTCATTTAGCTTTGCGTTCAAGTTAATACAAAAGGAACACCTTAAGTCTCTTCAATTGTGCGTAGCGTGTTTTAAAAGTAGAAAAGTAGAAGTAGACCTGGTACAGAAAGATGATTAACTGTATTTTATGATGATAAGGGGTTCGGATGATGGATTACAATCCATAATTACAACATTGTAAAGAACAAAGCCGAACATTTTGTCTTCTGTTTGATTTTGTGTCGGAGGCTAACATGATGGTGTATTTTTTGTTTGTTTTTTGTACTTTTATTAGTTGCGATGCGCATTCATTCAAAGCACTTGAAGTTTTTTTTTTTTTCGAAAACTAGTCAATTCTCCCTCCCCCTTCCTGAAAGGTGAGGAATCCGACTCTGATTCAGACCTGTCCATGGACGAGGAGCGCAGTCTGTCCATACCGTCTTCTGAAAGTGAAGACAACGTCCGCCTACGCGGGCGCATCCAGCGACGTTTCAAGCGTTCCAATCACGGCGAGCGACTGCTCACTGAGCCTTCCCACAACGGTACCAAAGGTAAACACGTACTGTATATATGTCCCTAATTCTGGGAGCTAAAATCGAGTATTTCATATTGAACACGCTTTACCAAATTGTTGAATAAGAAAAGGTCACAAGAAAAGACAAAAGCAATATATGAATCTATAAAATAAATCAATGTTAAGCCTAATAGACCGTCTGGGTTATCTAGACCAAAAGCTGTTAAATTTACAGAAGAGCACAATATCCTGAACAATCCAGGACAATTTCAATCAATTCATCATTAAGAAAGACCACAACAGCATTGATGGATGTGGCGTTTTTCTGAAAGGTCATTTTCATGGAAAAGATGCGATTTCATCAGTCTTGATGTAACTTTATGGCCTGTCATTGATTTGGGAGATTCACCGAATAGATTTCACAGGATGAATATCTTTCGCAACCACACCTGTGACAAAGAGCACAAAATACTCACCAATACGCAAATGTGATGAAGTGACATTTCAAAAATGTACTTTTTAAAAAGAACCTCCATGAATAATGTAGTTAGGTGAGTATATATATTTTTAGTGCAATGAATTATTCAAATGTAATCTCATTGCTGGTGCGCCTGTTGTGTTTCTGACATTTTCATAAAGCGTTTAATTAAAAAAAAAATTGCGAGCACAAGCAAATATCTTATTGAACATACATACTTAAAAGCCAAATGTTTTGACATACCGTCTTGCATTTCTTTAAGTAATGTGAACCACGCTTTTTTCTGATTGGTTCTTGCTACAATATAAATTTGAACAGTTGTCCATAATATGCAATTGAACAGTTGTCCAACAATTGATAGTCTCAACCCCACTGATAAAGCAACGACATTCCCCCTGATAAATGACATGTGTGAAGTGAAAAGTATTTCAGGTGAGTACCTCTTGAAACTCTTGGCGAAAATGCAGAAAGTTTGCAAAACACTAATCAGAGCAAAAGGGTGACTATTTTGAAGAAACTACATCATAAAACTTGTTTTCAGTTATTTCGCCGTTTCTAGTTAATTCATAGTTTTGCTGCCTTTAGCAATAATCTACAATGTTAACTGTCATGAAAGCGATGATGAATTCAAATACTAAAATGCAATATTTGTAAATGTAAATACAAAAGAATTTGATCCTGACTGATAGTGCTTAATGCTGACTTAACAAAAGGTGTAAGGCAATTGTATGAACCCCATTAGAGCCCTGATTAAGCGATTTTAATCCCCCTTTTTTAGTACTCATGATAATTATGTGAAATTGGTCGTTTAACTGCATTTTTACTGATAATACAGATCTGGATGGCAACGACTTGCTGTCCTATTGGCCTGCGTTGGAGGGGTGTGAGAAGCACACTCTGCAAAAATGGGGCTCAGAGCGCCCTCTCGGGGCCGATTACAGCAAGGACGCAGCCAACAACAACCAAGCCGACGCGGCGCTCACCAGCGGGGACGAAAGCGGCCTCACGCAGCCGCACAGGCACCGCAAGGGTGAGGTCATATTCCTGATGGGGAAAAAATGAAGCTTCATGAACCATTTGTGTCTAGTGCAATCGAAATGAATGTATTATTTGACATCATCGGGCATCATTGCTCCTCCTTATCTCGTGTACCTTTTCGTGTCGCGTTTTCACGTAGGTATCCTCAAGAATCGTCTCGGCTGTCCGCCCGCCCTCCAGGGCCTTTCAACAGTGGGTCGGGGGGCCAGTGAGCTCAACTGGTACCGCACCTCAACCCTGGGCCACCGAGGCGTTCCCGCGGCCTCCTACGGCCGCATGTATTCGGCCTCAGCCGGCGCCGGAGGGGGTACGGGCTCTCTCTCGCAACCAGGTTCCCGCTACTCCTCCAGGGAGCATCTGGACTCGCTGGCCCGGAGGCAGCTGTCTCGGGATCCTCTCGGGAGGCAAACCATCGGGGGCTCCAGGGACCGGCTGGACTCTCGGGGATCCAGGGACAATCTGGACCTCTTACCCAGGAGGAGGGAACAAGGCCAGGGAGCGGGACTGGCGGCCTTGGGGCTGGATCAGCAGCGAGTGTCGTCGTCCAGGGAGAACCTGACCTCCTCCAGGGACAGATTGGACAACCATCACTCCGGCACTATCCACGCCTCGCGAGAGGACTTGAGGGGGAATGGGGGCGCCACGGAGGGATCCTTGAGCGGGTCCAGATCTCAGTTGAACATGCAAAGTCGACGGCAGGCTTCATCTCGGGAGCACCTGGCAGGTGCTCTGATGAGCAGTAAGTCGAGGGAGCAGCTGGAGGCCAACGGGGTGGGAGCGCAGGCCCAACCGTGTCGGGAGTGGCTGCGCTCCCTGCCGCCCCGCCAGCCCTCGCACCCCGACCAGCCTCCGCCATCATCGCCGCCTCCTCCCATCTCAGAGGAACCCCAGCATGAGGGTTTTCCCTCGTCGACTCACGTTAGAGGACGCCTGGGCTCTGCGTGTAGGTACCCTGGTCAGACGGCCGCGCCCGGCACGGGTATGAACCCTCTGGGGAGACAACCATCTAGTGAACACCTGGATATTCTCTCCTCCATCCTTGCATCCTTCAACCCCGCTGTCCTCACTCCGCCAAACGCTGCCTCCAACTCCGGGCCCAATGGCTCGGCGCACTGCCCCTCCCCCTCCCTGCCGCAGTCTGCCACTTCCCACAGTATATCAGAAGTTTCCCCTGACTCCGAGTAAGTGTCCGCTTCATTTGTCCGGACTTGATTCCATGTCATTTTCGAATCCATCCGTCCATTAGCCGTATCCGTCCGCCCAATCGTCATCCATCCATATCCACCTGACTGCCCGTAAATCCAATTGTGTGAAATAAACACATAACGGTCAGAAGGTCGGATAATTGCTCAATTTCCGCCTTTCAATGTACAATTTTAAACGACAAAACGGTAGACGGTTTGTGTTTCTGTTTAATGGAGAGCATCACTGCCCTCTCGTGGATGCAGATGGAACGGGAGTTCAGCCTTATGACAGTCTGAGGACCTGTGTCAAATCTTGCAACAGCGTGACGTTTGTCTCAAAAATAAATGCGCGTACTCGCCGATCCACAAACGTACATTCGATATCTCACAACACAATTGAACATTTACTGATGATAAGTCATGATAACTAGATGCAGAATATAAACAAACAGGTGACTTCCACCTTCTTGTGTGGGGTTTGCCAGAAATTTCTACTCCAAATCTTTTCATGTTCCACATGTGTTAGATTCCTTGAAAACAGTTAATATTCTATTTTTGCGAATGCTTGTTTGTCTGTTACTCCACGTGCCCTTTTTTATGATTTGCCTTTTTTTTTTTTTTTTGGACATAGAAATGATCTTATATCAGCTTGCCAGCAGCTCCACTCTCCATCCACTGGTAATTTTTAACCTTTGTGCTGTACATTGATTATTTTTGGTTCATTTTCCTCCAAATCATTCTGGCAGTATTTTAGCCAAGGGATGGCACACTCCTGGTGGTGTTATAACTAATTGGCCGTGCCATTTTGAACTTACTGTCACCGCCGGGGTGAAATTTCAGCTCCCTGGCGTCTTTCTTTTCCTTAGATGTAAAGATCAAAGGAGGAATGCACAAAATACTGCACAAAGGTTAAGGCATTTGAAGCCGTTCACATTGTCTTATCATTTTTGTACAGCGAAATAATAAAAATGTGATTTAACTGATTTCTTTTTTCTTCTCTCCATTTTAGAGCCAATAGAAATGAAGGACAGTCTTGATGACAGACACGTTTTCCTTTATGCATTCCGAGGACGAAGCCGGGTTTCGGAGGACTAAAATACAGCTTTGGAAACAGGTGATCAAATGCGGAAAAATAAGAAGATCCTGACTTTGATGGAAAACTGTTTACAAAATATCACACTTACAAAATCCATTTAAAAGGCGGGAAAAGACTGTAAATACTAGAACATTTTTATACATTTTGTATCTTTTTCATTGGAGACAAAGATGTCTCTTGTGATGTTTTCTTTTTTGTAACGTCCGTGTGTGTGAGGTTGTTGCGAGCGAGCTGTATTTAATTCACAAAACAAAAACAAAAAAATCCTCAAACGTGTGTGGTGATGTGTAAATAGAGGGCCGGTATTATTATGAGCAAAGAGATTCGAATGGAACGCGATGATTGTAACGAGGGAGACGATGTTAAAGGCGCCACGCCAGCTTTCAGGGTTTGACCATTAAAACTCCGTCCCAAGTTGTCATGAGATTGTGAAGTTTTGTGATTTTTGCGCCGTGATATGAATGTCACCTTGTCGTCTGTCCGCCTTCCGTGCCTGGACCGTGTTCGTGCGTGCACGGCATCATATCCTCAGCGACGCCCGAAGCCACGACCGTTTATGATTATTTACTGTTTTTGCGGAACTTGCCTCAAGAGATAACACAGGCACATTCAAGCCAAAGGGAAAATAACCCCAATGAGTCGTCGGATTCACTTGTAATCGTGACAGTTATTGATGGGCAAATGAAGCCTCATGAAGCATTTTTGATATTTTGATTTGTTCCCCTAGATCAGTGCTGCTCAAATAGTGGGGCGGGGACCCCTGGGGGGTGCTTGCGGATGACCGCGGGGAAAAGGTTTTGTTTTTGTCATGTGAAATGTCACTGCACTAAAATAAGAATTCTCATCAGTTTCAGGCACTTTGATGCACTTGGTTATTTTTTTTCTGTTTCAGACTAAGCTGTAACCTGTATAAATGTTTAAAAAAAATAATAACCGTTGTTGGAAGTTGATTTATATTGCTTTTTTCTTTTGTTAATGTTAAAAAGGATACAGGTTTAGGTATACATTTACAATTTTTTATTATAATAATCTTATTTATAGTCATCGTGTCGAGGTGTGTATGTGGGTGTGCGTGCGTGTGTAGATGGGGGGGGCGAAAAGTTTTCTCTTTCTGCAAAATATAATTGAGAAGCATTGCTCGAGATGGCTTCAAGATGCATTGGAAATTTCATGCATTTTCATTGCACTAGCCCAATCATTCTCAAATAGTGGGACGGGCCCTCCGTCCAGAGAAAAGTTTTTGTTTTTACCATGTTAAGTGGAACTGTAGTAAAATAAGGATTGGCAGTGGGTTGTTTTTTTCTGTTTTAGACTAACCTGTAACCTGTATAAACGCTGTAAAAAGTTTATATAAAAGTTTTCTTCTGTTACTGTAGAAAATGATACACTTTTAAGTACAGTTATTTATATATATATATATATATATATATATATATATATATATATATATATATATATATATATATATATATATATTATTAAAGATAATAAAAATACTATTTCTTTTTAAACCTCGAGTATCATCAGAGGACTGAAAAAAATCACCAATGATTCCTAAGGCTTGAATTTTCCCATCATTAATTATTACAATTAATTTTGGCCCAGAGCTTGGGTACATCCAGCTTGAAAAAATATTGAAATAAAAACATACAAACTCACCTGTGGACAATTTATAGCCTTCAATGACGCAAGCTAACATGTTTATGCGCCCTCATTGTCATTGAATGGGAATGAAACAGCGGCAGTTAAAAGTTTGGAAGCACTCTCTACTGCAGTATCTGGGGTCGCAGGCATGCTGGAGCCTATCCCAGGGATGTCCTTATCATATTTTTTTGCACCTGACATTCAACGTTGAAACATTCCCCGACCCGCTGTGTTTACTTCCGCTGTTTCTGGCTATGTGTGTGTAGTACATCTATTTTTCTTTTCTTTTGGCAATATCTGTGTACTTTTCTAGCTCGTAAAAATAAAAAAAGACAAACTAATAAATAAAATAAAAATGTTCTTACCCCGATCTTTTTTTCCCCTCAGTTCTGATCAGCTGAAAATGACGTGATGGAGCCAATTTCCAATCACGTGATCAGGATGTGAACATCTTAAAATTTAGGGGTTTTCTCTGACAGTTTTATGACGTGGATGATGCTTTATGACTTGTAATGGCTTGTTTTTACATTTTTATCAAGAGCGGCTGGAACTTCTCAATGAATTGGAGATCATCTGAATTTGAAGGTAGTGATGGGAGAACCGACTCATGAACCCGCTTGTGATTTTGTTTTTTCTTCCTCGAGATGGCATGCAGTGGGAACTTAAATGCATACTAATTCAAGAGATTCAAAAGTTTTATTGTCATATGCATAGCACACAAATGCACCCGCCTTTATTTTCAAATCGAGAGCACCAACTAGAGGACCATCACTATTTGGGGTATCCAATATTTTGAATGGTATTTTTTTTTCTTTTACATGAATTACGAGAGAGAGAGAGGGAGAGGCAGTGAATGAGTGAAAAACAACATAACTGGCTTGGATTTCACATTGAAATATTTGTGAATTATTTTACCTTTGAATTATTTATTTATTTTTATTTTTTTTTATGCATAAGCCACTTTGTGTGGATAACCACCATTTTAGGTCATCCACAGATTAGCACACAATGATAAAAGCATTTACAACAGAGTTCGGTTTCCATGACCCACTTGTGTTTATTTTTCAGTCCTCTTAGTGGCGCTCTTGGTTTAAAAATAAAGGCTAGTGCAATGGAAACATAAAATTTCAGCCGAAACTTCAACCCAAGGCTGCCATCTAGAGGAATAAAAAATATCAAAAGCGGTTCATGAGGCTCCGTTTACCCATCGCTACTAGTCACATAACCCAGATTTTTACGTGTACGTCTTTCATTAATGCAGTTTTAGAGAGTTACATATATTTATGTGAAAACACTTCTATTTCATTTACGTATATAAAATAATGGAATTTAAAAACTCAGCGTGCCTTTGTGCAACAGATGACAATGTATTTGTTATGTAGACTAAATCCCATATACACTCTCCGCTTTCGTTTCCCGCCTGATGATTTCTGCAGTGCGGCTGCACCATTTTGCACCGGAGACGATGTCAGTTGTGCGTCTCTGTGCTTTTGAGGCGCTTTTCTCTTTCATCACAGAGGGAAGCACAACACTCACACATCAACACAAAGTCAAAGGAATTCAGAAATCACACCGACGTATGGGGATAAACTTAAGCTTTTCCTTGCCTTGAATCTGAATGGATTTCAATCCACGGTCTGACTTTATTTCCGATGATTCATCCCACACGGAAGCAGGATGTAGTTATAACACCGGTATGACATGAATATGAATGTAAAGCGTTTACATTTTTTTATGATTTAAATCGCAATGAAAACTGTGGATTGAGATACGCATGGACATAAAAAAAATTGAAAAAAATAGAATAAATGGGATGTTGAGAAGCAACCGACGACAAATTGGGATAAAACAATGGAGGTGGCAAAAATCCATCAGGATTTGCTACACGAAGCTGAAAATTAGGACACTCCCAGCTTCACCTTTGTGCAGCATTTTGATCATTTTTGGGTGGTAAATTTAACTCAATAAACAACGCTCCGACAGCTCTTTTAAATTCATTTTTTGTAAGAAGGAACTTGGGTAGGACAGAAGCAGCTCAAGTTTAGCCTAGCACATCAATGCAAAGCACCCAGCTGCGACAGTTGCCCCAGCTAACGATCGCAGCAAAGGTATTAACTCTTTCAGTGCCAGAGTGCTGGTATATTTAGCATTTTCACACATCTTTCAAGGCCAAAGAATCTTGTGTGCTATGTCTATGTAAACATGGGTGCTATCATATGAAAGATTGACTTCCATTCTTCAGTTACAATTGCATGTACAGTAGGTAACAGCTGTGTTATAAATGTGGAAACACTGCCATCCAATGGTCACAGTTATCACTACAGTGCTCAATCGGCTTAACATTAGATAAGCACAAGTTAAGAGTGTCAGTTACCTTCCATAAAAAATAATTTTATTGTTTGAATTACTATTTTAAAAGACGAAAATTCTCGTCCATGACCCAAAGAGTTAATGTAGTGAGCCATGGCAAAGCCATGGCAAAGCTCTTTGCCAAATTGCTTGGGACTGGTCTCACATACAGCAGATAATGATTAAATTTGCATCTGTTCAAGAAAATAAATTTGCCAGACTAACAATATTTAAAAAAAATAACAACCTTTAGTTGAGGTTCTGTAATTAATTCAACTGATTATTGATATATTGATTTAAACACTCAAAATAATGACAAAAAATTCATTAGTTTTTGTTATATATATATATATATATATATATATATATATATATATATATATATATATATGAAAATTATTTAATTTTCATTAAATTCATTATTATCTTTAAAAAGATTCATTAAGATCTGAAATTAATTGATATAAATGATTTGATATGAATCTAGCCTTTAAAAACTGGTTGAGGGTTTGTTACAGAAATGTGTGACGTTAAAAGGAGAATAATTGAATGAATTAGAGATTTGAATCTAATTACAGATTTTAATATAAATTCTTTGTTTAAATTAGATTAAAATGAGATTTGAAACAAGTACATATCTCGATGGATTAATCTGATGAATTACGGATCATAGTTAATCTAAATATTCAAATTGTAGTCGTAAAATTAAAAGGATCAATTAGTTACAGATCTTTATTTACGAATCTCCCAATTTATTTAAATCTCTTGCCATCGCAAAAAAGACACGCAAGCAAACGTCTAGCAAACGTTTTCCTTGTGCAGGAAAGTGTGACGAGACAAAGAACAATCAATAAGCGTTTCGGTACAAAACCATACTGTACATGAAAACAGTTCAGCGGCGTGTGGGACTAGCGCTAAAATGGCTAAAAGCGCAAACGGCTCATCCCGAGGGGCCGGAGCCTCGCTCTTCATCGCTGCTGCTGGGGGAGGATGGCGGCACCTGCTCCCCCATCCTCTTTAGCTTGGCCTTGTAGTAGTTCTTCTTCATCCTGAAGGCTTTGACCTTCTGGCGAGCGGCCCGCGTCTTCTCTCTCACCAGCTCCTGCTCCCAGGCCAGCACCTTCATCCGGTTCTCCCATTCCAGCAGCCTCATGTGCTGCTGCTGCTCCACCACTTCCGCCTTCTGCCGCTGATCCGCCGATTCGTTTGACCGGCCGCCTGCCGACGGGACCAGGCGCTGGGTGAGGAAGCCGGAGGTGCCTGGGGGAGGGGACCGCTATTTTAAGAAATTCATCAAAATGCCATGGACCGATTCTCTTTACATCAAAAGTCTGTCACATCAAAGGGAAAGCATTGAACCAAGAGTGCCATCTAGAGGAACAAAAAATATCAAAGGTGCTTCATGAGGCTTCATTTACTTTAGTATTACTGTACTAAAGTGATTGATGAATTACCAAAAGTAATCCATCAGCTTGGTACTCTATAACCTAAAGTAACTGATAACTTCAGTTCTTAAGTCAGAACTTCCTTTAACTAAACACTTGAATAATAATATTTAAAATAAAAAAATATGAATAAGTGATTGAATGTCTTTACTCAGAAAAAGTAAAAAACATGTCTTGGGGATTTAATCGTTGTGGTTAAGGTAGCTAAACTGTGTCTATTTCAATCCCTGGGTGCTCAGGGATTTTTCACTAACCTGGCCTTATTGTCATATTATATATATATATATATATATATATATATATATATATATATATATATATATATATATATATATATATATATATATATATATATATATTCAATATGGTTTTTCAATGTTTCCAATTTTGAATGGCAGTAAATGAGCCCGACATGGGCTAAATTTGGCACCTGTAGGATGTACCTCTCAACTTCCTGCTTGCAAGCATTTAGAACAGGGGTGTCAAACTCATTTTTATTGAGGGCCACATTGCGGTTACAGTTTCTGTCAGCGGGCCGGTATGACTTTGATAAAATAAATCTAAGGTGTTTTTGTCACACTGCTAACTAGTTTTGAAATCAGAAAGAGATAGAGGGCAAACAAATGCTTGTTTTTTTTTTCCCGTAATAATTTTAAAAGCTGAAGTCAACTGACAAATGTGGTATTTTAACCAGAAACTTGAATGTGTGATGTGGCGGGCCAGATCTGGCCCGCCACATCACATCATCACACCGGGCCTTGAGTTTGACACCTGTGATTTAGAAGGAACAGCAGCATGGCATATTGAAAGTCGTCATGTTTTGACAATCTATGCAATATTTTAGCCTCCTAGTGTGTTTTTTTTTTTATATGCTTTACTTTTGATAACACACAAGAAAAACATCAAAAACCCCAAGTTGGTTCAAAAGTGGTGGAACTAGTTAATAATATTAGATGCTGTGTTTCTGATTTTATGCTATTCTCACGCCATTTGTCTTGTCTGCTGAAACCCACATGTCATGTTGAATATAGCTGATTTGGTGTCAAAGTGACTGGACAGTATCCACCTGCTGCCGTGAAGTAAGCAGCAGGGAAAGATGCATCCTGCAGCTCCGTATTGTGCAGACTGGAGTTTGAGGCGGGGCTGTGTTGCAGGTCTGACCAGTCGTTTCCTGCTAGCCGATCCAGGTTGTGACGCTGCAAGCAGATAGCCACGTGCTCCTTGCTGTCTTCAGCCTGTGCATCACATTGACATTTTATTTCCGAGTGAAATTCAGAAACTGTTGTCGTATAGAACAATTGCTGTTATTTCACTACCTGATTCAAGTTGCCGTTCATCAGCCCCGCAACATTTATCATCCTTAAGCCGCCTGTGTGACAGAACCAGAGACGCGGGTAAATAGTAGCAGGTACAACATACACAACAAAAAGCAATTCAAAAAAAGATACTGGGTAGAAGTCAAGTTCTGTTAAGATTCTATTTCTCACTTTAATTCATATATTGATTACAAAATTAGTAGACTACGGTACATTATACAACTGTTACATATACAGTGTTCCCTCGCCACTTTGTTCGTTTTATGCTTCACTTTTTTTCCAATTAAAAAAAAAAAAAGCTATATTGTGGACAGACACACTGTGAAGTTTTCCTGCATGCCAAACAGGTGAGTTGACTGTAAACGCACATGCCATGGGCACTTGACTGACTAGCAGGACAATCAGCTCACAGGCAATCCTACAACTCAATGATTGGCTCCCGCCATGACATCAACCAATGAGGGCAAGAGTTGTACTTCAATCTTTCCTTTTATCCAGAACTTTAGCTCTATTGTATTGCAACTTTAGGACATTAAAATGTGCAAAAAAAAGGATAGGTTCCGCATATCAAACTGTTAAGTATCATTTGTTTATAGTGAAGCAATAAGCAGGAGTTTAATAATTCTTGTTATCCCGCTATGTCGCAATTCAGTTATTGCAGCTTCACTCACTGAATGCGGATTTTCATTTATGACCATAACTTTTCAGATTGTGGGTTTATGTTGCTGTTTGTCTTACAATTTTCTTCCTTTTAAGTCAGACAGATCAAAAAGTAGCAGTTTTGTTTCTTAAAAGAGAAATCAACCTCTAATACATGGATTTTCATTTATAATCATATCTATTGCAGGTTTACCTCGATATTTTACTTAAAATTCTTACTCCTCGGTTGGCCCAGACAGGAAAATATACATTTTTAATGAAATAAACACACTAAAAAAAGACAACAAAAAGTTGTATCTCTACTTCGCGGATTTCTGATATTGCGGTATTTTTAGGAACGGAACACTTGCGATAAACGAGGAAACACTGTCAGGAGATTTTGACAAACGCGTGCAAAAGACGAACATTTATGTATGCTTCTAAACGCACCACCATCGCCTCCATCTGGAAGGCTATACGTTATGATCTATTAATAAGCGCTACCTCTTTGGCTGTGTACATCTCATTGACCGCCACGCTTAGCATTAACGCACTATTTCTGAGATTCATTGCAATACCTGAAACGCATTCATATTGCAGGGCAGTCTTTTTAATCTATGCCAGCAATATCAAAAATAGCTACTGCGTAGATGACGTTGTTGTTCTACAGCAAACCGGCAGCATATTTAAACACATCGAGGATGCTCGACAACGTCCGCCCGTCTGTCCCCGAGTTTGACAGGTTACGCTTATATTTGTGTACCTTCCACAAGCTTGCGCACAGCCGCTTTGTGGCCAGCTCCCCCTGCGTGGCTGGTGAGAGCCGCCTCGCCCATGGTCTGAAGTTTAATCGATTTTGAACAGGCCCGACATCGGGCGAAGTGAATGTCCTGCGTGTCCTTAACCAACCAGTCTTTGTAGACCTCCTTAGAAAGCCAGGACTCCTGGAATTTGCACTTCCCAGGCATGGTCCGATGGAGAAGTTTTAGCTGGACCGCTAGTCCACCGCTCCACTCAGCCTCTCCTTCTAACGGTGCGTTCGCATTCACTCGGAAAGGACAATATTTAGTTGCTTCACGGCGCCATTCCGTCAATATTATTTTCCAGTATTATTAATATTATTGTTATTATTGCAACGCCGGGTTTTTACACTATTCAGCGTTTGACCGACACACTCAATTTAACATATGAGAAATCACGTTGTGATGGCATCTGTCTTAGTTCTTCATAGAACTATGAGTTTGCCCCTCAAGGCGAATATAAAAATGACAAAGAATACAAAAAGAACAACACTGTGAATTGTTAAAATGTGCCGCATAGTAGAAATATTCGATAAATCCTTTTTAGATCAAGATTCCTAAACGCACCGCACGCTGAACTCTTACACGTGACTCATCAGGTCCAATAGAAATTTAGCTAGAATATTTCAACCACTTAGCAATTCGACAGGAAGCATTGTGAGAAGTCTGATTGGTCGGACCTCGGCACGGGGCGGAAGGCGGAAAAGAATCACGTTGGATGTTATTGAAAACTTGAAAATGTAGATGTTCTGAAACGGATCCTCACCTGTAGTGTTTGTTCTCAAGACACTTTCTGGGTAAGATCCCAAACGTTTTCGTGTAACCAATATGTCGTCTTTAAATGTGTCAACTAGTCCTAGATCGAAGGGACATATGGAGACAGCAGCATTAGTGGCCCCAGTCACAGCTTTGGAGTTCCTTCAGGATGCGTTTCTACTGACAGGTAGACTTTGTTTGCAATATAATAACATATTTCTTTAGTGAATTACACAAGCATACACAAGTTGACAAGACATTGTGTGTATTGTATGTATGATAAGCTTCTACCCATCTTTATGAAAACAACATACAAATAGTGGTCAAACACCACAAGTAAACAGATTCAATTCATGCCATATATGTTTTGAAATCCCAGATTCCGTAAATATTTCTGCAACAGAGCTGCAGTCTTAATATTCTTCAACCATCTTTGTTATCAGGTGAAGGTCCAGTGCTGACGGTGTACAGTCTTCTTCCTGAACCTAAAGCGTGTACCTCAGTGCCTGTGCTCCAACAGCATCGCATCCACGGGATAAGGCCAAGAGTCTGCTCAACTGTTTCACCGCAGGAATCTTTCACGGAAAGTTGCAAAGGTAAGGTGTTCTTTCATCTAGCATTCATGGTGTCGTCACACTAGAGGTGGGCCAATACTATTGTGTTTGTTATATTGTGAAATTTGCCCCATGTTTAGTACAAATTAATAAATAAATACATTAACATTCGCCAAGTTTTTATTTTTGTTGATCTTAGTAAGTCACAGTGCACCCACAAAGACACCCTCTTTATCCTCCATGCATGCCAAGAAGGTTAAAAAAAAAAAGATTGCCATTGACTTATTTTCAAAGGGGCAGCTTGTTGAGTCAACTCATCAAGCACTAGCGATACCGTTTCTGGTTCTATTAGCCGCACTGCACCGTGTTTCCACGAATGTCCACTGCGAGGCACACTAGATTTTGAAAAAAAAATCCTCTAAATAAATATTTTCGAAATAACTTTGAATGTTATTTCTTGTACCCTTTAAAATTACACAGAAACCAAGTTTGTTTTACTAGCATCGACATAAATATGTGTTTTTGATTAAAAAAAAAAAAGCACTTGCTGCCTTTTTGAAGTTGCATTTTGAGAGGCATCTTGTAAGATTAAAAAACACACGTCATAATTTGATTTGAATGGATAAAGTTTTGTCTAATCATCTCCCAGAAGTACCGACATCAAAATTATGTGTATTTATTGATTTGGACGGAAAAACGTGTCATGTCCTCCAGTGTGATGCTTAGGTGCAGAAGTCAAAGAAAAACAAAACAAAGCAGCGGTTTTCGTCTATTTTCAATGAGGATTGTTGTTGAATCAACTTTGCAAGCAAAAAAGAAAAGCACAGTTATAGTTTTGGCAATTATTGAAATCTTAACACCGCGGTAAACCGTCAAACTGGTAATCGACCCATGCGTCTCATAATTGGCTGTTTGGCTACCACTGACTGATCTCTTATGCTCCTTGATTGTCTGTACCATAAACATATGTAACCTCATGTAGTAGTGCGATGATTTGAACTAATACATTTTTGTTGTTGTCTGCTTTGTTTTATGGACTGCATATGATTACCATAATCTCCAGGCCTGAGATCAACTCCTGAAGCTAACTCCTATGACCTAGCTGTGTTTGGTGGAAAGACAGTAAGACTGCTGAGACTTCATTTGGTTCCCTCTGCTGTGGAGCGTGGACGCTTGGAGGAACTGAGTCCCCTTGTGGAACTTCAGGACTGGGTTCTGGATGTTCGGTGGCAATGTGAAGACAAAAAATCTCTTCTGTGTGTGGCTGTAGCCCATAACGGCGCCCTTCTCCTGGACATCAGCTCAGGGAATGTCGTGGCTCAGCGTTCATGTCTGGAAGGATGTTTGCTGTACTCTGCGCTCCTCGTAGTGCACAGATCCTGGACAGACACTGTTCTTGTAGGAGGGACTGTTTTTAACCAGCTGGTTATCTGGAGGCCTGGAGGGGGTGAAAGTAACAACAAAGCTCCAGTGGAACGGCGTTTGCTGGGACATACTGGCGTTATCTTCAGCATCTTTTACCTCCAGGAGCAAGGATGGCTGGCGTCGGCTTCAGATGACCGCAGTGTCAGGGTGTGGGCTGTCGGTGCTTTAGGAGGCCCTGGAGGGAATTGTGGGGACTTGAAGCCTACTTGTTTAAGGGTACTTTTTGGACACCAAGCAAGGGTCTTCTCTGTGTGCCTCTCCTCAAGGAGAGTGTTTAGTGCTGGAGAGGATGGCACTTGCCTAATCTGGGACGGGGCTGGAGTTGGGTCAGTGCTTCGAGCTTTGAAGGGACATCGAGCAGGTGGGATTCGAGCACTGGCGGTCAGTAGGGGAAGACACGACACAGCCAGATGGGTGGCAACAGGGGGAGCGGATGGAGGGGTGAGGTTGTGGAAGGTTGAGGACAATGAAGAGGAAGTCACCAGAACAAAAATGGTCACAGACCTGGAATTTTCCGGTGAGGGAACACCTAAAGTAGTTTGTGTCATAGAAGGCAAAAAGTTGAGCCAGTCTGGGGTTGTGGTTTGCACTGATCAAGGATTTGTATACCAATATGGTGATGGCCACTGGGGGTTGGTCTGGCAAGGTCTTCCTGAGTTTCAGTCTTACTGTGTAATGGAAACTGTGGGTGTGAGGGTGAAAGACTCAACAAATAGAGCAAATTTATGTGCTGTTGGGAGCCTGAGCGGAGTCTTAAAAGTCTTTCCCATCTCTCACCCCCAGAATGGAATTTTCCT
Organism: Hippichthys cyanospilos; assembly: GCF_059441005.1. Classification (NCBI taxonomy): domain Eukaryota; kingdom Metazoa; phylum Chordata; class Actinopteri; order Syngnathiformes; family Syngnathidae; genus Hippichthys; species Hippichthys cyanospilos. The sequence continues at coordinate 30,864,910 of NC_142370.1, read as the reverse complement.
CCAAGCTGGGTCGGGAAAGATCCACAGTCTCACTTGGCAACAGTGTGATAAATATGTGTATTTGCTCGCGTCAGGTGCTGAAGGCCGAGTCTACCGCTGGTGTGTTGACGTGAGATTAAATCACACTGGCTCTTTGTCTCTCTGTGTAAAATACTGTCCTACATTTGTGCTGCCTGTTTGTGCAAAACGTTGGCTGACAGCTGCAGTGCGCCTCCCCTCCAAGTCAAAGGGGGCGCTGTGGGTGTGCGGGGACAGAAGAGGGTCCCTTCTTTTGTTTCAGGAAGACCTGGACCACGGGTATGACAAAGAGAGATCTGACTCTATGCAGAAGAAGGTCCATGAGAAGGACACAACTGACAGCAGGCAAACAATCAAAACAAGTCACGAAAATGAATCACTGAGTTCGGAGTTGTCTCCACTGAGCTGCCTGTTTGGGGTGCATGGAAAACAGGGCGTCACATCAGTCTGTGAATATCAAGGGCTTCTCTACAGCACTGGAAGGGATGGCTGTGTGCGTATTTTCAGAGTACGTTCCACACAGGAAGAAAAACTTGAGCCAGGTGCTAAGGGACTCCTGCTGGAGGTTCTGAGAGTCCAACGGGCGTGCAAAGGTATGGAGTGGCTGGAGAGGGTGCTGATCATGGAACCGAACTATTTTGTGGCAAATGGTGTTATAAATGATTTTGGAAGCCAAAATATGATGCGGGAGTCTTTGTCCGAAAGTCCTGAGGACCAAGAAGAAGAGTTCAAGACGGAGAACAAGGGAACGGAAGCCCGGTTTGTCATCTTTGGCTTCCATGCCACCCAGTTTGTGGTTTGGGACCCCGTCAGGCAGGAGAGGTTGTTAACGGTGCCTTGTGGCGGTGGCCATCGCTCTTGGAGTTTCTGGCCGATCCACACCAGGATTTGGCCGGGATACGGAGCGCTGGTTTTCATCAAGCAGGGCTCGGTCCTGGCTTCCGATCCCCTAGAGTCACCAAGCTCCTCGAGCAGGACCGCATGGACTGAAGGATGGAGCTTGAGAGAGGGCATTCATGGCAGGGGGATCACGTGCGTTTGCCGACTGGGGAGTATTCGGGTTCAGAAAGATTCGGCAGCAAATGGAGCTGGACTACATGGGCCAAGTGGGGTTGGGGTTGAGGGTCAGTGGGAAATAATAGTGACGGGTGGGGAAGACACAAGCTTAACTGTTTTGGCTGCACATCCCAATTCTGGTGATATCAAAGTCCTCTCTGTTATTACGGACCACATCTCAAGCGTACGTACTATGGTGGCGCTGAGTGATCGAGACCACTGGAGTTCTACGACCCAATCGCAGACACTCTCGGCCTTGCTAATGTCAGCAAGCGGGCGGGCTCAATTGCAGTGTTACCGGCTGTGGATTGGTTGGAACAAGCAGAGACAGGCGCCCTTCTGCCAGGTGGTGCAAGTTGCCAGTCACCGATTGGACGAACACTGGGAAAGGAAGCGCAACAGACACAGGATGGTGAAAATGGATCCGGAAACAAGGTAAGTCAGAAGACATATTTGGAGTATGAGTGCACCAAAATGAACATTTTTAGGTATTGGAAACATAAGTGACTAGATGGATCATTTCTTGTATATATTATTGGGTTTCGATGTTGGCAGCTCTGAGTCAGGTTGAAGCAATCTCGAACATTTATTAAACAATACACAGGAATGAAATCAAAAAGACAAGATTTTTCTTTGCTCGTGAGGAGAATGGACAAAGATGTGTTCGCAACAGAGCTCCTACTGCTCTGCAAACGCATCTTGTCGAGCCCACTTTTATTGATTAAATTAGCCCTAGTTACAAAACGTCGCTGCCCCAAATGTTTTGGGGGGTGCACACGGCAGCAACGTGACAATCAATACGCGATAGTAGTGTGTGTGTGTGTGTGTGTCCCTGCTATACTATCAGTTATAAGTTCATACAGAGACTCCAAGAACATAACGGCCATCCAACGACCATTCTGCCCTGTGGTTAGGTCACGGTTGTCTCCTTTCTCCTTGTGCTCGCTCCTTGTGAAATTCAGACAGACACATTTTTGCATCATCACAACATGCATTTTCTGACGTATTGTTTTGGTTTTATGATAAATGTCTTTTTGCGAAAAAGACATATTCGTCTGAAATTTTTCTTTGGCTGAATATTTGGTGCATTCCTAATTTGGAGAGTTAGATTAAGCTGGAAGTACTTTTTTTTTTTTTAAACTAATTGTTACCATCATTGCTGTGTGTTCTCAGATACATGTCGATGACGGTGGTTGAGCACAACTCAGATGCTGTTCTTGTGGCTCTCGCCTGTAGTGATGGGGCTGTCAGGTTAGTGATTTTGGCGAAGGACCTCTACGCGACCTGTATGTACTGGTCACCCCGGTGTGTGAGTGGTCATGTTCTTTCTGCTATTTCGCATTTTTTTTTCCCATCGATAATCACTGGCAGTGCTGTCTTTTCTAGATTGTTTTCCGTCAGCGAAGTGAAGCGCCAAATAGATTTGCTGTGGGAGACGTTTTACCACCAGCGGTGTGTGCTCAGTGTTGCCAGTTGCAGCGTACAGGATGGAAAAGGCAACAAGTGAGCATGTTATTTCTGCCTTTCAAACCTGATTGTTTTTGTTAAATGTTACACCGGATAATACGAATGTCAATATCAGAGGTGGGCTATTATGGGGTGGGTATAATGGTTTTGCTGGTCCGACATTTCCGTCATCGTCGGTCCGTCATTTTTTTCAAGCCAGACAAAATTGTAACTGTCAGTCCGTCTGTCTATTTTTGCACAACCTTCCGCCACTACTTTAGGGTGACGACTTTTTTTTTCAGGTCTGTCGTTCATCAGGCGCTGGGCTATCTGCACTCACACTATTTTTTTCTGTTTTCTTACACTTAATTTTAAAAGCATGTCTGGTTCTACAGTTACAGCGCCATTGAAACACAACACAGTGATATAAGTGTAACACGAAAACAAAGCCAGCTAAGGGCTATAATACACCACCATGTTTATTATCCCACATTAGAGAAATGCAGGGGAGCAAGAGTGCAATTAACCATCGTGTCCACTGGATGGCATTATCATGCTTTACATTACACTCAATTCGTGGATGCTGGTTCTCGTTTATAACTGCCTGCCCTACAACTATAGAAGACATAATGTCAATCCCGACAATTACAACGACGGAGGAACATTGCAATCCCAACATTTTTAATTTGCCGTTTTTCTTTTTTTAAGCATTCCTGACATTCGTCGGTCGGTCGGCAAAACATCCGTCCGTTCGGCGACAGACTGACAGACAATATAACATGCGTTCTACTGTAGTACCATCCATCAATACGCTTCGGCTTATATTGTGTGTCGTGAAATAAGCACTTCAAATATCAGTCGCCTACTTTCCTGAGAAAATAAAGACATGTAGAAAATATAGAAATTACGAGAATTAACAAACGAAAAAAAAACGGGCGTGTCCAAACAACTCATGAGGTTCAAGGTACAGGGTTAATGTCAATTTCTCTCCTTTGTGGGTCGCCACGCTCTCGTCATTTGCCGCATCTCCACTAAGTGTTTTTACAGTGTACTTTTTTACTCATTATGACAAATGTTTGTCTTTTTCGCCAGGAATATATTGCTGTTCAGTGCAGCAACAGATGGCAAGATTGCAGTGTGGGATCTGACCCAAGCGGCCACTGGCTCTCGGAGTAGTTCTCAGACTCCACCAATCCCCTGCCTCATCATTGCCGCTCATCAAAGTGGTGTCAACTCAATGGCTGTTTGGGCCCAGAAACAAGTGCGCCAAGATGGCGAATGCCTGGTGACCATTGCAAGCGGCGGGGATGACGGGCAGCTGATGGTGTCCAATGTCACGGTGGGCTACATTGAGCCTTGTGACAGGACTGTGGACTTAAAACAGGACCAGCAACAAACCCATCCTGGTCTACATCTGCTCTCTCAGTTGAATATTCCTTTGGCACATGCAGCCCCTCTGACTGCCCTAAAACTCCTTAGACCAGGCCTGATAGTCACCACTTCCTGCGATCAGCGAGTCTGCTTGTGGGAGATCTGCAGTACTACCATCAACCACAAAGGGGTGCTGTGCTCCCATATTGCTGATGCTGCAGGACTTGCAGCGTGGGAGGAGCAGCTGTTGGCGGATGAAGATGGAAAGAGGAAGGCTGAAGCTGACGATGTCGTTGTTAACGCGAGGACAGAAGGTCAAACAGGCTTAGAAGGAATAGAAGGGAAGGCAGGGGGCGTGGCTTACGAGGACCAGGGGGTTGCCAGCGGGTCATGGGAAACGACAGATGATACAATTTTAAAGAGGGGTGAAGAGAGTGACGATAGCGGGAAAACACAAACTAACAAACAAGATGGAGATGAGACAATTTCAAAACTTGCTTTAAGATCCTCCTGTGAGAAAATAGAAAACATAGGATGGGTGTTGGTGTGTGGTCAAGGCTTCCAGCTGCTGCGAATTCAAAATACGGACAATGAGGAATACGGACAATCATGTAGACATCCGGAGCCGTGAAAAAAGGAAAAGTAAAAAGGACAAGATGAGGACACTGTTGCTTTCCACAGAAAATGAACATAAGTCCGACAAGATGTACTTCTTGCAATCATGTCACAATTGACTGCATATGCCATAATCAGTAAATACATCATTGTTATATTTACTGACTTAAAATACAGCTAATGTATTTTTTTATTTATTTATATAATTGTGAGGCAACTGCAAAGGATGTTAACCGAGGAATCAACAATATTAAACATTCTTTTTATCTGAGGAATATACAAGATTTCCATCTGTCTTTGAAATCAAAATATATAGAAATGCAATTTCAATGATCTTACAAGTGTAGAACATGAGTTGTTGAAAAATGTGAATAATCATGATTAATAATGGAAAATTTTGAGATTAATTTCAAATGGAATCGCTTCACAGCGCTTAACGTTTACTGTAAATTTCTGTTCATAAAAGAACATTTGGCTGTCAGCATTTTTTTTTTTTTCTGGTGAGTATTCTGTCTGCAGGCCACCAGTTGCCCATGTACCTCAAAGTCCGGTACTACCCCGAACCTTTTGCGGAGTTCTGTTATTTGTGTAGGGCAAACGAAGGGTCAGAGTCCATTAAGACTGGCTGAATGCACCATTAATATTTTAATGTATTAACCCCATCTCATGTTGCCCTTTTGTCTAGCACCCATCTCACAAGCTGTCATCGCAGAGAGTAAACAAGAGGAGCGGGGAAGGAAAGTGAATAGTACTTCCATCAAGGTACTAAGCAAAGACAGAAGGAAAGAGGGAAACATAGTTGCATGTGAAAAAATTCCTGCATTCCGAAAAGTGGTGCCAGCTGAGTGAAAATATTGCCGCTGTGCTGACGGAAGGTGAAGGTGAGGCAAGATTGGGCGGGGGGTTACGAGGATATGAGAAGCTGCCTTGAATTATCACTGTTAATGTTACCGTGAGGTTTTTTGAATGTCTACTGAAAGACAGGTGCAAGAGTTTTATTTTCTTGAGTTTTTAATCAAATGTCTTTCTACAGCGTCTGTGTTCAAAAAATTTAACCAGTAGCTAAAGTAAAGCCGATATAATGCATTTAATTTACATACTTTTCTTGTCTTAATCCCTGAACGACTTTTATCGTCATACGCATAGTGATACCACAAAATGAAATTATTACTCAGTTAATAGAGCAAATAATAAGGTAGGCAATAAAACAAAAAAAAACAGTACTAGAGCAATAAAAGCAGTAATAGTGAACCACTAATGAATAAATAGACTTAGATTCTGAACATATTATGGAGTAGATTGAGTGAAAAGACTATACATATGAGGAAGTAATTATATGAAGTAATTAGTCACTTTAATGCTTTATTCATTGTGGAGAAGCTTTTTTAAGTGTTTTAGCTAAACACTGATTTAATATCTTACATATATAAAAATATGGCTTTGAATTTTGGATTATTTCAGGATTGTATTTTTCTATACTTGAATAATTAAACAACAAACATCTTGAATGACTTTCAAAGGGCCCGTAGCTTTATAATTTAAACTTTCCACAATGAAATTCAGAAATCAGCATCATGGTATGGTTAAAATCTTCCTGTCAATTGCAGTCCGTCTCGGTGATGCCACGTGAACGCCTCCCTCTCATTGCGTCTAATGGGAATAAAACAGGTGAGGTGTTCAAAACGTGCAAGAACTTGACGTGCAAGAAAAAAGCTGCAGTGAAAAGTGTGTGATCTTGTCGTTTGAAATGACCTCGTTTTTGTTTGACAGGCAAGCCTCATTTCCCGTCACGAACTCCCCAGCGTAGCAAAGGCAAAAAGCGCGGCCATCAGCAGAGAGCTTCTGCTCATGATGGACATCTTCCTCTCGTCTCTGACTCCACAATGACACCCTGGAGAACCCTCCTTTTCTCCGACTCCTCTTTCGAATCCATTGACGTAGCACTTTCTCCAAAACCGCCTTATCCGTATCAAGGGGAGCAGAATGAAGAGTTAACTTTGAGTTTCAGCTCACAAGGTGTTTTGGGAACCCAACGTTTCCTTTAAAAATCACTTACAGTAATTAGCATTATAGCTTGACTAGGGCAGGGCAATAAATCTATTTAATTTAGTTAATTTGCCCTTTTAAAAATCGAAGATTAGAAAATTAGCTCAATCGTGAAATTGAGGTTTCGTAAATGTATGAATGCTGAATGGTTGGCAAACAAAACATATTTACAATAGATACTAACTACTTAATTACGGCATTCTAAAGGATAGTTGACTTATTTAACCATTTTTAGCAGTAAAAATGATCTTTTTGCTGCTAAAAATGGCCAAATACCAAAAGGTACCCACTGTTGACACTCTTTTAGCCCAGGAAAATTTTTGAAAAAAATATCAATAAATAACTTCATAATCTGGACTCATTTCAAAATGGAAAACTACGTCTTTGTTTTTCAGTTATTCTGCTAACTAAAAATATTTTTAAGTAATACGTGCTTTAAAAAAACAAAACAAAAAAAAACACGTTTTTTCACCTTTTGCTGTCGACCGAAAATGACATCAAATGCGCTGAAGGCTCGCGTCACATGACCAACAGGTGAGCCATGATTGGTCGTTATAGTCCCGTGTACGGATGATGTCAAGTTGAAAAGTGGTTTCAGAGCTATCAATTATACATGAAAAATGATTGCTGTCAAATTAATTGTTGACAAAACAACTTTTTACAGCTAAATAAATTGATTATCCCTTTAACCAAGTTATGCTCATGCTACGAATGTTAGTTCTACTTAAAACTCATTTTAAATCAACATTCATTTCTTTTGATTATTTTCCACTGGTTTTATTAAAGCTCTCTATAAATGTTAAGTTAATTTCTTCCATTAAAAGAGATTAAAATCAAATTCATCCAGAATGATAGAAGAAAATCGAGATGATATATTTATTTTTTTTATTGATGGTAATGTCAATATAAACCCACTCCGATTGATACCGGTGTTCTGTCTTTAGATGAAGCATGCAGAGAATTAGATACACAAGAGAAGATGTCGGTGACACCCGCCTCAAGCCGTCTTCCTCCCATCCGTCCAATCACCAACCTCAGCTTCTCTCGCAGCTTCACCTTCTCTTTCTTTGAGCTTCCTCTGCACCAGTCACCTCGATGGCGTCTTCAACGCATGAGAAACCTCATGCAGCTTTTGAAACAGACACACTATTGACACTCCAAAGGAAAAAAAAAAGCGAATGAGAGCGTTCCTTTTCTGAATTGACCGAATTCATGCAATAATCATGTTTTGCCTTGACCTCTAAAACATGTTCTTGAGATGGGAAACTAATGATGGAGGAGGCCACGTACTTTTAAACCGGAGCTTTTACAAACTGCTGTGTTTCTAAACATTGAATGAGTGACTTTTTTATGCCTTCCTGGCTTATATAAAAAAAAAAAAAGTTTTGAGGTAAAACTACGCAACAAGTTAAGTGATTCCTAATGTGCATTTTTTTTTAACTACATGCAGCTGACTGAATAATTAAATGTTGTGTTGTGCACCTGTTGACATCCATACAGCATGGGCTATGGCTACACTTAACAGGTATGTGTAGTGTATATTTATTTACATATTTGACATTTTAGGCACGAGTAAGTAGTTTAGAGTAAAGTTCCGCAATATTTTTCTTTAATTGATATCTAAAACGTGGTGGTTGAGGTTTAACAGAAAAGGAAGTAACTGTAACCCTGGTTGTGGCCAACCTCGTTATCTGCTTTATGTTCAATTAACGGGGATGGATTTAACATTGTGAGTAATAACATCAATTTGTCAATCATGTATTTAGTCAAAACTTAAAGATGAAATTATTATTTTAACATATTTACATTTAGGGCATTTTTTCTCACGTGCTTTGATTCATGATTAGTTAACGGAAACGCTACATTTTCTCGTTGTCTCATTGGCCAATTGACATCGGGTTGTCAGATGAGTGGGCCGCTACTGCAGTGCATTCTGGGACTTGTAGTAGATATTCAGTGGACGGTTGCGATCCATGTTATTTTGTTCAAAAATAAAGATGAATATCATTGCATCCAAACTTTTTTTTACGGTTACAAGACAATCATTTATAAAATAATATGAATGGTTAAAAAATAATTTTTCCTACTTTGTCACGACAACTGACAGACTTTCTCAAAACGATAAGAAAAGTGGGGGGTTAATAAAATTATAAAAAACATTCTTCGCCACAGATATTGTTCTTTACTTCTACCGAATTACGAGTACTACTACAAGTCGTTATGTTCTGGTTTTAATTTTTTGCGGCGGGGCGAATCGCCCCATGCCACCTACGTCATCACCCCCTCAAGTTTGTTTTGATTGTCGGAAAAGACGGAACATGTCGTCGTGTTTACTTTCGATTCCATATTATACAATTTACTGAGGATTGTAGTAGTTTCATAAACTGTGCAACCCTCGAAATTTTACTTTGTAATTTTGGTTGTGCTTATTTTTTTCGCTGAGATTATTATGTTGCAGCAATTTCGTGACTGGATTTCGGAGTGGACCGGCCGATAGATGACATGAGGAAAAGGTGCGCTTTACACACTCCCCTTCGTTTTTGCATGTTTAGTTTCGTAACTAAAGTGCATTTTTTTAATTCTATGGATGCATTCAGAGCAAGGTAACGGAGGTGGTGGAGTAGGACAAAAGGGGGTCGTAAACCCTGTGCAGTGTGCAGGAGGGTGAGGAACTGCCTTGAACTGTTTCAAGGCAGTTCCTCACCCTCCTTGGCTCACGTGTGCTTTTGTGTGTTTTGCTCCCACTCTCACTTGCACGTGATACCGGTATCACTCACATATGTCCTGTCTCTGTCATTCGCTGCAAAAACGTTCCGGCTCAGTTATGTGGCCCCTCAAAGGCAGAAATGTGCTTTGCACACGTTGAAGACAAGCTCAGTAATACAAGTAAAAGTTCTCTGTTGTGCCAGTAAACTTCAACGTGTTTTTTAGATGGATGAAATTGATCTAAGTCCTGACAATGGGCAGTGTCCCGCTGTGGCCCTGGATGAGGCCCAGCTGGAGCTCATTGGGCATCGAGTTGACAAATCGGTGTCCTTCACGGAGAAGGTCAAACTGCAGTGCCGGTGAGTCAAAGTGGTGCAGCTCTCAACTTGGGCCCATGACTAAATCTATGTGCGTGGCTTTGCATTCCATTCAGGTGTTCGGTCTCCAGGTTGAAGAACGCTCTGCTTGGTTCGTTCCCCATTCTGTCATGGCTGCCTCACTACTCCATTAGAGAAAACGCAGTTGGAGATCTGGTGTCCGGGCTTAGCGTGGGCGTCATGCATCTGCCACAGGGTGAGCGACGTTCAACAGAGCAGAAATGATCATTAATAAAAATATGGAGGCATGGCATCGGTGTGCACTAGTGGTTCGTGGTTAGCTTCAGGGTTCGAAGGTTCCAGGTTCAAAACTCAGCTGCAGTTTTCTTTGGATACTCGTGACTTTGCCTTTTTGTGGATATGACCTTAAAGGGGAAGTCTACCCCTAAATTTGTATTTCACAGTGTCTAAATATGGTATCTTGATTAATATTGTGTTTGTGTTATAAGAACTAAGCGGAACATTTCATCCAATTTGCTACTTGCTCTTGACTGCAAATGACATCACCGTTGCTCAAGTAAAGGCCAATCACGGCTCAGATTGTGAATGTCACATGATCAAACTAAGAAAACAGGTGAGCCAGGGATGTCATTTTAAGTGGACAGCAAGTGGCAGACTGAGATAAGGGAAAACTGTTGGGTTTTGCAGCTTAATTAATGTTTCACAAACACAACATAAATCAAATTCTCGTGTTTAGATTTAATGGGGGCACATAGAACACATGATGAAAAAGTAAACTTTCGTAATGACTTGTCCTTTAACTGGTACCAGAACTTCAATGTGTCCATATATCAAACAGGCATATTTTAACTACAATTTCTCTCCTCCATAATGATTGAAAATACACATATACAATGCTGGAATTGTTTTCAAATTACACCTCAACAAGGCGCTCTTAGAAAATATTTTAAGTTAGTGAATATTGCCTCCATCAAAATTAAGTGAGTTATGGGAGTTATGTTCCTTGTTCTCTCTTCTACGCAGGTATGGCCAACGCCATGTTGGTAGGCATTCCTCCAGTGTTTGGCCTCTACACATCTCTCTACCCGCTGATAATCTACTTCATATTCGGCACTTCCAGACATCTCTCCCTGGGTGGGTGACTGAAAAAAAAAAAAAAAAAATCGATTTGAAATGACCGAAAATGACATTTTGACTGTTAATTGATGAAAATTTGCTCAAAAGTGAATAGTCTGCTTGGTTATCAGTACGCTATTGTTTTCAATGGTTTGCACTCAGCAAGTAAGTTACAGTAACTGTGTGCTAAGTTTAGCCATGTCTTGGGCTGTGAATTTGTTTTAGTTATTATTTACTTTACATTTATTTTAGTTTTTTATTATTATTATTTGTAAATATCAAGCATTGACGCCTTGTTTACGGACTACTTGTTTCAAAAAGGGCAATAAATAAACATGTTTGATCAAACATGATGAACAAGCGTGATAAATAATCATGTTTTTTTTTCAATATTGAACAATATAATTGTGATTCTTATTATTTTGGACATAATCATGCAGCCCTTATATATATATATATATATATATATATATATATATATATATATATATATATATATATATATATATATATATATATATATAAATAAAATAGAAGCACATATAAGTGATACAATGCTGAACTAATCTGCTCGGTAGCCATGTTGCTTTTTTTACGTTTACTGCTATTGATAGCTATATAGGGCATCAATTTGAACTCTTTCACTGGCAGTTAAAAATGAATGTTTGTCGGTTTATAACTGCATGTGGCAGTGAATGAGTTAGTCAGCAAAGAGTAATATGTTTGTTTCAGGAACTTTTGCCGTCCTGGCCATCATGATTGGGTCCGTCCCTGCCATTGTGGAACTGCCCGACGATGATGCTGGTGTGGTGGAGGCGAAAGTTAATATAGTTGTCCAACTTACCCTACTCTGTGGTCTCATACAGGTGCACACACACACAGATGCACTGAATATATATTTTCATCAATATCTGTCACAAAATTATGTCTTTTAAATGTTTTACAGTGTGATGGCACACAAATTGTGTACACTTTGAAAGACATACTGTACTTTATGATGTAAATTTATTTGAAAAGAGATTCCCAGTGTGTGTTCTGTGTTTGGAAAGTGTTAATGTGTGTTTGCGGGTCCTCATCCAGCTCCTGCTGTATGTGTTGCGCTGCGGGGCAGTGTGCCGCTGGTTGTCCGATCCCCTCATCAGAGGCTACACAACAGGTGCCGGCCTGCATGTAGTTGCTATGCAGCTGCCCCTCATGACTGGAATATTTGCACAGAGACATACTGGGCTGATGGCCCCTGCTTGGGTTGGTTGGAATTACACACGCCCGCACACACACATATACACACACACTCTCACTTTTCTTCGTCTTGATGCATTTGTCATAAAAGCCTACTTTTAGTCCCATTTTTTAGCTGGGTGGTTGTCATAGTGACATCAAATCAAAATCCACAAAACTGAGTTTCCTGTTTTAATGGAAATCTGGATAAATAGTGCATTCTAAGCTAATTGAGTTGTTTTTCTCGCGCGTTTATGGTCTGCTACAACTAGGTCAAGTTGGTCATGTACCCACTAGTATATATAGCTCTAGGTTTAAACACGGTATATACCTGTTTCACCCGGGATTGAATCTCTGCACTGTTTAATTAAACCAAAAAAAGAATATCAAAATTTGTCTTTGGAATTTAAAGAGTTAATTGTATTGCCCTTGTATGGAAAGTGTCATTAAAGCATCTTTCCTCTGATTGTGTCCTCTTCTCCCAGACATTACACGATGTCCTGTGTGGCATGACGGGCGCGATACCAGGAACTCTGTCAGTCACTGCGGTTTCCATGGTGATCCTCATCGCCGGCAAAATAGTGAATCAACGTTTTAAAAGCAGGCTGCCATTGGCCATACCTTGGGAAGTTATCCTGGTGAGCATATGCCATTTTTTTCTGCAAATAATTTCTTTTTGTTTTTTTTTTTTAATTCCATGACTTGTTTTTATGTATTATCAGTGCATCTCGTGATGATAACACAATTTTTTAAGTGTTTTTTTATGTTTCATTGATGTGATAAGCTACTTAACTCTACAAAGTGTGTCAGCGCTTCAACTCCTGTTGAACTACTTTGGACGGTATGTCATTATAATAACAAATGAGTGTGTGTTAAATCTGTTTTTTGGGGGGAGCTTACAGATCGTCCTGGGTACTGTGGTCTCGGTGCAGATGGACTTGGCCGGACAACACAGTGTCCAGGTGGTCGGAGATATCCCCTCTGGGTCAGTGCAGTAGACTTATTGTCTTTTAGCGCTTCTTTTTTCAATTTATCGTTCGTTTCTAATGCTATTGTTATTGTGAATTAGCACGAATTACTCAACGTTGAATAGAGATAACGAACCCAGGCTGTATGTTGACTGACCTAAATCTTTTTTTTTCGCGTAGTCAAGATCCTCATCAAAGCAATTTTTGAGAAGGAAAAAAAAAACACCATCACTAAAAAACAAATGTATAATTTTGAACATTAATTGTCTTTAAGGTCTTTTTATTTCAGTTTTACACAATGTTCCAACGGCATCCAGAGCAATGTTTTAAGAATATTCTACTAAATTTAAAACAGAACCATAGATCTTGAAGCATAATAAGAGAATCGAGTATTAAAGTCTTGGATAAAATTGCACTTTTTCTATAAATTTGAATTTAATTCCGTTGTCATTGAAACGGATGTTTTCTGCTGTTGTCTTTTCCGAAGCCTGTCGCCCCCCGTCATCCCTTCTCTCTCCATGGTCGGGGAACTGTTCGTCCCTGCGCTATCGGTCGCTCTGGTGGGCTTCAGCATCTTCTCAGCCATGGGCTCAGTTTTTGCCCACAAACATGGCTACCAATTTGACTCCAGTCAGGTACAGTATGTACTCAGAAAATGGAACATTTATCTCATAAAGAAAAATCTTATTTTTTTAAAAAGGAGATGTTTCCAGTATTCTAGGGTAGTTTTAGGGCAGTGCTTCTCAAATAGTGGGGCGGGCCCCACTAGGGGGCGCAAGGTTTTCTGTTTTAGACGTTGCAGTAACCCGTATAAACACTGTAAAAAATAATTATCAGTTGTTCAAAGTTGATTTCTTCTGTTAATTCTAAATATGATACAGGATTAGGTGTACTTGTATAATTTTACAACGACGATGACAACGAAGTGGACGATGACGGCAACAACAATAACGCAGACGATGATGACGAATATGATGACAACGATGTTAACGATGATGATGACGAAACGATCATGATGACAATGAAGATGATGACTACGACAAAGATGACGATGGCGATTATGACAATGACGACAACGACAATGGCGAAGATGAATGACAATGAAGATGATGACAATGATGACGACTGATGACAATCATGGTGACGACGACAACGATGATGACGATAACGACGATGATGATGACTTTTTTGATGACAGCATGGGGAGCGCGAAAGGTTTTCTCAAAATATAATTGAGAAGCACTGTTGCCTATATATATATATATATATATATATATATATATATATATATATATATATATATTTTTTTTTTTTTTTATTGATCGAAGCCTGAACATTGGTTTTGATGGATTGCTTAAACTCATGTTTTCTTTTTTCAGTGTACGTCACAGTCTGTTTGAGTGCAGTGAAGATAATTAATTTGAAGGGACAGTGGCAATATCAGTACTTGACTCTGGAATGCAATTACATTGGTATGGATAATTTGCTGGAGCTTGAGTTCCAAGTCATTTTATAACAAAGCGATGCAAGTGGTTAATTCATTAACAGCCTACTTATTCAAATAGAAGACATGTTGGCAAGCTGGTTTCTGAACTCAACACAATAGCAGTTTTCCAAATATTAAATGAAACTCTCTTTGATTTAGAAAAAAATAGCTCTCGTATTTTATTTTGAATACAAGCCATCGTTGTTCCTCCCTCCTTAGGACCTGCTGGCTCTGGGTTTGTGTAACTCCATAGGCGCCATGTTCCAATGTTTTGCTGTCAGTTGCTCTTTCTCACGCAGTATGGTTCAAGAAAGCATTGGTGTCAAATCACAGGTATTGTTGCCCTAAAAGATGTTTTTGGTGAACCGGTAACATGAAAACTTCTTTTTTTTTTTCAATCAAAAATGTGTCCTTTTTTTAATACGGGTCGCCATGTTTATTTTGCTTTGTATTTGCACTTTGCTGTTTAGATGTCAGGTTTGATATCCGCCCTGCTGATTTTAACCGTTTTGCTGAAGATCGGTCATCTCTTTGAGCAGCTGCCAAAGGTAAAGTATACTCGCAATATAATTGCAGCTATTTTTATTCCTGGACGGAAAATCAATTCCTGCATTCATGCATACATATTCTGGCTCTGTTGGAGACAGCATGCGTGTCTTTATTTTTGTATTCCTCCTACTACCAATAGAAATAGCTACATTTCAGGTAAATTATTCAGAAAACGGAACCTGTGAAAATCACCATATACACAGCGAAATATAAATGTATTAAACATTGAAAGGAAATTTTGATTCAGCCACAATCTAAGGGTACACCATCTGACAGTCAAAAATGTGCTTTTAAAAGTATTAATTGTTGATGAAAAATTTAATGATTAAATCGCAAGGATGTAATTGTATGTTTTTAAGATTACCGATCTCCAATCCCAAATACTTATTGATATCTTTTGCAAGTATTTTCACTAAAAATTGGTGGTACTCAAAAAAGACAAAACAGGGAAAAAATACTTCTTGATTATATTAAAAGACTATTTAGATCAATGCCAAGATGAATCAAGAGTTTAAAAGAATATAATCATTCGATTAAATATTAAACTTAATTTTCTAATCAAATTGCAACCCAAAACCTAAAAATATATTGTTTTGTCGATTTTAAAATAGTTTCTGGATTCATTTTATAAAATCGAGCTTTGGTTTAACAAAAACTTGCAGTTTGTGCGCCTTGTCCTCATTTAATTGCTTCAAAATTGGAGCATATATCGCGTATCAAAATTTCAAACAGGATGTTCGAAAACATTATTTGTAAAATTATATTTATAACTGAAATGCAGAGGTAAAAACTGAAGAATTAACATGGCGATTAAGTTATTTTTTTAATGTTGTCTCCCAAAAATAAAAAGTTATGTTTTATGCACTGTATAAGGCTCCCTGGAACCATAACACTATGACAGATACATTGAGCATAGTTGCCATTTCAGAAGCTATCATCAAGTAAACGATTTCAAATCTTGCGGTGTGTTCCAGGCAGTGTTGGCAGTGATCATTGTGGTGAACCTGCAGGGAGTGCTGGCCCAGTTTAAAGATGTCTTTTCACTATGGAAGTCCGATCGATTAGACATGGTAGTGTGCAAATGCATATATTGCAGTCGGACTATTATCACACGACTTTCCATTGCCTTTCCCACTGTGAACTTTTGACCTCTGTTCTGGAATCTCTCTTCTCAAGCTGGTGTGGGTGGCATCACTGATTTCAACCTTAGTCCTAAACCTGGACCTGGGTCTGGCAGTGTCCATCGCATTCTCTCTCCTTTTGCTCGTCTACAGAACACAACGGTCAGTGTTTTTGTTTTTGTTGGGTTTTTTTCTGACATTTAATCTGCATAGAACTCTTTGTATTATACAAAGAGTATTCAATTCTTCAAAAACTGAGACATAAAGGGTGGTGCAAAGCACGTAGACAAACAATTCAACAGGACTCACATGCATATTTTTTTAAATTCTATATTATTGTAGCTTACTGTGTCCATGAGGCCATAATGGCTCAATGGTATTTTCATTCATTTTGGTATGAATGGAAAATGAAGCCTCATGAATCGCTTATTTTTTCTCTCAGTCCTCTAGATCAGTAGTTTCCAACCATCAGTCAGCAACTTAGATCAACTGGTACGGGGCCACGTGGGCTGCACCCAAATTAATGTTTTGGAACTGATTTAGTTAAACAGTTCATTCATATGTGCTTTGTTTGGCTTGATCTTTGTATTTTGGCGCCGCCTCTGGCCGATGTTGATATTACATTTTGTGGTGCGAAGGAATAAAATATACATAGTATATAATGGTTCATTCGGTTCCATTTGAACATCACTCCATTTCGGCAAGATCATTTATGTTACCTCTCTGCATTTTTACCTTCTCTCCCAATTAATTTGAGCTATATCTTCTCCTATGACTGTTTCTCTCATGTCCTTATCTTCCAGCTCCTCCACTGTTGTGTTAGGTCAAATTCCTGGTACAGATTGTTACAGAGATGTGCAACTCTACACTCAGGTGTTTTCAGTTTTTTAACCTGTTTGAATGGTTTTTTTTTTAATTCTTTTAATATTATCTAGCGGCATTTGTACTCATGAAAAATGTTTTGCTTTTGTTAGGATACAACCAAAGACAAGTTCCATCAATTAAAATAGCAATATATTTAGATCAACACATAGAATATAAAAAAATGTGTTAATCATGGATTAAAGATTCCGCCATGTTTTATGGGCATTTGAATGATTAATGTGTATATTTTCAACAGGCAAAGGTGGTTCCCGGAGTTACCATCATCCTTTGTCCCAGTCCAATTTATTTTGCTAACTCGGAACTGGTCTTCACTGAGATCACACAGGTGGCATACACACTCCAACAAACACATTGTGACGGAATCGTCTCCAACTTTTCCATTTTCTGTTTAGATTTTGAGCCGCGCTCAGGAAGAGAACCCAGCAGGAGTCGGAACCTCCTCGTCGTCCTCCTCCGCGCAACTGCCGGCTCACGGCCACTCCTTGGTTTTGGATTTCAGCTCAGTTAACTTTATGGACACCGTGGCCATGAGAGCCCTTTGTAAGGTTAGCCATCAGTTATTCCTTTTTTTTTTTTTTTCAAAAGCGCAGTCAAGATGATGTGATGGACCTCAGCCTTATTCAACCCCAACCCTTCGGTGTCAAGGATCATACGGATCCCAAATGTAAACATTGCAATTAAAAAAAAACACATTATCAAGATCAATGGCCCAAATTGGGTCGAAATTCGCACCCTTGATATTAGTGACCCATCCAGCAAACCACACAATTGGTCACAAAAATAATTTATAGGTTATTTGACATCAAACTTATGAAATACAATATTCATAAATGGTGGACCCAAATACCAGAGATAATGATTATAAAATAAATCAATGACCGTTTTAATAATGGAGTAAAAGTTTAGAGCTGTAGACCTTAATATTATTCAAATGTCTCTCAATGTAATTATTCATTGATTTTTGTAGTCCTTCATGTAAAAAGACCGATTATCTGTTATGTTTTGTCTGGTGACCTTTTGGTGACCTCTGGCAACCTTTAACAAACCCTGAGAAGATCAAATGAGCCGCGACCTTCAGGGACACTTGCCAGTGTTCACCCCTCAATGGGTCTTAAGAAAAAATGTTTTTTCACTTTTTACACAAAATTATATTTCATCCGATTATTCAACTCATTGACACAATAATTGATAGCACAATCGATTAAAGAATATTCAATAGTGACAGCCTTATTTGTTAATATATCTTCGTAAAAGGTCAAAAAGTGCACTGTCAATCATATATATATATATATATATATATATATATATATATATATATATATATATAGAGAGAGAGAGAGAGAGAGAGAGAGAGAGAGAGAGAGATTGTATATACAATTTCCCAATTTTTAATCATGTAATCAAGTAAAAAGGGGGGAAAAAAAAAATATAAACTGACTTCCACCGACACCTTAATGAGTACCGTCAAGTTATGTAAATTGTCAATATTTCCTCATGTGCTGATGCAAACTTTTTTTTTAAATCCTAAATGATTTCCTACTGCTTATCCCGTTCAGGGTCATGGGTGAGCACAGTTTGGGAGAGAGGTAAGATATGTGCTGGATGGTAGCAAGATATATCAAAATAATCCCCACTTTATATTTAATTCACTAGGAAAAGACACAGTGTGCTTGGTATTTATTGTAAAAGCTGTTCTTTGTTTTGTTTTTTTAATTTAGAAATCAAACTGGCAGGCAACTACGTGGAAATCTAAAAAGCCATTTGTTCATTTCACTCACATTAAAAATAATGAGTAGCGCCTAAGTGATTTGTTCTTCATTCTTTTGTCGATTGTACGCCGTCTTCCATTTCACGGCTTTTGATGAATGACTAACCAATCTTACTGTTCCGTTATCACAGCTTTCAAGTCACCGATAAGCAAAATAACAAATACACTAAGATAACCCGACAACTTTTTTTTCAGAGTTCGCTTGGACAAAATCGCACATTGACGACATTCATGTGTTTGTTTTGTGTGTGTGTGTCTGACAGCTTGCGGAGAGCTCTGAAGCCCAGAGTGTCCGTTTTTTTTTCTGGCCTCGTGCCCAGGTCAGTTTACGATATGTTTTTCGTTTCTCTCATTCATCGCGACACGTGAAACTCTCGCGCACACCCCATTCGGCCGTAAAGATATGCAGGCACAGTGCGTGTGTTTCATTTTTCCGTAGATAAACGTCAGTGGTGTCACAACCATCTTTAGCTACCGTAGAAATGTGAATTTTGTGCATATGTGAAGTCACAGCTGAGATGTACCGTGCTCTGTGTCAATAGAGAGTCTTTTATCCCAGCTTCGCTATCAGGGCTGCATACCCAACAGCCTGCCCGGCTCCTCCATTTTTCCATCGGTCCATCACGCCGTCCATCGTTGTGTCAGCTCCGTGCCTGTGATTCTTGAGGTGTGTTTGGCTCTACTTGACTGCATAGTACAGTAAAAATCGCAACCACAATACAGGTTAATATATTACATCTATTACGACATCATTACGATGTTTATTGCTTTTCTAACATTTCGCGTTTGATCCGGCAGAAAAAAAATGTCTGGGAAATCTTTGTACCTTAATTAAGCCATATTGCTTTTTGAGGTTGATGCCATAACATAAAAACTTCATATTACTCTTGATCACGTGAAAAAAAAAAAACATAAGCTATTTATATATATATATATATATATATATATATATATATATATATATATATATATATATATATATATATATATATATATATATATATATATATATATATATATAATTTAGGATGACATCACAATCAGAATTGGATTTGATTTTGATTTTTTTTCATTTGTCTCTTCTCAGGAGTTAATTTCTGATGCAAGATGAAGTTGAATTTACAACTTTGACCGCTTTCGCTGTGTTGTACATCTGAAAATTATGACAGCATTATTTTCCTGGAAGGCCATAACCATAACCATTTTGATCTTGTTGTCCAACAATTTCTTCATGCCATTTTGCATTGAGAATTGTCATTAAAACTTTGCTGTAATGTGCTTGAGACATGTTAGAGCTTTTTGAATGAGGATATTTGATCGTGATACTTTTAGGAAAAAAAAAAAAACAATTAAATTTTTGTTGTCTTAAAGTCAGCAATGTAAATTCATTTGAAAAAAAAAAACAAGATTCAGAATGGTATGTGGGTCCCTGAATAAAATGATGTTACTGCATATCACTAACTCTTGTACAGTATTTTGTCCAATCCATGATCTTTACATCAAAACACTTAACATAAAAGAAAGCAATGAAAGACAACACCAGGAAGCTGAAATTTCACCTGGATGGTGACCTTTTCATGCACCAGGAGTGTGTCAGCCCTTGACTAAAATACTGCAAGAATTATGTGGAAGAAAATGACCCAAAAATGATGAAAATTCTGCACCAGGATCAATGTCATCACAAATTCAATTAGAAGACAATGAAGTGCGACCGTGAATTATGACTGCATTGTCACTTCCATTAACATGTTCTACATCTTCCACTTCACTTTACAACACTTGCATGCTCAAACTCTCAAGAACAACTTTGGAATAGGATGATCACGTTATTAAAAACAAAAAAAAATCAACATGAAAATATGATTTTTACATCAAGAAAAAAAGCAATTATAAAACTCTCAGAAACATCTTAGTAGACTACAACTGTGTCTATGTTTTGATAAAAAAAATTCATCTCTTGTCAAGGTGTTGTCAGTAGATACTGCTCATACAGTAGTATATAAACGTGACTTTGTTTACACCCCAATAAAGTGGACTTACAAGTTGATAAGACATAAACGCCATCTGATCGTTAAAAGCTTGAAGGCTCAGACTACTGCAATTGCAGGCATGGATTTTCGGAAGCTCATTTCATGCAAAATGCGTAAACTATTTTTGAACATATAAACATATATATATATATATATATATATATATATATATATATATATATATGTTTATGTTTTATACAATAGGTTTTTGCATGTAACGGCTTGTTCAAATTTGTTGGTTCATCTTTTATGTTAAATTTTTCAAAATAAAACAGCTTTAACTTGATGTCATTTCAAAGGGCTTTTTTTTCAGTGTTTGGGTGAGAGTGTGAGAAGACAGTCGTGTAAAAACATCACTTTCTGTTTTAGTGTTCCTCCCGCTCGGTTAATCGTTATCAGTTTTGAAAGTAATCCAGCTAGCGTCATATTTTCGTCTGTGCGGTGTAATCATTGGACAAGAAAAACTCTTGCGCTGCTCTCCAATGGCTGACTAATCTAATCGCTCACGGATACAAGATATAACAAACGCTTGAGTTAAAAGAGGGAGCGTGTGTGTGCTGGGCTGTTTCTTTCAGCAAAGAAATAGTCAATGAAGACCCGCCCTGCTTGAATCGGATGGAAAACTCAAAACTGCAAAATGTTTGACTGAAATCCTGGGGACTGATTTGCGATTAGAGAGGAATCTTTCGTTGTGAAGCGGACATCATAGGACATAAGGAACTTGATTTTATTGATTTGGATGAGGTGATGTCACCCATGTCATCTGGCTTGGGGAAAAACAATTTGAAGGTTTCGTTTTTGGATTAGATTGTTTATTATTTTTGGGATACAGCAGGAAAGCAAAAGTAATTACCGTTGCTAAAGTGTATTTGTTTTGGGTTTTTTTTTTAAATCAAGATCAACAGGTCTTATTGTAAACTTTATTTGTTATAGTCATGGCGGAGAGGAGGGAACTCGTCCACAGGAAGATCATGGATGAAGAAACTGTGGCTGAACTGGCAGGGAATATAACACCAAAAATGTCTGCATGTGACAAAGCCAAAAGCTTACTCAGGTAAACTGCATTCATCCTCTTCCGTTGATTGATAAAACTATAAAATACATTTATATTTTTTTCATGTGTTTGGTCCGCACAGAAACACTTTTTTTTTTATCAAACTTTCCTTAAAACAGAATGAAAAGCTGTTATTATATATATATATATATATATATATATATATATATATATATATATATATATATATATATATATATATATATATATATATATATATATATATATATATATATATATATTAGGGCTGGGCAACCATATCGACATACTGCTATATGAAGTGACGCAATACGCATATTTGCAAGAATACGAAGTGGCTTTTGAATCATGATTTTTGTCATATTATGAATCGAGTTTTACATATATATCATTCCAAGTGCTTTAAAATCACCACAAGAATAAATAGAATTTGTCGATTTAAAAAAACGTTCTTCTGTTTTTTTCAGTCATTTTAATATACATGCCATAGAGTTTTTTTAATCAAACATTGCCCAATATATCGCAATACTTATCGCAATATGCCATTGCTGTATTGTAATATATCACAATACACTTTTAAGACCCAATAACCAGCCCTAATATATATATATATATATATATATATATATATATATATATATATATATATATATATATATATGTGTGTATATATATATATATATATATATATATATATATATATATATATATATATATATATATATATATATATATATATATATATATATATATATATATGTGTGTGTGTGTGTGTGTGTGTGTGTGTGTGTGTTCCGAGTTTTGAGTAAAAAAAAAAGTTGTAAGGTTGCATTTTAATCTTTCAACAATGCGCATCATTGATTAATCCCTTATTTTCATACATCAATTAAAATTTGAACCTTTTGACTGCTGAAACATGAAATGTTAGACCTTAAAGAGGTTGTATTTGTAGAAATCCAAATATGATGATGACAAGCACTTTCTTCATGCGAATTCTTCAATCTTAAAGACATTCTCATCCATCCTGTCGAAACCTGAGTAAAGTGTGATGTACTGATGTACATAAGTTGTACTGTTTATTACTTTACTATACCACGGAATACAAAGTGTACGGCATGAAAGGAAAATGATGAACGTATGCCATCCATCCATATCGTAAATGAAAACAAATCAAACACGTCACCCCAGGTCAAGTCGCCGTGGATGTTCTCGAGCCAGAGTCAAGAGCTCCCTGCTGGGCAGCGTCCCCATTCTGTCGTGGTTGCCTCGTTACGCCATCAAAGAAAATGCACTGGGAGACCTCATCTCTGGGCTCAGTGTGGGCATCATGCAGCTGCCCCAAGGTGAAATGCGCAGCCAATATTCATATTGTTTTGATCAAAACAATGTATTGAGTTGATGGGGTGATAAATATTTTTTTTATGCCAATGCAGGTATGGCCTATGCCTTGTTAGCTGCCGTTCCTCCAGTTTTTGGTCTTTACTCCTCTTTCTACCCCGTCCTCATCTACTTCATCTTTGGTACATCCAAGCACATCTCAATAGGTTGGTAATTTGATACTCACTTTTTGTCCTTGAACCTTCTTTTACGACTTTTTCACATGCATTTTTATATAGGCTGCATTCTTGCAATGATTACCGAATCACGATAAACAAAAGGGCCGACGTCTGTTTGCTTTCGCAGCCAGAGCCTGGTGCAGCTAACAGCAGCTCATGTTTGGTTGTTACAGCATTATTTATCATAAAAGAAGCGAGCAGACTGAACCAACATCCGAGTCCATCCTTGTTCACGCACAGGAATATTACTAGAAAGGACAGGATTGTGTAAAGGTTACCATGTCTCCAACTGATTCAACCAGTGGTTCTTAACCTGGGTTCAGGGGTTCGGTGGAGCCTCCGGCGCAGAGGTCCACCATTCATTTCGTGCACCAGTGTAAAAAAACATATTTTATTTTTTACTAAAGAACGGTTTGGTGATTGAGCATATGAAACTGGTGGGGTTCGGTGCCTCCAACAATGTTAAGAACCACTGGATTCAGCTGTTGCTGCTGCTGTTGGTTGCTCTAAAACTCACGTCATCCTTCTCACTATGAATGTAATATCAACAGCGGCCGAAAGCGGTAAATCATTTCCAAAACATTATTTCGGGTGCAGCCCACACGGCCCAGTACCAGTTGATCCACGTACCGGTCTGTGGACCGGTGATTGGGGAACGCTGATCTAGAGGACTGAAAAACAGTCACAAGGGATTCATAAGGCTTAATTTTCCCTTAGCAAAATGTGTTGGAGATATCAAATTGAAAAAGGAGAGAATATCTGCAACAAACAACTAACATTTATTAGTTTGAACATCGAATAATCTTGTCTTTGCGGCGCATTCAGTTGAATATAAAAGATGAGCAAATTATGATTATATTTACCCGCTATCTTGGGAATGTACAGTATTTCCGCCAGGTGGTGTAATTTTCTTTCTCTTTCAGGAACATTTGCAGTGATTAGTGTGATGCTCGGCGGGGTTACAGAGCGATTGGCACCAGACTCAAACTTTATGATATGGGACAACATGACCAACGATAGCGTATTGGACATCTCAGCTCGTGACGCGGAACGGATTCGAGTGGCCACCGCCGTTACTTTCGTAACGGGATTATTTCAGGTGCGATGATTATAACCAACCCCGTAGTTCCGTTTATACGCTCACCCTTGCCGTGCAACCTGTGTAGATCCTGCTCGGCCTGGTCCATTTTGGATTCGTGGTGACCTACCTCTCGGAGCCACTGGTCCGAGGATACACCACAGGCGCCGCCATCCACGTTATCGTGTCCCAGCTCAAATACACCTTTGGAATCAACCCCTTGAGATACAGCGGACCCCTCTCCTTGATATATGTACGTGCGGTCTTCATGCTCGTACGGAAACGTCCTCGTGGCTCTTTGGTAGAGTTCGCCTCCCTGCCGGAAGCTTGTTTGTTCAATCAGCGACCCTGCCGACCATGTCAAAGTGTTCTTGAACAAGAACCCTAATTTTCTCTCTGTGATCTTGGCGCCCTGCATGGCAGCTGCCTCCATTAGTGAGTGTGTGAATATGAGCCTTTGTGAAGAGCCTTGAGCACCACATGGTGTAGAAAGCACTCGCTATAAGTCTACTCAGAAATATGACTATTCTCAACATCGCCAGGCAGTTCAAATGAGAAATTTCTCGCTATTTGGTATTCAAACGGAATGTAAAAATAAAATACATCCGTAGCTTTTTTAAATATTGCTTAAGTAAGTCATCCATTTATTTTTATCAGTAAAAGTAATATTTGGATTATAGTAAAGTACATATCATGCACATTTATATGTATATCTATGTCTTGTATATCTATGTCTTGTATATCTATGTGTTTGTGTATATATATATATATATATATATATATATATATATATATATACACACACGTGTGTGTGTGTATATATACATACACACAGATACATAGATATACATACGCATATAGATGTGCATGTAACATCTCAGCACAGGCAAACAATCCCATTCATTTTTTTATATTTTGTTTTTTCTAAAAATTGAATGTAATTTGAGTTGACCTTAATATTGGAACCTGATTTTGCTAACGAACGTATATAACATGTTGTGTACAGACTTTCAGGAACATATGAGTTTGTTAGAGTATTGTGGTTATCGCCAACAATGTGCATAACTATATTCAAGTTTTAAAATGTTTTTGTTCTTGTTCATGCTTTTGCTACATCACATCTACTTTTATCTCCTTGGAACCGTCATATCCTTTATTGTTTTACTACAGACAGTGCTGGAGATATGTTATCTCATTCCGAAGACCAACGTCGGGACTCTGGTGGTCAGCGTTGTGGCCATTATCGGCCTCGTCCTTGCCAAGGAGCTCAATTCATACTTGAGTAAAAAAATACCCGTCCCAATACCTGTGGAATTGCTTGGCGTGAGTATAAAGCTCCTCAAATTGCTTCACTTATAAATATAGAGGCGCTGCATTAAATAATTAATGAATTTATCAACACATCTCCACTCCAGATCACCATAGCAACCTTGGTATCCTGGCAAATGAACTTACAGGGGAAATATGGAGTGGATGTGGTTGGAGAAATTCCATCAGGGTGAGAAACAATGTTTTTGTTTAAAGTAAGGATTTGTCACAGAGATTTTTTTTTTTTTTTTTCTGGTTCCTCGTCTCAATTTGAGCAGACTCCAGCCGCCTGTTTTGCCGACGGCTTCACTTTTCGCCGAAGTTATTGGGGACGCTTTTGCCTTATCTGTGGTTGGCTACGGCATCGCCATTTCACTGGGAAGGATCTTTGCACTCAAATACGGATATAAAGTGGACAGTAACCAGGTAGGACGCAAGCATGAAGACCAAGATGGCGGCATGGCCTAAAACATGGCATGGATTTTTATTTTGAAGGAACTGATTGCCTTGGGGCTCAGTAACTCCATCGGGGCATTTTTCCAGTGTATTGCCGTCAGTTGTTCGATGTCCCGTTCTATGGTCCAGGTGAACACAGGAGGGAAGACTCAGGTAAGCACGATATTTTTTTAAACCAAGACCACCATCTCGAGCAGTGGTTCTCAAATGGGGATATGGGGGGTACTTGAAGGTACACCAGGTGGTACTCGAGAAACTTGTTTGAAATAAAACAAACACACTTGCAAAAATCTTGCGAACATTTAGTAGGTTCTTCATTAGTTTAAAAACCCAGATCCTCACCCAAACTAGACCCAACTTGTCACGTGCCACCGCTCGTTACCTGTCAAATTAATGGTTTCTTTTTGTGAACAGTTCTCTACCATGATCCCAAAAGAGGACACTTTAAGTTGATTATTTTTCTTTGGACAAACATTTATTTATAATTATTTATTTTTCATGTTGATTATTTTTTTTTGTCGTTAAATATTTATTAATAATTAAGTTAATGACTTATTTTTGTGAACAGATCCCTACTGTAATCCCAAAAGAGGACGATTTTTGTTCAACATTTTTCTGTGGACAAGTATTTACTGTATTTATAATTATTTATTGTTGCAAAGATGTCTGACACTTCATGTTGATTATTTTTTATAGTTAAGTATTTATTAATCATTAAGTTAATGACTTATTTTTGTGAACAGATCCCTACTATAATCCCAAAAGAGGATGATTTTTGTTTAATATTTTTCTGTGGACAAGTATGTATTCATATTTTTTTCTTATTGAGAGAAAATCTGACACGATTGTTTTTTTGTGGACAAATATTTATTAATAAATAAGTTAGTGATTCTTTTTTGTGAACAGATCTGTACTGTAACAGCAAAAGACAAAAAAAAAAAATTGACACAAAATCATGTATAATTTCTTTTTGAGACAGGTCTGACGTTTTATATTGATTATTTTTCGTGGACAAATATTTATTGATAGTTAAGTTATTTCTTTTTAGATAATAATTCTCTTCTACGATCCAAAAGAGGACATTTTATGTTCATTATTTTGACGTTTCCAATGTGAACAGTGGAGTAGATTGTGGCAGGCCACAGTTATACTTTTTGAGAAATCCAATTTAAAGAATGACTCCTGAATATACCGTGTACCATCATTAGAAGAAGAGAAGCAGGGTGCGATTGATGTTCTCTCATAATCATGTTGCGTCTCTCTTCACTGCAGGTTGCAGGGGCGCTGTCAGCCATTGTAATTCTCTTCATCACCCTTTGGGTTGGAGCTTTGTTTGAAGACCTGCCCAAGGTGCTTATGTGAATGTGATGTGCATGTGTAACACAGAAAAAATGAAAAAAGGTTGAGACTTCCACAAAATATTATTCTCTCCTGAGAATATATCTTATTCCCATCATAACATCATGAAGGCCTTTATATGTTTATTAAGATTTGTGTAAATACAATGTAAATTTTGTTCTATAAGCTTCTCCTTTTTTCTCACGCGTTGAACCCTGCGGCTTATAGCCCTGTGAATGTTATCTGCAGTTTCTTTTATTAGCCACCAGGGGGCAATCTCCTAGTGAACAAAGGGAGACAGAAGAAGACAATAAGTATTGATTTTGAGATTGAACTGATGTTTTACTTGCCACCAGAGGGAACTCTCCATTAGTAAATACAACTAAGTGTTTTAATATTGTGTTGTTGCTGTATTCTAACAATCCGAGTGTGCGTTTTTTTTTTCTAAACCTTTCTAAATGTTCAGTTTGTGGTGATTGCAGCTGCCTGTAACCAGGCAGTTTGAAAAAAAAGTTTTAAATGTAAATGGTTGACACATCCAAGTCTCTGGTAGCTGCTCACGTGAGGATGACTGTTGGTGCATTCAAATGCATTTAGAAATGTCATACTCATGCAGAATAAAAGGCCATTAAATATGAATAACTGTCATAATTAATATTAATATTATCCTATTACTACTACTGGGATTAACCTGTCCAATCCCCCACTCGAGAATAAATAAATAAAGAAAGAAAGAAAATACTCGATGTATAATACGCCTTGAATGCAGCAACACCACTAAAAATCTTTGCCCTTTTAGCCTGATGTATCACACAAATAGCAACAAAGAACACGGTTGGCATGACGAGAACATGAGTGCACTTCGACAGGTGATTTATCAACAACCTTCAAGTGTAGCGGCAACCACTCCATACAACATGAGTCACACACAAGCTGCTCCTTCTGTTGTTTTACAGGACAAATCATATTCAAGAATCACATGCAGCATGTGTGGTGCATCGTGAATCACCACGCTCCTTTATTTGACTCACTATTTATGTCGTAGACAAAAAATGCAGGTACCTCTGTTTTGATTGGAATTTTATTTAAAACACTCGTGATTTTTTTTTTTTTTTTTTTTTACGCAGGCGATGCTGGCCGCCATTATCTATGTGAACCTGCATGGTATGATGAGGCAATTCATGGACATACCAGCACTGTGGAGGAGTAATAAAACAGACATGGTGAGTCGGAAAAAAAAAAAAACAGGGTAGTCAGGTTGAGTGGATGACATTTTTCAAAAAGTACTGGAAATTTGAGGAACATTTTTTGGGATCAAATTGAGTCAATCCGAGAATGTATCTGTAAGTTAGCCATTCTGAATTTTTGGTTGATGCAAACTTTCCACTCCTATGCCAAATTTCTTTACATATGACTTGGAAGCTAGTTTAGCCACTTCGATGCTACTACACTACATAGAAGGACTATCATGATCAAAGACAAAAGATAAGCAGACCTGCATTGTCACTACAGACAGTTAGCTGTTAGCATAACTGTGCAAGATGTTGGTTGTAAAGTACACAAATTCAACTGTGTATGAAGCTGAAGATATTTAACTTTTAATGACTCCATTAACATTCTTATTCAAAGAAAGTTAACCACTTCAAAATGTAAAATTAACAAAACACTGAACTTCAATAACAAGTCAGAAACATACTGTACACTTTGCAAACTACACACATAGCATTTTCTCCTAATTTTGTAAATGCTTTTAAAGGTGCGGTAATTTAAGTTATTTGTGAATATTTTTTTCCTTCAACTACTCAAATTGTTTCATATGAGTTCTTTTCATACATATCTAGGTTAAATTCATTAACCTCCACAAAAAATTAAAAAATGGTATGGTCTGTGATGAATCACTTTAAGACATAGCCATTAACTGTTCTCTACCGCCACCTAGGGTCTTGAGGTGAAACACGAGTCAACAAAGAATTTTGTTTGGTGACATAGTTGACTCAAATGAATGTTGCGAAAATCGCGAGAAAATTAAGATAGTAAATCCTACTAAAAATGCATCTCAAAAATTGTAATAGTTTTATATGGTCCAAAATTTGGATAATAATTATTTTTGTACACAAAATCTCGCACGTTCAGCTGCAATCACATAGAAATGTCAGAATCTTTGCATTTTGAAATTTTACATGTTTTAATCATCTGCTGGAAATTTCCCTACATTTTTTTCCCATTGATTCTTTTGTGATATCAAAAAATCAAAGTAAATTCCATAATTTGTAACATAATGTCACAAGGGTTAATGTCTTCTTTGCAGATGATCTGGATCGTCACTTTCATCCTCACGGTACTGTTGAACCCTGACCTGGGACTGGCTGCCTCCATTGGCTTCTCAATGCTTACTGTCATCTTCAGGACACAGCTGTAGGAAATATATTATCGTACAATATATCATTATCCATTATTTGTGCAAGGCCATAATGATTCTAAACAAACATTGCAGTCAATTCACAACAGGGCCGGGCGATATGGCCAAAAAATAAATTCTCGATCGTTTTTAATCATTCCAGATTATGATTTTAATGTATTTTAATGGAAAAAATCAAATCAACAAGCATTTATTGAGTTTGATTTTTTTTTAATGAATACCAATTTAAAATGAGTTTTAACATAACCTTGTGCATAACTTGCTTAAAGAGATAATCCAATTATTTTGCCACCTTTATCATTAAAAGTTACTATTTTGTCCAAAATTTGATCAAATTATTTTTGTGAACATTTAACGTCTTTAAAAACACATTTTCTACTTGCTGTTAGCTGAAAACGGCATCACCTGCGCTCAAGGCTCAGGAAACAACCAATTATCGCTAACCTGTTGTTCATGTGACATTTATAAGCTGAACCCTGACTGATTGGTCGGAACCTGAGCCTTCAAACGTGAAGCTATTTTTGGTTGACTGCCAAAGGAAAAAAAAACGTTTTTGAAGGAAATAATTCATTGTATGTGAAAATTTCCTATCAAATTAACTCATTCATTTCTAAAGATGTCGTTTTTCATTTCCAGACATGCAATCCCAGGAACTTTTTTTTTCAATTATTTTCAAGTGTTTGGCTAAAGGATTGTCTAATAATGGATGGTACTAAAATTGATAACCTCTATACAGAATATTAACATTTTACTGCGCAAAATGAGGTAATTAGTGCCTATTGTAAACGTATCGTGTAAACCACCAATCCAGCAATCTGCCACTTTTTGCACAATCTCGATTTCACGATTTAGCTCATGTTTAAAACTCCAGTTTTAAAAATGACAAATTAATCAAATGATTTATCACCTAGTTCTGATTCACATTTTCATGTCTTTTTCAGACCAAAGTACTCCAAATTGGGGCAGGTTCCAAACACAGAAATATACAGGCCTTTGGAGGACTACACTCATGTAAGATATATAGTTTTCATCAATTATTTGTGTTTATTTTAAAAAATGTCTGACTTCTGATAGGTAAAAGAAGTGCCTGGTATTTTGATCTTCCGATCTTCTGCCACGCTGTACTTTGCCAATGCTGAAATGTATCAAGATGCACTAGGCCGGAAGGTGAGCAGACACAAAAAAAAAAGTGGTTTCCACTTGCAAATGACTGTATAGAAGTATGTATTTTTAAGTAAAAATCATTCCAAAAAAATTGTAGAAATCTTAACACTCTTGGCACCAATTTGAAGTTATGTTTTTATTTGCATGTATTTGATCGAAAAAAATGTGAGCACTGTATACAAAAATATGCATAATTGGATCAGAAACGTAAACGTTTTTTTTAATTGTCTAAGTTAAGGTAAGCGTTAAATGCACAATGTGGAAGATTTAGCAACATCTAGTGGGGAACAAAAATGCATTTTAAAAACGATAAATTTCAATAAAATGCATCAACTTTTGTTTAAGAATCGTAGGTCTACTAACTGGTCATTAAATGACACATCACGTTGCACCTACTACAGATACCCAAAGGAGAAAAACTTCACAAACTTTTTCAGCCAACATGAAATATGAATATGAATTGTTTGTGTAGTTTATGCACATTAATATAACAAAAAGAGTCAATTTTACATCCTGTAACTGTTTTGCTGTGTTTTTCAGTGTGGCTTTGACATTACCAAAATCCTGTCAGCAAAGAAGAAACTTGAAGCCAAAAGGAAGAAGTATGAGAAACAAAAAGCCAAAAACATGGTGAGAATACCACAAACAGAATTATTACAGTTACAGAATTGCATTATGGCAACACTCTTACTGGATGGGATGAGCGCTCGCAAGACATATTTTAGAATATATTACAAATTTTGCAAAAATGTCATCTTGTCTCATTCTCGTGGACTCAATCTTGTGAGACATTGTGTCTCATAGAATTTGTCTCATCCCATCCCTACCGCCTAAATATGAAACCAGATGGCAGATTTGCCAACATTCATGCTGAGCACTATGTATTTGTTGTCATTAAAAAATCAAGAAAGAAAGCAAACGTCCTTGCGTTTGCATTCTTCTTTATACTCAGGAATTGAAACCGGAGGAGTGTGAAAAAGATGTAGCCACAATTCAGGTGGCACCTGAGCCTGACCCTTCGCTGCCCAGAGCCATCGTCCTCGACCTCAGCCCTGTCAACTTCTTAGACACTGTGGGAGTCAAGACATTGCGTGCTGTAAGAAAATAACACACTACACACTACATATATATATATATATATATATATATATATATATATATATATATATATATATATATATATATATATATATATATATATATATATATAAACAGCACATGACAAACTTTTATACAAGATCTAATTCAAATTAACAGTTTATATTCTTTAATACTCTATTTTAAAAGATTTTTTTGGGCACAGGCATTTATTCACATCTTTTTGAGTTCAATTTCATAGTTGTTCCATAAAATAACACCTTGAGGATAAACACATTTGTTTTACCAGTGGATTGCCCTCTGGTGGCGATTTAAAAAAAAAAAAAAAAAAACTTTAGATAAGCTGCAGTGGACTATAGACCGCAGGGCTCAAATCATGAGAAAAAAGTTGCGACCTATAGTCCGAAATATATAGTATATCAGTATTTTTGTACATCAGTGGTCAGTTGTTAGTTTCGAACCTGGGCCTTCAATGGATATTTAGTGACCTAATCACGACACAAGTGGTAAAAAAAAAAAAAATTATATAACTAGCTAGATTCGCACCACAGAGCGTGCATAGAAACTTTGCAGTTCACTGCCGATAGTCAATAAACTCCCGAGCACTTTCTTCTGTCTCACACAAATGTAGCGCATCATTTTGACTTTTGAAGTGCAATACTTACAGATGAGCGTTAACTTCAAATGAAAAAAAAAACACTCCCCTTATTTGACTGCCAGGTAAATTTATCACTGGAATAAAGCAGATCATTGAGTTAATACAGTACATCGAATACATAAATTAATCATTTTAATAATATATAAACGCATTCTATTTGCCCCTTTTTTTTTTAGATTGTTAAAGATTACGGGGAAGTTGGTGTGGACGTGGTCCTTGCATCTTGTCAATGTAAGTTTCCTGCCATTGTGAGAAAACCATAACACCGAGCATCCGGCAGCAGACATATTTCAACGCAGCCTTTCTTCTGTTGTCACACTCTTCCTTCACCGACCCGTTTCCGTCTTTAGCTTGCGTTGTAGATAATCTGAACACAGGCGGTTTCTTCGGCGACAAAGTGACGTCTCCTCTCTTCGCCACTGTTCATGACGCTGTGCTTTACTGTCAGTCTGGTCAAACGCACAACTCTGAGGTAATGTAATAAATAGAGCATGACACACAACTGTAAAATAACACATGTGTTATTTGTCATAAAAGTGCATTCAAATATAATTGTTTGAAATGCAAAACATTTTACAGCGATGATAAATGAGGTAAAATAAACATTGTGGGGCTGATGCACCTTAAGTAGACTTAATGAAAGGATAAATGAATACGATCATATTCATCATGATAGGGAATAATCACAGAAATAACATTGAATTTAAAAAACATACAATACATAAATGAATGGTCATAAGTTTACATATTAGGGCAAAAGCATAACTCGTCCATTTAGCCCCACTAAAGAGAATGATAGCACCCTCAATTTTTTACAATGTGATCATTTTTTTTACTTTTTTTTAACAAGAAAGAAAATTAGGCAAACCATACTGTGCTAAGATGAAATGTTATAAAAATAAAACATAAATAAGTAACACATTCCTAAACTTATATTCCATCCATCCAGTTGGATTAAAAAGCAATGTAGGAGTTCTTTTCTCAAATTAACTCATTCAATCTAAAGGCAGTTTTTCATGTGTTTTTTTTTTTTTTTTTTCAAGTCCAAACGTTCATTCTCAAGCACTTCTCTTTCAAGTGTTTAACGAAAGTGGTGGCTAAAAAGGGTGGGTACCAAATGATGATAAGAATTAAAGAAACAAATGACATACGTTATACAGTCACTTTGATAGCTTAATATCGAAAACAATCAATTACTTTAGTACTTCAGTGCCTACAATCATTTGCTTTTGTAATCATTACCTAAAGTGATCAGTTACTTTTTGACTTAATTGCCTAATGCACTCCATGTAATCAATTACTGTATTTTTTACTTGTACTTTTAGTGTGTGTGTATATATATATATATATATATATATATATATATATATATATATATATATATATATATATATATATATATATATATATATATATATATATATATATATATATATATATATATCAGCAAAGAAGAGAGTACTGTTGCACAAAAAAAAATACAAAATTGTTACCTTGGGAAGTATGATTCTAACAAAAAATGGTTTGTTTTCCAGGCAATCACAGCAACACAGTTCTGAGTGTTGTGCATGGTGGGATTCTAATGCACAGCCAAACCCTTGTCAAGGATAGAAACCCAGCGAAAACAGAAACAAAAGACATCAATTCACACTTACAGTATGTCTGTACTAACTGTCCCATTGGAAGGTTTATAAAGTGGAGGGATTGATCCTCATGCAGGACACTTTTTAGTTCATCTGGTGTATGCATTAAAATGTGCCTTTAAGATTCCTGACAGAAAAAAATACTTTAAAAAGATAAAATAGACATCTACAAATATGGATGGAAAGCAACAAAAAGGAAACAGAGAGATTAAGTGGTGGTTTAACTGGTAGATAAACTATTATTTACATTTTACGAATTGCAATTCTTTTCTGGGCTTGCAGTACATGTTTTATTTCGGGATATTTGAATTGTAAGGGTTTTTATGTATGTTTCCAGTTGTTCATTTTTGTCCTGCTTATTTAAACCAAACTCAATCAATTAAAAAAAAAAAGAAAGTCAAAAGTTACAATGTAGTGTTACAGGTTCAAACATGACTGTACTGATTTGACAAATAGTGCTCCTTTGGATTCTCTAATGTCAGTGGATTTAATGTTTTTATCTTATGATTTTTGTTGTTACTCAACTGCATTCAACTGTTTAACAGCAAAGACGTGTTTACAGTATTGAATAATGTGTATCTTAAAAAACCCTTAACTTGATTTTATATGGAAAAATAGCACAAAAAAAATTATTAGTATCCTGTGTATAGGACATACTAAATTGTCCATAGGCGTGATTGGGTGCGTGAATGGTTGTTCCTCTGTGTGCCCTGCAATTGGCTAGTTGAGGGTATCCCCCTCCTACTGCCCGAAATCTGAGAACAAGTTTGGACACAACAGTTTTTTCAAAGTGAAATTATCAGTTAATGTAAAATACAAAAAAAAAAAAAAAAAAAAAAAAAAAAGAGTGGCAAAAAGGTAAAGTACTTTTGGAGAAAAAAAAAATTGAACACCTATGGTATGATAGTTATAATCGAAAGTCTCTTACAATTATCACTCCATCAATTTGGGACCCCAGGGGTACACCTGAATAATTTCAACGTGAAAAGCATCATACTCATCCAGGAAGTTGAAAGGGCGAAATATCCCAGCAATAACCTCATCTGTTTTAAGTGTCTCAAAAATGACATCGCCAGATTCCGTGACAGAACCATGGGACAGATGTGTAGCGAACCAACTATTTTGCCTGTGCATGTAAATAAAGTGATTATTACATTTATTACCAGTGTATGGAAGCTCAATATATAAACATGTAGCGTATCCGTTACAGGTAAGGTCATAAATTGATGACATCACACTGCCCAGTGATGTCGCCACCTCAAACCCATGTGGTGATGCCACACCCTGTGTTTCATCATCGGGAAGACCCCAAAAAGCCATTTTTGAAACCTGACACTGCTTGGCTCTCGTCACGCGAAGCGATTCTTGGTAGATGTTTAAACCAAGCAGATCGAAACAGATTTTCCAAGGAAGCAAATGTCTTTCTTTTTATATGTATTTATGTATACATAAATGGATTCCAATAATCCTTCGGCGTATCACGCTAACAGCCGAATTGAGTGTACATCCAGGTCAGTAATAGTGACAGAGCATAATAACGTCCCACAATGTATAGAAACATATATGACCCATACGACACAAATTGAAGGAGAGGACTTAACAGATATTAAGGAGGTTTCCCTTCACTATGAAGACCAATGGGGTAAGTCAGAGTCATTACCTGTATAAATGAGAGGAGTGATGAGAAAAAAATGATCTTGGTCCTGAGCCACAAATGCAGGTTAATGAATTGGTTCTGAAAGAAAGTGTCAGAGTTAGCAATAATGAGAGACTGGAGAAAAGCCAAAACTCTGAGTCAAAAACGATCTTTTGCAAAAAAGGGAGCGAGCACCAGGGTCTTCCGGTGTTCTCGGGCTCCCCTCTTCGTTTTATTAAAAAGATTACACACATGTCTTAGGAGTTATTTTGTGGCAGTTTAACAAGGTTACAAAGTGAGTGGTGTAGTTAATTGACGAATCAATTGGCTCTATTTATAATATAAATCCTTTGGCACACAACCTACAAGGGGCACCCGAATCCTCAGGTAGATGAAGTCAACCCGAATTGATTTAATACTTAATTTTGTTATTGTTCATGTCTTTTGATAGAAGTACACACAGAGGAGTCTCCTTCATTCTTTGTGTCGAGTTCTTCCAGTGTATCAGTGATATGGAATATAAGGAAAGAACTCCAACTTGAAAAGCTCCCTGAGTCTGACACGCATGACTTCTCCAGACCAGTCACGCCAGCACATCAAGATACACAAGTGGATGAAACGGATAGTAAATCTGGTGTTCAGGATTCATCCGAATCATCAGCATCCAATAGAGACTGCATTCCTCCGCCACCAAAGCACTTGAAGGTCAGTGGAGCGAGTCGAGACAACCTGTCGACATCAGGGAAAAAGGGAGTAAAACTATTTAGATCACAGCCTCAAAGCACGTTGCAAACACATGAGATTTTCAAACCGGAAGCTCAACCACATCGACAGACTCGTGTGTCTGTTCTGGAGAAGACATCAGAACATGAATCAGTCCCAGACTCAAGTGGCTCAACTATTCTGAACCAATCTTATTCTGAGCATAGAGCAACCAATTCATCCGTGACATTTGATCATGTGCCACGACCGCACAAAGAAAATATTTACTGTTTTACAAAGAAGGTGTTTCAAGTTATGCCGCCGCAAGAGCAACAGGATCTACCTGAGACTACAAAATATGATCAAGTTGTCATATCTGAACTATTTTATGAAGAAGAACAACTGTGTGAGATAGAGACAGCTGCTGAAGACTTATCCGAACGTATTTCAAATATAGAGGAGTTACCTGAACCGTTACCGTCATTTTTCGAGGGAAAAACTACAGATGATTCATCAGAGTCAACGCACAATAGAGAGGCTAGTCATGGACCTGTCCTAAAGTCACATGAACAGATTGCACTGTCTAATAAAGAGGACATAGCCAAACCAGTGCTAAATAAAGCAGACATATCTGGAACAGGACCACCACATGAGGAGACTACTGTGTCTGATGTAAAGGATTTTTCTGCCCCCCATAAATATGTCACAGTTTCAGATCTAGACAGTTTTTCTGGACCACTCCAAGAAGCCAATTTGTTGAACTATGACAACGTATTTGAACTACAGCCAGTCACTGGTAACATTTCTGCACAAGTGTCAACACCACAAAATGATAATAGTACTGGGTCCTTTATAAGACCTGGTAAAGATACCCAATTTTCAGAAATAGAGAATTTACCAAGACCAGTGCTACTACCTCATGAAGAGGCAATTGAATCAGATAAACAGAAATGTATATCTGCCTCTCCTTTTGAGGACCTAATTGGACCAGGCCCTTCATCAATCAAAGCCAGTGTTGTACCTGAAACAGACGAATCTTCTGATAGAGTGCCAAATACTGAAAAAATATACGAACCGGTGCTATCACCAAACACAGATGTCCCTTGGACAAGTCCAGATAGCCCATTTAAATTGACTTCAAAATCACACAAAGATACAACTGAGTTTGATACAGCAGAATCACACAAAGATACAACTGAGTTTGACACAGCAGAATTACACAAAGCATCACAACAAACTCAGACCAGAGAGACGATAATAAAAGACGTAGCAGCACCAATACAATCACAACACAAAGAGGAGATTGACTCCGATACGGAAGTCATGACAGTGCCATCACCACAAAAAGAAAACACAGACTTTGATAGAGAAAACATAATTGAATCGGTTCCATCACCGCAAGTCGAGATCACAGAGCCTGATGAAGAAGTTTTATCAGTAGAGATCACTGGCTTAGACAAAGAAGGCATATCCAAAGTATTTCCTTTACCTCACAGAGAGTCCATTGGCTTTGCAGCAGACACATCTGGAGTTGTTCCTCTAACACATGAGCATGATAAAGTTGACATTACAGAATCTGTGTCTTCACCACAAATAGAAACCATTAACACTGTGGAAATATCGGAACCGAATTCTGTATCAGATTGGGGGGCACTTGACTCTGAAACTGAAGAAATCAGGGAACTCGTGTCATCACAAATGCAAATAATTGAGTATAAAATGAGAGACATAACTGAAGCCTTTCAATCACCACCAACATATAAATTTGCCTTTGACACAAAAGACATGGACCCAGTTCAATCATCACAAAAACCTCCAAACCTCCAAAAATATAAGTTTGTCTGTGAGACAGAGGACATTTGTGAACTAGATCCGTTATCAAAAATAATTTATCTCACACCATCACCGCAAAATGAGACCATCTACTCTGATATTGAAGACGTTGCTGAAAAAGTGCCATCACCCCAAAATGAGACTTTAGATTCTGATCCAGAAGTAATAACAGAAACAGTTCCTTTATCACATGGTGAGACATATTTGTCAGATACTGAAGACATCCCTGAACTCATCTTATCACCACGGGCAGAAACCTTGGAAAGTGATGAATTAATGTCATTATCACAGGTAAGATCCATTGAAAGTGATTACGAAGACATAACTGGACCAATTCAATCACCACAAAAAGAGGACATTGACTTTGATATAGAAAAAATTGATGGAAAGAAGCTTTCATCACCAAAACAAACAGCAGATCTTGAGCCAGAAGACATATCTGGACTAGTTCCTTTACATCACGGAGAGACCCCTGAAAATGACATTGAAAACATTACAGATTCCTTGCCTTTACCACAAAGTGAGAATACTGATGCTGATCCAGAAGATTTTACTACAAAACCTCCATCACCACAAAATGAGACATTTGATTCAGATAAAAAAGTAGTATCAGAAGCAGTTCCTTTACCATACAGTGTAGCAACTGACTCAAGCAAAGAAGACATTAATGAAAAAATGTCATCACCACAGAAAGGAATCTTTGAAAAGGAAACTTTAACAATTCAATTCCCACAAAAAGAATGCATTGATATTGACACAGAAGATATTTCTGGAAAAGCTCCATCACCACAAAATGAAACCTTTGATTCTGAGGAAGTGGGAAGATCAGAACCCGTGCTTTTACCATGTGACGAGGCAACCGCCTCAGCGAAAGATATCACTGATGTAAAATCATCACATGTAAGAACCACTGAAAGTGAAACTGAAGATATAATTGGACCGAATCGATCACCACCAAAAAAAGATATTGACTTTGATATCGCCCACATAGCTGAAAAGGCACCATCTCCACAAAAAGAGGCAAAGATACCTGAAACAGAACACCTGTCTGGACTGGTTCCCTTTCATCACAGACACACCGCTGAATATGATATAGAAAACATTACAGATTCTATGCCTTCATCACAAAGAGAGTCTGCCGTTGTCGATACCGATGATATTGCAGGAAATGTGCCACCGCCACAAAGTGAGATGTTAGAATCTGATAAAGAAATAATATCAGAACCAGATCATTTACCATGCGACGAAGCAACTGACTTAGCCAAAGAGGCAGAAAACATTGAAAATGAAACTGAAGATCTATTCGAACCAAATCTATTGCCACGAAAACAGAACAATGACTCTGACATAGAAGATGTACCTGTCATGGCGCCATCACTACAAAAGAAAACAGCTGCACTTGATGCAGAACACATACCCGCACTAGATCCGTTACGTCACAGAGAGACCCCTGAATATGATATAGAAGATATCACAGATTCTTTGCCTCCACCACAAAGAGAGTCCACTGACACTAATATAGACAATAATGCTGGAACGGTAGATGTTGATACAGATGAAATTGTAAAAACAGTGCCATCACCACAAAGTGAGGTCTTAGAATGTGATAAAGAACTATTATCAGAACCAGTTCCTTTACCATGTGGAGAGGCAATTGACTCAGCGACAGATGTCACTGAAGAATTGACAACATCACACGTAAGATCACCAAAAAGAAAGAACACTGATGATGATCATCTAGAGGTAATTGCTGGAATATTGCCATCACCACAGACTGAAACCTTAGATCTTGATAAAGAAGCAATATCAGAGCCACTTCCACATAGCAAGGCAAATTACTTAGCTAAAGACACCAGTGAACCAAAGTCATCACCACAGTTAGGGACCAGTGACAGAGAAGATATAACTGAACTCATTCCATCGTCGCAAAAAGAGGGCCTTGATTTTGAAACAGAAGACCTAGCTGCAAAGATGCCATTACCACAGAAAGAAACAACTGCAGCTGATGCATCTGGGCTACTTTCCGAGGCAACAAACTCAGGCAAAGAAGATGTTAAAGAACCAAACTCATCACCACAGGTAGAAACCATTGAAAGTGATACTCAAGATAAAACTGGACCAATTCAATCAATAAAAGTTGAAGCCAATGATTTAAATACAGAAGACATACATGCAAAGAAGCCATCGCCACAAAAAGAGACAAAGGCACCTGATCCTGAAGACACATCTGGACTTGTTACTTTACCTCATGGAGACACTCCTGAAAGTTATACAGAAGATGTCACAGATCCCTTGCCTTCCAGAAATAGACAGTCCACTGATACTGATTCAGAACATATTGCTGGAAAACTGTCTTCACCACAAAGTGAGATCTTTGATCCTGATAAAGGGCAATCAGAACCAGTTCTTTTATCACATGCCAAGGCAACTGAGTCAGATGAAAGAGACGTCAATGAACAAATGTCACCACCACAGGTAGGAACCATTGAAAGTGAAACTCCACCTATTCAATCACCACAAAAAGAGGACATTGATTTTAATATAGAAAACATAGCAGAAAAGATGCGATCACCACAAAAAGAGGAAAAATTACTAGACGCAAAAGACATATCTGGGCTAGTTCCTTTACCTCAAGGAGAGACCCCTGAATTTGGCAAGGCGACAGATTCTTTGCCTTTACCACAAAGTGAGACAACAGAGACCACTGCAGAAGATATAGCTGGAAAAGTGTCATCACTGCAAAGTCATACCTTAGATTCTGTTAAAGAAGAAATTTCAAAACCAGTTATTTTAACTCATGGCGAAGCATCTGACTCGACTAAAGAAGACATTATTGAATTTATATCACCACAGGTAGGAACCATTGAAAATGATACTGAAGATTTAATTAGAAAAAATCAACCACAAAAAGCCAACAAAGACTTAAATATCGATGACAAAGAAAGAAAGATGCCATCACCACAAAAAGAGATCACAGCACCTGATCCAGAAGATATAACTGAACTCGTTCCATTACCACAAAGAGAGTCCACTGGCAATGATACAGAAGACATTTCTGGTAAAATGCCATCACCACAAAATGAGATTTTACTTTCTGATAAAGAAGGAACAACTGGACCAATTCAATCACCACAAAAAGAGGACAGTGACTTTGATACAGACAGATCTGAAAAGATACCATCGCCACAAAAAGAAACAACAGCAACTGATGCAAAAGACATATCTGGACCAGTCCCTTTAACTTTTGGACAGACTCCTGAAATTGAAAGTGACCTAATTTCTATGCCTTCACCACAAATAAAAACAACTGAAACAAATACAGATGATAAGGCTGGAAAAGTTCCATCGCTGGAAAAAGAGACATTTGATTTAGTTGATAAAACAATATTAGAACCCGTTCCTTTACCATGCAGTGAGGCAACCGATTCAGCTAAAGAAGATGTTAATAAAATGACATCGCCACAGGCAGAAACCATTGAAAGTCAAACTGAAGATTCAACTGGACCAATTCAAGCACCACAAAACCAGAAAATTCACTTTGATACAGAAAACAAAGCACCTGAAGCAGAAGACACATCTGGACAAGTTATTTTATCTCGTGGAAAGACTACTGAATATGATACACAAGAAATTACAGATCCTCTGCCTTCATTACAAAGAGAGACTACTGACAATGAGACAGAAGAAGTTGTTGGAAAGGAACCATCGCCACAAAGTCATATCGTAGATTCTCATAAAGAAGGAAGTGATGCAACCGACTCAGTAATTGAAGATGCCAATGAACTCATGTCATCACATGTGGGAACCATTGAAAGTAACACTGAAAATATGACTGGGTCAATTCAATCCCCACAAATAAAAGACAAAGACTTCAATACAGAAGAAATACATAGAAAGGTGTCACCACCACAAAAAGGGACAACAGCACCTGATCCCAAAGACACAACTAAACTAGTTCCTTCACCAGAAAGAATGTCTAGTGATGCTGATACAGAAGACATTGCTCAAAAAGCTTCTTTTCCACATTGCGAGACAACTGACTCAATTAAGGAAGAACTCAATAAAGGAAGCATTGAAAGTGAAACTGTATCAATTGGATCACTACAAAAAGACGACGTGGAGTTTGATCAAGAAGATATTGGTGGAAAAGCTCTACAACAAAATGAGTTCTTAGTTCCTGAGGAAGAGGAAAGATCAGAACCAGTTCCGTTACCATGTATCAAAGCACACGATTCAGCTAAAAAAGAAGTCAATGAACTAATGTCTCAGGTGAGAACTGTTGAAAGTGAAACTGAACCCATCACTGAACTAATTCAATCGTCACATAACGAGGACATTGACTTTCAAAAAGAAATTGTAGCAGAAAAGGTGCTATCACGACAAAAAGAGGCAATATCACCTGATGGAGAAGATGTATCTGGACTAGTTTCTTTACATTCGGGAGAGATCCCTGCATTTGATAAAGACACAGACCATTTGCCAGCACCACAAAGAGAGTCCAGAGATGCTGCTTCTGAAGATTTTGCTGATAAAGTGTTGCAATGTGAGAGTTTAGATTCTGTTAAAGAAGAACTATTAGAGCCAGTTATTCTACCACATGGTGAGGCATCTGACTTAGCTAAAACAGATATCAATAAAATAATTTCACCTGCACAGACAGGAATGACTGAAAGTGAACCTGAAGCTATAACTGGAACAGTACAATCAACACCAAAAGAGAACGTTGACTTTGATACAGATGAAAGATCGGTAAAGGTGCCATCACAAGAAAAAGAAACAACAGCACCAAATCCAGAGGACATGTCTGGACAAGTATTTCCTTTACCTTATAGAGAAATCCCTGAATATCACAAAATAGAAATCACCGATTGTCTGTCTTCACCACAAAGACAGACCTTAGATCCTCAAAAAGTCCCTTTAAAAAGTGGTGAAGCAACTGACTCAGCGATTGATGTCAATGAACTAATATCATCACAGGTAGGAACCATTGAAAATGATACTGATGATATAACTGAACCAATTCAATCACCTAAAAAAGAAGACAAAGACTTAAATACAGAAGACACACAAAGAAATATTTCACCACCACAAAAAGAGACATCTCCTGATACAGAAGACATATCTGAACGTGTTTCTTCATTACAAAGAAAGTCCACCGATGCTGATACAGAAGAAAATATTCAAAAAATACCATCACCCCAAAGTAGGACCTCAGATTCTCAAAATGAAGAAATATCAAGACCAGTTCCTTTACCAAGTGGTGAGGCAACTGACTCAGCTATTGATGTCAATGAACTAATATCATCATCACAGGTAGAAACCATTGGAAGTGATACTGAAGATATAACTGAACCAATTCAATCACCTAAAACAGAAGACAAAGTCTTAAATACTGAAGAGATAAAAAGAAAGATGTCACCACTGCAAAAAGAGACATCACTTGATACAGATGACATATCTGAACTAGTTCCTTCATTTCAAAAAGAGTCAACCAATGCTGATACAGAAGAAACTGCTCGAAAAATACCATCACCCCAAAGTAGGACCTCAGATTCTCAAAAAGAAGTAATATCTGGACCAGTTCCTTTACCAAGTGGT
The DNA here is from genome assembly GCF_059441005.1 of Hippichthys cyanospilos. Lineage (NCBI taxonomy): Eukaryota > Metazoa > Chordata > Actinopteri > Syngnathiformes > Syngnathidae > Hippichthys > Hippichthys cyanospilos. The sequence goes on along the minus strand of NC_142370.1, from coordinate 30,820,653 downwards.
GAGGCAACTGACTCAGCCATTGATGTCAGTGAACTAATATCATCATCACAGGTAGAAACCATTGGAAGTGATACTGAAGATATAACTGAACCAATTCAGTCACCTAAAAAAGACAAAGTCTTAAATACAGAAGACATACAAAAAGAGATGTCACCACCGCAAAAAGAGACATCATTTGATACAGATGACATATCTGAACTAGTTACTTCATTACAAAGAGAGTCAATCGATGCTGATACAGAAGAAAGTGCCCGAAAAGTGCCATCACCCCAAAGTCAGACCTCAGATTCTCAAAAAGAAGAAATATCAGGACCAGTTCCTTTACCAAGCGGTGAGGCAACTGACTCAGTTCTTGATGTCAATGAACTAATATCATCATCACAGGTAGAAACCATTGGAAGTGATACTGAAGATATAACTGAACCAATTCAATCTCCTAAAAAAGAAGACAAAGTCTTAAATATAGAGTACATCCAGAAAAAGTTGTCACCACCACAAAAAGAGACATCCCTTGATACAGAAGACACTTCTGAACTACTTCCTGAACGACAAATAGAATCCACTGATGCTGATACAGAAGAAACTGCTCAAAAAGGGCCATCACCCCTAAGTCAGACCTTAGGTTCTCAAAAAGAAGAAATATCAGGACCAGTTCCTTTACCAAGCGGTGAGGCAACTGACTCAGCTGTTGATGTCCATGAACTAATATCATCACAGGTAGAAACCATTGGAAGTGATACTGAAGATATAACGGAACAAATTCAATCTCCTAAAAAAGAAGACAAAGTCTTAAATATAGAGTACATCCAGAAAAAGTTGTCACCACCACAAAAAGAGACATCCCTTGATACAGAAGACACTTCTGAACTACTTCCTGAACTACAAATAGAATCCACTGATGCTGATACAGATGAAAATGCTCAAAAAGTGTCATCACCCCAAAGTCAGACTTCGGGTTCTCAAAAAGAAGAAATATCAGGACCAGTTCCTTTACCAAGTGGTGAGGCAACCAACTCAGCCGTTGAAGATGTCAGTGAACTAATCTCATCATCACAGGTAGAAACCATTGAAAGTGATACTGAAGCCGGAACTGGAAAAATTCAATCACCTAAAAAAGAAGACAAAGACTTCAATACAGAAGACATACAAAGAAAGAAGTCACCCTCACAAAAACAGACAACTTCACCGGATACAGAAGACATTTCTGAACTTGTTACTAAACTGCAAAGAGAGTCCACAATTGCTGACACAGAAGTAAATGCTCGAAAAGTACCATCACCCCCAAGTCAGACTTCTCAAAAAGAAGACATATCAGGATCCGTTCCTTTACCAAGCGATGAGGCAACTGACTCAGCTATTGAAGATGTCAATAAACTTATTTCATCATCCCAGATAGGAAACATTGAAAGTAACACTGTACCAACTCAATCACCACGAGACGAAATTGACTATTATAAAGAAGATATTTCTGGAAAAGCTTCATTACCACAAAATGAAACCTTCGATTTTGAGGAAGAACCAGTTCCTTTACAGTGCGGCAAGGCAAGCGATTCAGCTGAAGAAGTCATTAAACAATCATCATTACAGGTAAGAATCACTAAAAGTGAATGTGAAGACATCACTGGACGAATTCAATCACCGAAGAATGAGAACATTGACTTTGAAACAAAAGGCATAGTTGAAAATGTGGCATTACCACAAAAGGAGGCTAAATCTCCAGAGGACATATCTGGACTAGTTGCTTTACCCCAAGAAGAGACAACTGAATTTGATAAAGACAAAGAATCTTTCCCTTCACCACAAAGAGAGTTCTCATGCACTACTGCAGAAGATATTGCCGAAAAGGCGCCATTACTACATGTTAAACAAGGAACGCCTGAACCAGTTCTTTTACCACATGATGAGAAAACCAATGCTAAAGAAGATGTCCATGAACTACCATCATCACCACAAGTAGGAACCCTTGAAAGTGAATCTGCTGATATAGCAGGACCAATTCGATCACCACACAAAGAAGACATTGACTTTGATACAGAAGATATTACTGTAAAAGCTTCATCACCACAAAACAAGACCTTAGATGTTGAGGAAAAAGGACTGTCAGAACTAGTTCCCATATCCAGTGGAGAGGCAAGTGATTCAGCTAAAGAAGTCACTGAAATAAGAACCAATGAAAGTGAACGAGAAGACATCACTGGACAAATTCAATCATCAAAAAAAGAGGACATTGACTTCGAAACAGAAGGCATAGCTGAAAAGGTGCCATCGCCACAAAAAGAGGCAAAATCACCTGGCGCAAATGTCATATCTGGACTCGTTGCTTTATCACAGGAAGAGACCCCTGAATCTGATAAAAATGCAGATTCTTTACCTTCTTTGCCAGACGCAACTCCGGAGAATATTGAGGAAAAAATACCATTACTGAAAAGTGTGATCTTAGATTCTGTTAAAGAAGCAATATCTGAATCAGTTCTTTTACCACACAGCAATACAACTGACAATGTTAAAGAAGACATCAACTCCCTAAAGTCATCACCACAAGTAGGGACCATTGAAAATGAATCTGCCAATATAACAGGACCAGTTCGATCACAACATGAGGTCAATGACTTTGATACGAATGACAAAGCTGAAAAGGTGTCATCACCAAAAAAAGAGGTGAAATCTCCTGATGCAGAGGTCATATCTGGACTAATTGCTTTACCACATACCCCTGAACAAGATGTAACAGATTCTTCGCGTTTACCACAAAAAGAGTCCACGGACACCAGTACAGACGATCAGCCTGGAAAAATGTCATCACCACGGAGTGAGATCTCAGATTCGGTTAAAGAAGAAATACCACAGCCAGTTCTTTTACCACATGGCGAGGGAACTGAATCAGCTAAAGACATCAATAAAATGTCAACACCACAGGCGGGAACAATTGAAAGTGAAACTGACATAGCAGACATAGCAGGAAAGGTGCCAGCACCAAAAGAAACAAGAGCACCTGATGCAAAAGACATGGGTGGACAAGTTGATTTACCTCATGAAGAGCCCCCTAAATATATGCATTCACCACAAAGAGAGATCACTGATGCTGATACGGAAGAAATTGTTCCAAAAGTGCCATCACCACAAACTCAGACGTTAGATTCTCAAAAAGAAGGAATAACAGAGTCGGTTTGCGGTGAGGCAACTGACTCAGCTACTGAAGGTGTCAATGAACTCATCTTGTCATCACAGGTAGGGGAAGTAATGTCATCATCACAGGTAGGAACCATTGAAAGTGATAACAAAGCTATAACTGTACCTATTCAATCACTTCAAACAGAAGAAAAAGATTTATCTATAGAAGACATACGAAGAAAGATGTTATTACCACAAAAGGACACAATAGGGCCTGATTCTGAAGACACATCTGAACCAGTTCCTTCACTACAAAGAGAATCTAGTGACGCAGATACAGAAGACATTGCTCAAAAAGTTCCTTTACTCCATGGTGAGCCAACTGAATCGATTGAGGGAGAAGTATCTTATGAAGTTTATGTAGAAGAAAATGTCAGAAAAATGCCATCACCACAAAGTGATAAAGAAGGCATATCAAAACCAGTTCCTTTATTTTATGGTGAAGCAACTATTTCAGCGTTAGAAGATGTCAATGAACTAACATCATTACCACAAGTAGGAACCATTGAATGTGAAATTGACATAGCTGCACCAGGCCTATCAAGAGAAAAATACTTTGACAAAGACGACATAGATGGAAAGACATCACCGGAAAAAGAGACAAACGTACCTGATACAAAAGATAGAGACGGATTAGTTCCTTTACCTCATGGAGAGACCTCTCAAAATTATGTTGACAACTCTACTTTGCCTTTACTAAAAAGAGAGAACACTGATGCAGACCCAGAAGATATTGCTTCAATTGCTACATCATCAAAAAGTGAAACATTTGATTCTAACAAAGAAGTCATATCAGAACCGGTTCCTGTACCATACAGCCATACAGACTCAGACAAAGAAGACATCAAAGAAGAAATGTCATCACCACAAAAAGAACTCATTCAAAGTGAAAGTGGACCAATTCAATCCCCACAAAAAGAGGATATTGTTGTTGGTACAGAACATAGTGCTAAAAAAGCTTCATCACCACAAAGAATAACATTAGATTCTGAAGCACAAAGTATATCAGAATCAGTTCCTTTACCAGGTGGCGAAAAAAATGAGACAACAAAAGATGTCACTGAATTAATGTCATTATCACATGGACTAGTTACTTTACCTCATGGAGAGAACTCTGAACATGATTTAGAACATATTACAAATTCTTTGACTTCACCACAAAGAGAGACTGCCATTGCAACATTTGATATTGCGGAGAAAGTGCCTTCACCACCAAGTGAGAACTTCAAGTCTGATAAAGAAGAAATTTCAGAACCCGTTATTTTATCCCATGCCGAGGCATCTGACTCAGCTAAAGAAGACCTTATTGAATTTATACCACCGCAGGAAGGAACCATTCAAAGTGATAGTGAAGATATAACTGGAGTTAATCAATCACTACAAAAAGATGACAAAGACTTAAATACAAAAGACATACATAGAAAGATGCCATCACCACAAAAAGAGATAACAGAAACTGACCCAGAAGACAAATCTGAACTCCTACTTTCACCACCAAGAACGTCCCCTGGCGATGACCAGGAAGACATTTCTGGAAAAGCTCCATCACCACAAAGTGAGACCTTAGATTCTGATAAAAAGCAAATATTAGAACCAGCATCCTTATCACAAGCTGAGGCAACTGACTCAGTAAAAGAATACATCAATGAACTAATGTCATCGCCACAGATACAAACCATTGAAAGTGAAAATGAAGATATAACTGGGTTAATTCGATCAAAACAAAAAGAGGACATTTGCTTCGAAACAGAAGACATAGCTGGAACTGTGCTACCACCAAAATGGCCAATAACCACTGGTGTAGAAGACATATCTGGACTTGTTCCAATTCCTCACGGAGAGAACCCTGAATATAATATACAAGCCATAACAGATTCTTTGTCTTCACCACAAAGAAAAAACACGAACGCTGATCCAGAATGTATTACTGCAAAATCTCCACCACAAAATGAGACATTTAATTCCGATAAAGAAGCAATACCAGACCCAGTTCCTTTACCACAGAGCGAGGCTTGTTCAGCTAGCAAAGACACGATTCAACTAAAGTCTTTACTACAGTTAGGGCCCAGTGAAACTGAAATGGAAGAAATAACTGGACCAATTCCATCACCATCCCAAACATGGGACCTTGATTTTGAAACAGAAGGTTTAGCTGGAAAGGTACTATTAGTACAAAAAGAAACAACAGTACCTGGTGCAGAAGAAATATCTGGACTAGTTCCTTTACCTCATGGAGAGACCCCTGAATTTGATATAGAAGATGCAATGGATTCTTTCTCTTCCCCTCAAAGAGAGACCAGCAATGTTGATACAGAAGAAATTGATGGACAACTGCTATACTCAACACCTCAAAGTCAGACTGCAGATTCTGATAAAGGAATGTCTGTACCAGTTCCTTTACATGGTAAGGCAACTGACTCAGCTAAAGAAGACATCGATGAACTCATGTCATCACCACAGGTAGTTACCATTGAAAGCAAAATTGTTGAAAGAATTGAACCAATTCAATCATCGCAAAAAGAAGACATTGACATTGATACAGAAGTCAAAGATGATATCATTGATTCTTTTGCTTCACCAAAAAGAGAGACCACTGATACTTATAAAGAAGACATTGCTAGAAATGAGCCATTGCCACAAAGTGAGAACTTAGATTCTGATAAAGGACTATCAGAACCAATTGAAACCATTGAAACTGAAGGTATAGCGGAGACTATTCTTACTTCACAAAAAGAAGACAATGACTTAAATGCAGAAAACACACTTGGGCAGAAACCACCTGATCCAGAAGACACATCTGTACCAGTTCCTTCACCACAAAGAGAGCCCACAGAATTTGTGTCTTCACCACAAATGGGAAAAATGGATCCTGGAATGGAAGCGATAACTGCAACAGTTCATTTACTCAAAAAATATAACTTTGACATTGATATACAAGACATGACTGAACTAACAAACCTACAACAAATAATAAGCACTGTCTATCAAACAAATGACACTATTGGATCAGCGCCATTACCACAAATAGAGTCCACTGACTGTTTGGAGCAAGTCACTCCTGGAAAAGTGCTAACACAAGGGACTACAGGAGCTGATGTGGAAGAAATTAATGAAAAAACATTATCACACAAAGAGACCATGGATACTGACACAAAAGAAAAAACAGAACAAGTTCTTTTACCACAAGAAGAGCCCATAGGCTTTGATACAGAATGCTCATCTGGACCAATACTTTTAGCCCAAGGAGAGGCCACTGGACCACTTCCTTCACTACAAGTAGAGACGATTGACTTTCATCCAGAGGACATCACTGAACCAATGCCATCACCACAAATAAAAGCTACTGACTGTAAAACAGAAACTATAATTGGATCAATTCAAACACCACAGAAAGTAATTGATGGATCTGATCCAGAAGACATTGCTGAAACACAGAAAGACACCCCAGCGCCCGATGCAGAAGACATATCTGGACTAGTTAACTTGCCGCAAACAGAGACATTTGACTATGGTAAGGAAGGCTTATGTAGACTCGTTAGTTTACCATACAGAGACAGCATTAACCACAGTACTGATGACATCACAGAATCTGTTCCATCACCACAAATCGAAACCACTGAATCTAAAATTGAAGTCATATCTGAACCAGTTCTTCAATCACTCAGGCAGACGATTGACTCAGATAAAATGGTATTTTCAGAAGTATTTACAGAACAAGCTCAATTGTCACTAATAGAAACCACTGATACTAAACTAGGAGGCTGTTCTAGACAAGTGCCCTCACCAGGAAATGAATATTTTGATAGAGAGAACCTAGCAGGACAAGTTCCCATAAAACAAAAAGACACAGTAATTGAAGATGGCAATGGACCAGCATCACAAATTGATACCTCTGAGTCTGTCATAGACGAGATAACTTGGTCAATACCTCTTCCACAAACAGAGACAAGAACTTCTATTACAGAAGACGTCTCTGAACCGGTGTTATCACCACAAATAGACGAAAGCAGACGAATGCCCTTATCGTTCAAAAAGGCAGGTGAAATCATTCAATTTAATAGGAAATATACATCTGGTATATGGCCATCACCGCAAAGAGAGACCTTAGAGCTTGACAAAACAAAAGGCACTGACTCACATACAGAAGACACACCTAAATCAGTAGTATCATCACAAATAGGAACCTCTGAGTCTGTCATAGAAGAGCTAACTTGGCCAATACCTCCTCCACAAACAGAGACCATAACTTCTGTTACAGACGTCTCTGAACTAGTGTTATCACCACAAATAGAAGCCACTATGTCCAAATTAGAAGACATGGGTAGACCAACATTATTAACACAAAAAGATAAAGTTGGCACTGATACAGAAGAGATTGCTGAACGGGGTCCACCACAAATGGAAACCACCATGTCTGAAATAGAAGACGAAACCAGACGAATGCCCTTATCGTTCAAAAAGGCAGGTGAAATCATTCAATTTAATAGGAAATATACATCTGGTATATGGTCATCACACAGAGAGACCTTAGAGCTTGACAAAACTAAAGGCACTGACTCGCATACAGAAGATACATCTAAACCAGTAGTATCGCAAATAGAAACTTTTGGGTTAGATGAACCACAAAAAGAAACGTTTGAATTATATGAACCAGGCACATCATCACAAAGACACACTTCTGAGGTTGAGGGCTTTTTAGAACTTGTTCCACCACCAAGTGAATCTAATATGTCTAGGGATGTATCTGATTTTGTCCGAAGTAAAGATTTTTTTGAAACCGTGACATCACCAGAGATAGATGCTATTTTAACTGACATCGAAGCCCTCTGTGAAGCATTCTCACATTCAGAGGACCTCATTGATTCAAGGGGGCCATCGAAACCAGTTCCAGAGCATCATAAAGGTTCCACATTTCATGATGAAAGAGAGTTATCTTCCTTATTTTCTTCACTCCAGACAAAAACCGGTCTACTTGATACAGATAATAGATTTGAACCGGTCCGAAATTCAGAGGAGATATCCACACCAGTATCGTCATCCAAAAGAGATATGTCAGTGTGGGATACAGAGAGATTTTCCAAACCAGTGCCAGCACCGCCTACGAAGGCTTTATTTGACCCATTAACAGAGGATGTGTGTGAACCGGTCAAACTACCAAATGAAGAGACCCGTGTTTCAAATCATGACTATCCCTTTGAACAAGCCTCGTGGCTACATAACAAATCTTCGATGTCAGATATTGAAGACCTACCGGAACTGGTTCCTTCAGAAGAGACATACTCTGATGCAAAAGAGTTTGCATCATCACCGCCCAAAAAATTAAGTTTTTTTGATTTTGAGCTCTTAGCCACAGAATTGGAGGGTACAGATGAAATATTAAGATCATTGTCATCACCAATTGAAGAGATCCCTTTGTCTAATAATGAGAACTTAGCTCGGGCTTTACCTGACAAAAAGGAACATACGTGTGATGTTGAAAACATATGTGGACACCTGTCCAAATCATTCAAATCTGTTCAAAATACAGAGGTAACACCTGAGCCAGTGGCTTCAACACACAGACGTAGTGCCACTCAAATGAAGGACTTATCCGGATCTTTGCTGTTGTCAGTCAAAGATGATGCTGCATACAGTCATCCAGATCTTCCTGGACCAGTCCAACAAACACATGAATATATTGTTGTTTCTGACATGGATGAACCTGATTCAGCATCAGTTTCATCATACAAAGAGACCACAGCATTACACTGTTACAATAATACAGAAGGGCAATTTGAAACGATCCCAAATATGCAAGGGATATCAACAAGAATTCCCTCGCCAGACAAAATATTAGAGGTATCTGACGTCGAGGACTCAAACAAAGAAGAGCTACCATATGGTGGTATCCTTTTGAATACAGAGAACCGATGCAAACCAGTGCCCGATACTAAGGATAGACTACTGCACACAGATGGAAAGACAACTTTAACATATTTGGAGGATTTCAATGGATCCTTGCCACCACCAGCAGAGACGACTATATCTGATAAAGAGGTGCTATTTAATCGTTTTTCAGTCATTTCATCAGATGATAATCAGTTACATTCAAAACCGAAAAAGGAAACTGCTGCATCTGATACTGATAGCAGTTTTGAATTGGTGCAAAACTTTGATACAGTATCAGGACAAGCGTCATCGCCCAAAAAGATTGGCAAGTCTGATTTTGGGGACTCCACTACTCATGTGCCTTTTTTACCAAACAAAATGAATAAATCGTCTGATAGTGGGACTGAAAGGTCCTCACTATCATCCAAAGGGGATTTTTCTGAACATGTGCAGTCATCATTGAAAGAGACAACAATGTCAGATGAAGAGGACCGACTACCGCAAGGAGAGAGCCCTATGTTTCACATACCTCGACCGGCAACAATGCCCCCGCCACGTGAAGAGCGACGAAAGAGAAGGAGAGCATTTTGTCTCAGGATCCCCGATCAAAATGAAATAAAACTCTCTTTAAAGTCTACAACATCAGATGTACAGTCACGACCATGCCAGGATCATCAAGGCCCAAAACCAGAGGGTTTACGTGCTGAGCTGCTGAAAATGGAAAGCAAAGAGACACAGACTTCTGACCAGCCTAACCAAGAATCATCAGATAGCCTACCCAAAGATTTTGCACAAAAACAGCAAAGGAGGAAAACACCAAAAAATATTAGTTCTACCTCATCACCCAGTGATCACTTTTATCATACACCAAAGAAGTATAGAAGTATTACAAAAAGCAAGGAAAGTGCTAAAGCTGAAATACAGTCTCCTTATAGGCCTAGAAGAGGACAAACTGTTGATCAGCAGAAGTCATCTTCAACAACTAAAACAGCAAAGTCATCCAAAGATTCCAGCAGTAAGAGTGCTCCTGATACATCAAAAACCAAAAAAATACACAATACCTCTAGCTCAGCAACTCCGCCAGATGAAAAGATTCCTGCATCTTGTATACCTCAACCGGAGCAGCAACAAAGACCACTTTATGAGGTAAAAACAATCCGCCGTGCAATCACTTTCAGAATGCCTACTCAAAAGGACACCGTACTTTCTCCATATGCTGTAAGCTCAAGTTTTCTACCTAAAGTGCGTAAAGTGCCTTCTCCGGCACCTAAATCTGCCAATGTCTCCAGAGAGTTACTGGAAAAGGAGATGAAAACGCCTTCTCTGTCAAAAACAACCCACCAACAAGGGCCACTGCCACCACGACCTAAAGAGAATACTGTAGATGATAGAACTCAACCTGGATCAAAGCCATCCCAACAGGAGAGGAAAAAAACAACACGGCCCTCGTTTACAATCAGAGTTCCAAAGCAACAGTCGACAGTTGCCCCCCAGATCCAGAGCAAAGCTGAGGTTTGTCGTGAGCTCCTTCCTGAACAAAGAAAAGGTTCTCAACCCACTGAATCTCCACACCCAGAACACTCGCCAGCTGTGGACAAAGCTTCACAAAAACAAGTGAAAGAAAGCAAATCATCATTGAAAAGTGTCAATTTTCCACCAATTAGTGATTCGTATCACAAGCAAAAGTCGAGTGTTGACAGCTGGTGTTCGGATACTAGAATAACAGATGAAACGCCACTGTCTGAGATTGATCCACTGTCTCCATATAGAAAGCGAGCAACTCCTGTTTCTCCAAGAATTGAGTCCAGGAGTCTAGAAATGCAAAAAAAATATTTCGAGGTCGCACCTGAGATCCAGGCTTCAAACAGCTCTGGAGGAGGACTGCTTGTTGGTCAAGACCTCAATCCACTCAAAACCAAAAAATTCAGTTGTCTGGCAGATAAAATGGAGGAATTAGGGTCTCGATCGTACAAACCCAAGGGAGGGGTGATTGTTGATAGGGAACTGCAACCTCTTAGACCTAAAACAAATTTGAGACAAAATACGCCCGGACGTGGATCTGCAATACGGGCTACATATAGGCCCAAAGAGGGACCAGTAGATGATCAAGACCCCATTGCACTGAGATCCAGGCCTCAACCAAATACGGGTTTAATTCAAAAGGGGCTGGGTCTTGGATCCATCAGATGTGCTCCAGACAAGCTTAGACAAGAAACCAGTTTTGATCCGTTGAAATTTAAGTCGGAAAGTCGGAATCTGGTCCTGAGACAAAATGAACAAGTCTCTGTGATACAGCCATACAGACACAGAGAAAATATGCTTTTTGATAGTGCAATGCCCCTAAGAATCCAGACAGGTTCTTGGAGAAGCAGGACCACAGACTCAGGGAGCCCTCTACTTACCACTGCCGATAAGAACGCCACTATGCCAGAATTGAAAAACACCCTACAAACGGTAGTGTCTATTAAGGCCTCAACAATCACGTGCTCTAACTGTGGACATAACACCTCTATGATTGAATGCAGACAAGACGTGACGATGGATTGTCGAACGTGGATTCCTAGACCACCAGATTGTGGGGATGCCGCTTTGCTGGCACTGAAAAAGATGGCCACGCACCCCCCTCAAAGATTAATGACATGCAACATGGGTTCGGTGGAGACTGACACATTCAAGCAACTTAAGTACTCTCATGTTCACACCTTGATTGATTGATTGGTTTATTTGAGGGAATCGTACAGTTCTACTAAATGAAAAAGATATGATTTAAAAAAAACAGAATTAACCAGGCTACTTTTCAGCGGTAATCCTCAAACCACACAACGAAAATACCAAACACAGCTTTAAAGGGATAGTGTGAAAGATTTGGACCGTTTTTCATCACGGACAGCAGGAGGCGCTGCATTTACCATTGTCCATGGCTATAACAAACATGGCCGCCTCCGGAGAAGTACCACCCCTCATGGAATCTAATTTAATGATCACTAGACTTATGACTATATTTAAAACATACTGTTGGTCATTAAGAACACATTCATTTGCAAGTTTTTGAAATTTACAATCATTTCATTTATTCTTTTTTAATGAAAAATGGGCTAAAAATCATACATTGTTCCTTTAACTTGTAGTGTTGGTAGACATCATTGTGTACAATGAGTTTAATTCTTTAACGAAGGCCTTATGGGGTGGTTTGCTTTTTAACTTCTTATGACATTTTGTTACATTCCTTTGCAATTTTTAATGACTGCGTCATACTAAAATCACTGGCAAAAAAAACCTTTCAAAACGCTATTATGCCAAACTTATTCTAAAAGTATGTTTGTGACTATGGACTTTCATCCATTCATACGATACATTTTTCATATGTAAACTGTTGCTAGGCAAAGAACACCTTTTACACAATGTGTAGTATTTATTTTTATATTTCCTGTGAGCTTTTTAAAACATGTTTTGTTAATAAAACACAATTGCTTCTTAAAGTTATTTCTTGACTGAAATGAACTGGTATGTATGTAACCTGTATTGTTGACACAATCACCTCATTCAACCCCAAAGACATAATTTGATGTTTTTCAACAGTGCAGACTTTGAATTCAAGGTACTCATTCATCTGGTTTTCAATTGTTTTCAAGTGTTTGGCTAAATTATTATTATCCTGTGCTTGATTGTTACTGGATAATTTTCTCGTGATTTTTCATGTTTCATATTGTTACTGGTGAATTTTCTCGTGATTTTTCATGTTTTATATTGTTACTGGTGAATTTTCTCGTGATTTTTCATGTTTTATATATATATATTTTTCAATAACAAGATCTAACCATTTTTTCCCCGCATTTATAGACTTAAAACAATAGTATGCATAAAGCATGATGACGCTGCATACGTCTGTCTTCAAAGAGTGACATTTTATTTTGTACATATTCAAAAACTTACTACACATATGACAATTGAATGAGTCTTATGGCCTTATATTAAAAAATGTTCGAACTCACTTACATACACTTAAATAATAGTATGCATAAAGAATGACGTCAATCTCTCCTTATGTCCGAAGTTTTTTGCTGCAGACTTGCATCTATCTTCAAAGTTTTTTTTTTTTTTTTTTAATCAACTCCTTTATGTGTCAGTAGAGGGAGTTTCTTTTGGTCATTTTCAAATTTATTTCTAGAATACTTTAAAAACTCAACCAGCTCTGCACATATGGATATATATAGAGGGAGTAAAAATCACACATACTGTACAAAGAAAGTGTGATACAACAAATTGCTAATAATTAAAACAGTGAACAACATAAACTGAATGAAAGTGACTAAATTTAAAAAAAACTATATATATATATATATATATATATATATATATATATATATATATATATATATATATATATATATATATATATATATATTTATAATATGTGCTATGCACATTTTCCGCCATTTTGCCAAAGCTGTTAAAAGATAGTACCATCTCATAACAGAAGAGGGAGCCTGAGAGACGCGACGTCTTTGAAGCTTTATCATATGTAAAGAACAATACAACTTAGTACTGTTCGGAACCTAAGGTAAGACTTTAACTTTTCAACTCCTAGAAACTTTATTGTTTTGACACCCTTGTGTAGTTTTCATATAAAAGACACAGTCCTCACTTGTTTCTACTTTTGTGTCCTTGGAACTTGTTTACACTTTATACACACAACAGTACATATACAAAACATCAGCTGCTGAATGAGTTTCATTTACGTCAACGAAAAACTTCTGTGCAAAGGTTTTGCACTTTAATTTCCACATGTATTATATAGCACACTGCAATAGTGAACTCTGCATAATGTGCACAATGTTTATTTTGTATTATTCTTCAGCAGACACTGTAGGTGTGTGAGATCTTAATTTTGTGCGTGTTAGTCAACCAATGTGGTCGTAGAAATTCGAGGAACGTCTCAGATTAAACTTCATAATTTGTATAATTAATCCCAACAGGATTCTGCACTTGCCTAATTTACTGCTGATTTCATAGCCCTTCACAGAAGTTAAATCAGTCCGCGGAATGTAGTGCCAATGTGCAGCTGTGTGATTAAAGGGACAATGTGTAAGATTTAGACGCTTTTTCATGACGGACAGCAGGAGGTGCTGCATTTACCATTGTCCTTAGCTATAACAGACATGGTAGCCTATGGAGGTGTGCCACCCCCCATGAAATATTTAATGAGAAATAGACCTGCGATTATATTTAAAACATACTGTTGGCCTTTAACAATACATTTATTTGCACATTTTTGAAGTTATAATCATTTAATGTTTTCCTTTTCAATGAAAAACGGTCTAAATCTTACACATTGTACCTATAAAATGGTTGAATTCATCTTTTTTTTTTCAAAACTAATCACGATCAATCCTGTTTTTCAACAACTATTTTTTACGGACACTTGTACTAGATAGTTACTTGAATAATATCTTGGAATTAAAAAGAATCAGCAGAGCTTTCTTTAAATTCAAATCTTTTCCCGTAGAATATACCAACTCATTTTTACAAGCATTTTTTATTTTTTTCAAATAATCCCTGTGCGGTGTGTTTTGCTATGATATGGTACAACAAAAATGTACATCCAAGACAGTGTTTGAACTTGGCTTTACAAAGCACACGATACTTTTTCCAATGAGCCGTCGAACAGCTTTTTAAAGTAAAACTTGGTAAACTCCACCTTTTTTCTGTTTTTGCGCTGGTGGCGTTCCTCTGGATTTGGTTACAAAGCTAGCAGGATTCTACTGCCACAAACTCACAATAAGAATCTGAAAATATTTTTGAAAAACTAACACCATGTGAGACACAACTATGGAGCGGAGTCCATATTGCATCTATGTAAAAATGCAAAATTATTCGTGGATTAATCATTTGAAGAACTTCGTTTTGCTGTGATTACAGCTGCGAGTCTTTTTGGATATGTTTCTATAAGAGGTCAGGACTTCGACTTTTCAATTCTTACACTTTTATGTGGTAAGTTTTGACCCATTCCATTGTAGAATTGACTTTATGTTTAGGATTGTTGCCCTGTTGGAAGGCGAATTGCAGATTCCATAAGATTTTCCGCCATAATCTCACTGTATTTGGATTCATGCATCCTCCCATCAACTCTAAATGATCTCCCCCATCCCTGCTGAAAAAAAGCAGCGCCAGACCATGATGCTTCCACCACCATGTTTGACAGTGGAGATGGTACCCTCAGGGTTATGCAGTGTTACTGTTATGCCAAACATAATGATTTGCATTCAGCCCAAAAAGGTTAATTTTGGTCTCCTCTGACTAGAGCACCTTGCTCCACATGGCTTGAGTGTCTCCCATGTGGCTTTTGGCTAACTCCAATTGGGTCTTTTTATGGCATTCTCTCAGAAGTGGCCTTCATCTTACCACTCTTCCATAAATACCAGATTTGTGCAGCATTTGACTAATAATTGTCTGATGGACAGATTCCCCCACTTTAGCTGTGGATCACTGCAGTTCATCCAGTATGATCACCTGCTTCTCTGCTTAGTGTTCTCATTGTTTGGATCGAAAGTGAGATGGCCAGGTTGCTAATATTGGCTCGCACAGTGCTTCAGGAGATGTTCAAAGCTTGCGATATCTTCTTAAATCCCATTCCTGCTTGGAACCTCTCCACAACTGTATCCCAGACCTGAATTGCTCCCTGATGTTCTTCTAACAGACTCTGAGACCAGAACATAGCAAGTGGATTTTATATATATATATATATATATATATATATATATATATATATATATATATATATATATATATATATATATATATATATATATATATATATATATATCCCCAAGTATTTGCACTTTATTTGTTCAGAATGTCTCAGCTGAGCGACAAAACATTTGTCACTGTGTGTGTGTGTGCGCACGTGTGCATGTTTGTGCGCGTGCGCGCTAGTACTTTTGGTTGCTTCCTCCGTAGTCTCCCGCTTCACAGTGCCCCTGGTGAGTGCGGAGAAAGGAGCATCGGACAGCAGCGGGACTAAAGAGGCGACCAGGGTGAGAGACGTTCGGAAAATAAGCTTCCACTTCACCGCAGCCATCCGGTGCAGGTCAGTTGTTTTTTTCTGGCATGCCCATGTCTTCATACAACTTGGCTCCACGTTCCATTTGGAGTGCCAAAACCTTGTGGGATTTTTTTGTGTCTTTCATGTATACAGTAAGAGTAAGCAATACAAGTTGGACAGGTTGTACGTAATCTTTCCATTCTTGATGGAACATGATGATGTCATAAAGGCGTATAAAACGGGGTTAACAATTGTGCACTTGTTGTGTGCTGCAATGGTTTTGTGTATGCACAACATCCTTGGATTGGAGCAGCCTGCCATGTTTTGCGCGTTGTGTTGAGGTACGTATGAACGTTTGCGGGAATGACAACAAACAAACCAGCATGCATGCAGTGTGCTCCATTCCGCGTTTTTATGCACCGCGCATAATGATGCTGAGATGCTTTTTTTTTAATGTGTGGGAGAAAAAAATGATTACTTGACGTTATTTCGGTGGAGATGCGTTTTTGCTGCTGCTGCGTATTGGTTCAGGTATGACTGGAAAATATTCCTACACCGGCATGTGTCGCGCCACTGGAGATGAAATCCGATCATGTTCTGGGTAGGAATAGCTTTACACCGAGCTATTTTTAACCTCCACGCTGGCCACCTCATTGTGTATTTTATCCCTATTGAGATATCCACTGAATGTGAATAGAGTTGTAGTGTAGAGCAACATAAACAAAAAATGATGAATTGGTAGCTCAGATCAGACGTGAATTGATCTAGGACCATTTCAATGTATTATAGTATTAGGTAAGGTTCATAAAATTTCATGGATTTGATTATTATCCCACATTCTCACAAATATTGTCACTTATAGAGCGCTCGATTCGTGGTGTCAAAATCCTGTGGCCGGTTCTGGTCACCATTGTTATTTAATATGCACTCAATAAAAATCCTTTAGGTTTACTTCATCATTGTACATTGATTGCACATGATTAAAATGTGTCGGTCTGATATGTTTGATTATTTGGAGGAAAGCATAAGGAAATTAAATGTTCACTTTTTTTCTAGCCATGTGCAACCAAAAATGGAGTCCTTTTTTTCCCCATTCACCATAAAAACCACAATACAATTAATTGTTATAGACTTAATCATAAGTTTGTTTGCAAAATTACAGCTGTAGAGGTTACAGGGCATCTCATTGGCTCGCCTATCTACGCTTTGATCATGCATACATCGTGTATGGCATGGGTGTTAAAACTCATTTTTATCATGGGCCAAACTGGAGCTATATTATCTGTCGGAGGGTCATTTAAATATTGACCAAAATAATCATAATTATTATTTGGGCCATAATCGTGCAGCTCTATTATATAGTAAATTAACTTGACTTTTTTCTCAACATGCACATTAACCGCAGGTATAGGAAAGTGCTGTATATGAATTATGAAAGACGATCAATTTAAAAAATACAATCGTTAAAAACAAAGGAAATTGTATTTTCTGCTTTAAATAGTCATACAGCTCATTGTTCTCCTCTAATTAAAACTGATTACATTTATTCCCTTTTGTTGCATGTTGTGCCAAAGGACTGCTACCAATGGAAAGATAATCAAATCAAAGCCTCTATGTCAAAAAATACAAAGGTTTTTATTATAGTGCCCCTGCTGGTTAGCTTCACCAGCCGACTGCAATTGCGTAATATGACTGAGCAATTATCGGGGTAATTAGGGAGCAGAATGCACATGAGACATGCTTCTGGCAGAACGCCAAGCTTCTAATTTGAAACAGCATCAATTCAAAATTATAATTGTAAAAAGCAATAATACATGGCATTGCTATTAATTGTAGCATAACATTGCAAATCACATGGTCCAAACTGGCACTTTTTTTGCATCCTTCACGTCTGCAAAAGGCAATCTAATTTAAAATTTTGTAGCTGTTGATGCTTCATTTTATAATTAATTTCTGTTCTATTTTCTCTGTTATATTCTTACTTTTTGTGATCCCAACCAATATAAGCAGCTCAATGAACAAAGCGATTAAATCTCGATTAAATCAAGTTTGGTACCTCTACAGAGTTTAATACACAAACTGTTATTCCATTTCAGTTGAGACAATGCATTTTTTAATACTATATTATACGAAAAGATAACTTGCCTATCTGTGAACATTAAACATAATGTTGTGTATTCAATTGAATATAAAGTACAGGCAAGACATTTGTGCACACCTTCTCATTCAAAGCCTTTATTTTCATGACTATTTACATTGTAGATTCTCACTGAAGGCATCAAAATTATGAATGAGCACATGTGGAGTTAAAGAAAATGCAATAACTGAAAACATGATTTTGTATTGTAATTTCTTCCAAAATGAGCTGATTACTGATTTTCACACTCTTGGCATTCCCTGGATGAATTTCAAGAGGTAGTCGACCTATCTATTACAAAGCCGACAGCCTTATTGGACAACTTAAAACTCATATGATGGACATCTGTTAAAATTCATATTATGGCAAGAACCAAGTAATCTGCTCAGAATAATAACACAAAACAATAACACTATAACAATACAGGCAATGATAATGTTACAAAGTCACATTTTATCCGAATGTAGACTGGGAATGCAACGTCATAACTTACAAGAAATATATGAAACAAGTAGCAATATCCCTCTTATTTGACAAAGTTTATCTAAAAAAATAAATATATAATACTATTCAAAATATAATTATGATTATATTATGTAGAGGGCAGTTGGCAGTTTGCTTTATTAGCCAGTGCCTTTTGCAGCTAACAGCAACTCGTGTTTGCTGAGTTTGTTATGGCCTTATTTTCAGTAAAAGAAGCGAGCAGACTGAACCAGCGTCTGAGTCCATCCTTGTTCACACACAAAAATATTATGTCATGATTGCGGGGTACGTTGGTGATAGATGTACGAAGATGCAGGAAAGCCCGGAGGAGACACGCTTAAAATAAATTGTATAATAATACATAGAAGCAAAATCCAACAGGGGCAAAAATTTGGTTAAAGTAACAAACAAGACTCAGGACCGAAACCAACCTCGCAAGAAACCGAGAAGGGGCTCTTGGGACGGGAACTCGCGACTAACGTAGACGGCAAAACGACGACGTAAGACAATGTTGGACATCGACGACTGGCTGTAACAAAAACCAGCGCTTAAATACCTGGACAGTAATTAATATTAATTAATTATTAATACTAATTGATAACATAATTACGCTGACATTGACAAACGGAATCTGTTGCCAGTATTTGCCGGCGGCTACGGCTCTGTTTTAGCCGTGTCAAGCGTAAACTAGCCGCTAGCTGGCAGCACTCAGCTGCTCGATATAGGCTGGCGTGATAGATGTAAATGATTCTTTGAGTTGATGCTCATAGCATGACAGTTCTTGTTTCCTTATTTGCTACATTTGACCAAACCGTGTTGAATGGATCACTTTAAAAAGCCAAAATTGCCACCACTACTTATTTGTAGGGTAAATGAGAGTTAGCGTTTTCCCACAATGCCACGGGGTATTGGCTTCGCATGCGCAAGACCTCGGCCCACCCGGCCGGCATCTGCCCTGTATGCCAGATGGTTACTCCTGCCCTGATTGCATGACTTGGACTTGACATAACGTAAAAATAAATCATACAGATTCACATTTGTCGTTAGAGTGTATTCGCCCTTTTTTATGTGGTAAGGGAGGAAAAAAAACGCACATGTGGTGTTGTGACGTAACACGGCTGCGCCTGTGCGCGCCTGTGGGATTAGATGAAAGCGAGCGCCGAGCCACCATTTCAAGTGACCACAACAACCGTTTGTTTGTTTGTTTTTTTAGCGCCCGCCACCGAGGGCGTTAACACATCCGCGGGCAATGAACGCCGTAACCGCCGCGACCTGCCTGCTGGCGGCCGGCTTCGGTTGCTTCTTGTACGGCCGCGACGTCTTACTGTGGCCGCTCCGTATTTATCTGACAGAGAAATCCTCCATGCCGGAGCCGGGGGCTTCTCCCAAGCGGAGTCCGCAGGGAGTTCCGTACACCAACCTGAAGCACATCGTCAACGCCGATGGATTGCACCTGTTCTGCCGCTACTGGGAACCAGCCGGGCCGCCAAGGTCAGTCCGTTGCGGGGGTGGGGAGGAGGGGCCGTGGGGGTTAGTCAGTGAGTGGAGACACTCGGGTGCAGCGATTTTGTCGTTATGTTCCTTTCAATATTTAATCTCTCGCGAGTTTAATTGTCTTATAAAAAAAAAACGCATTTCGAGGTTGCTTGCGGTGTTCCAGAGTATAAACAGTTAAACAGTCGTTAAACAGTCTCTTTGTAATTACAAGTGTAGGTATGTTTTATATTATTACAATGAGGAAATACAAATAAGAAAAAGGCATATGTAGATTATACACGTCCTAACATATTGCCATTTAATCAGTATTTTTGTCTTTGCATAAAAAAACATTTCAAATAAAAAGGCAGGCATTGAAATAGACACTGGGGAGCTGAAATTTCACCCAGATGATGACAACATTTCAAAGTTCATTGCGGGATGACTTAGTTATCACACTTACAGGAGTGTGTTATTCCTTGGCTAAAACACTGCCAGGATGATGTGGAAGAAAAGGACACAAAAACGATCAAAACACTGCACAAACTTTAATGAAATGAAAAAGCATGGGTCACATTTTAACATTTAAGTTCTCAAAATGTCTATCATTTTCATGCAGCCTTGTTAATGTTTTTAAAATTGCATTTAATAATGTTACAATCATAGGTACTTCTGCAACAAATTAATTTCATAAGTAGAGGTACAAAGAAAACCATGCTGATACAAAAATATCTCTTCTTAGAGTTTTTTGTTGTTGTTTGCAATTGCTGTTGCTAAGTGATGTCATACTTTTTGTTAGTATTTGTTATAGCTAATGTGGCAGTAAAAAAAAAGACATCACACATACCAGCATGTAATTTCATGCAGCGTAACAGCACAGATGAGAGAGAATATGCAGACGCAAAAAACATCTGGAGTCAAGACGGAACCTTTTCACAGATGGCGCAGCAGCAACTCATTTGCCATTTATTTAAAAGTGCATTTTAATAAACATGTGCAAGTACTTCCCATCTGCAGTTGATAGCAGGTCAGTAGACGTAACATTACAATAACAACAAAAAAGTTAACAAATCAACACATTGAATTACTTGATAACCGGCAACCACACAACACTCCTGAGGTTCAGTGATGTAAATACAAGTGGGCACCGAAATATAATGAATTCATACCTCATCTTTTACGGTGAGTTTACCGAATAATGTTTAGTGATATCACAGTTTAGTAAACACCATGAATGAAAGTAAGAAGCTGAGCTGTGCCACGTGTTCAGATTCGTCCAACTGCAGAGTCTGACTCGCTCAGCGTACTCAGACAAGCAGTATTCATCACTTCTCCTTTCAGCCAGGGAAGAGTACAATGACCCAGTCAGGATAGACACTTTTACCAGGCAGTAACTGTGAGACCGTGTTTTTTTTTTTAAAGATGGTTTGCATGCAGAGAATGCGCCTCTGTCAAGCCGCTGTACCTTCGCAAAACAAACGAATTTTGGCAGAAAGCTAGCCAATGCTTCAAAACAAACTGTAGAATAAGTCATGTATGAAATGAAGGCTCTTGGCACACTTTTATTTTGAAGTTCCTCCCGATGGCAAGGTCATGACAGCGTTCTACTGCTTGATCATCTTGACCTCACAGCGTGAGCAGCATTTGATTGACATTCTTTTTTCAGCTGAGTTATTTTTTCCATGCGGTGTGCGATGTCATGCGGGCGACCAACAATAGCTAAGCGGACCCCTGGTCGAGCGCGATCGACTCAATGCTTTTGACATTTGAAAGATGAATGTGCCGAAATTTTGAAAGCATTTCTCTCAATACTAGGAATTTCAACATGGCAACATCTAAAGTGCTGTAACTTTATTCATTTTTGAGCTACCGCTATTTATTGTGTATCATTTTAAAGGGATTTAAGTATAGAACTAGGAATATATCAATATCTCAATTTTTTTATTGTGGTATTGTGAAAAAACATCACATATGTATTTGGCATGTATTGACAAGGGAGGGTCAATATATGCCAGGTCATATTTTGGACATTATTTGTTCTGTAGCAGTTCAAACAAAGTTTATTTAGGTCAAGCATGACATGTATGCCGTTTCACTTGTACTCGGGGATAGCGGTGACAAACAAAAGATAGGAGGAGGTACATTACATATTACAGCTATAGTTTAAAACAGTGGTTATCAAATGGGGTTCTAGTACCCCTGTACTTGAGGGGGTACTTGACATTTTAAATGAAAACAAACAAACAAACATGCTCATCCTTTTAAAATGATTACTGAATTAATTATTGTTTCAGGAAATAGAAGTTCACAAAACAAATTTTATGTTCAGTAGGTTATTTCTTTTTTAGTAAAAAGACAGCTTCTCAGGGACCCAACTTGTCCTGTGACACTTACCTGTCTTTTTTTTTTTTTTTTTTTGAAGGACAGGACACTTTATATTGATAATTTTTTTGTGGAAAAATATTAATACTAAGTGATTTCTTTTTGACAGCAGATTTCTTTTATGATCAAAAAGAGGACACTTTAGGTTGATTATTTTTTGTGGACCAATACAAATGAAGGTTGAGAGGGTCTAAAGCACAGGTGTCAAACTCCAGTCCTGGAGGGCCGGTATCCTACATGTTTTCAAACCTTTTCCCTCAAAAACACCAGATTCAAATGATTGAGATCATTTTGAAGCTCCCGCAGAGCTTGCTAATAAGCTATTCATTTGAATCAGGTGTTTTGGGGTCGAGAAAACCAGAAAACATGCAGAATGCCGGCCCTCGAGGACTGGAGTTTGATACCTATGGTCTAAAGTTTAATAACTCCGACACGGATGGCATGTTTTAAGTCTTCACAAAAATGCTTTGCACTGTTGAAGGGTACTTGGCTGAAAAGATATTTCACTGACAAAGGTTAGGAACCACTGGTTTAAACAAAGCAAGTCTCATTTTTGTAATCCTTTTCAACAGTTTTTATTTTTGAACTCATATTCCACAACTTCCATTGTTAACCGTTATTAACAGGTTACTATGTGTTCTCTCTTTCTTTCTGTCTCTCTCTCTGTCTCTCTCTCTCTCTCTCATTTATATATAAAACAAAGCAAAACCTAAATAGGCTGGTTAAATGAAACGGGGTCAAAGGTTAGATGCTACTCAAAGCCCCCTTTCACTAGAACTAGGAAGTGGGTGAAAGGTTTTGAGCAGGAGGAGGGGCTTCAACAATGATTGACAGACTCCCAAACAGATGTCCAACAGAGGCTTTGAACCCGAACAAATGCCATCAACAAGTCATACGTGGACGGCGGGTCATGGCGCCGCAGCGACTTTGTAAATAAATTGTAAAAATACAGATTTGTAGACTCATGGCGGCTGGCTTGACTTCCTTTCCTGTTTTGAGTTTGTGTTCCCCGCTGTTAGTTTTATGCTTTGATCTGCAAACAATCATGAAAAAAAAAGACCCGGATTGACTTCTTGCGTGTAAAACGGAGATCATGAATAATGTAGATGTTAGATCTACATCCTGATTGTTGCTTTTGAGTCTTCATTTAGGGTAAGCGTTAGTTCAACGATTGTTTTTTTTATTTTTCCCAGCAGAATGATTTTAACGTAGATAAACCTCTATTCACATGATTTAATCTGGAAATGTGATATTTACATTTTTTTTTCTTTTCCATGCAGAATTTCTCATTGTTTTGAGTAAATTGTACTTGATTGGTATTTAATTCATTAGAGTTGAGGATAGTAGACATCCACATGCATCCAAAGAGAGAATTGAAAATTCGAATTAACATATACAAATAAAATTAATATGGAATACACACAAAACTTTTTTAACAAATAGCCAAATCTACTGTGAGAACTTTTTTATTTAATGATAATTTATTTTAGCGTTCCCACACACCATCCACCCTGTCTAACTCACAAATGTCCAAGACAACTCATTTAAAGAAAGACATAAAAAAAAAAATTGTACCAAAATAATGTGCTTAATTAAGATTTCCTGTTTAAATTGACTGAAGAATTCCTGATTTATGTTGATCATCTGAAATAATTTGGCCCAAAAACATAAACGACACATTAGAATTAGATTCCGATGTCAGCCATAATGCAATAGTCATGTTGACCTGTTAAAATTGTTTACTGTTTGAAAAAAAAAATTGAAATTTGGATCAACACAAAACTACCTATATATTGTGTAGATGAAATAATTGAAATATTTCTAAGGTGTAAAATCCTACTCATTATGTTCAAATTTATACATTTTGAATCCTTGTGCAGTAGTTTGATCTTTACATTAGAGGCATTATACATATAAAGCATTGAAAGAAAACACCAGGGAGCTGAAATTTCACCCAGATGGTGACAACATGTCAAAGTTCAACATGGCACGACTATTTAGTTATCACACTACTAGGAATGGGCTGAAATACCTCCAGAATGATGTGGAAGATAATGACCCAAAAATGATCAAAATACAGCACAAGGGTAAAGTCATTTAAATTCAACAAGAGAGGAAAAAAAAAATCAAACGAGTTCCTTTGATTCAGGTGACAGTGCTGCTGGTTTCATACGACTTTGAATGTGTCTCTCCTTTGTGGATTACATTCTTCTCATTTTACTGTTTTTTTTGAAGCAGTTAATCATTTAATCTTCACTAACCTGAAATTCTTTTAGGTGCATGTTGACATTCCGCATGACATCACCCATCTGATTAGCCTCAAATTACCTTTGACGGTTGCTGAACTTTAAATTTTCTTTGCAACCAACTCTACTTGCCCGAGTTAATAACATATCACGTCTCTCGATGCAATTTATCATCTGGGTGCTTTTAAAGACTGTTATGTAATATTCTCTTTTAGACTGCATTTTGTGCTTGGTTGATCAAAGTTTTTGAGATCCCCCCCAAATTATCTTGAGGCAGCTGGCAGGAGCACATGAAGGGGATTTGGCAGCACTGTGCTTGTTTGGAGTAGCTTTGCGTTGAAGGGAGGACAATGGCTAAGCTCACTCGGTCTCTCTCTCTCTCTCTACTCCCCCTCATTCCTCCCTCCCTGTGTTTTAACCAGACTTTTTATTGGCTTAGGCTCTGGTGTTCCTGCAATTTAAAACATTGTGGGGACCATTGAAACTCCATTCTCTTTCAAAGATGAGAGAGATGGGAAGTTTCTAGCTATTTAACATAAATTTGGATCGCGCGCCATACGTCAGATTCGCTTTACGAGCCCAACCACGGAACGAGTTAATATCGTAAACTGGGGCCCCTCTTTATAAGCCAATTGAACATTGTAGTGCTAACTGTGAACACTGGATGGCAGCGTTTCCACACATACAACACAGCTATTACCGTCATGCAATTCAAAGTAGGGAATGGGAATCAATCTTTCATATGATAGCACCCATATATACGAAGACATAGCACATAATATTTTGTTGGCCTCGAAAGATGAGTGAAAATGCTAAAAATAGTGGCCCTCGCGAGGGTTCCTTTTCCGATAACGCTTGGCACTGCAAGAATTCATTGCTAATGAAATATCAAGTTTTTAGTAGCGATATTTCTAACCAGGAAGTGAAAGGTGTCGTTGACTGAATGAGCGCCCTTCATCGCGAGGCTGCCACGCCCACTTCACGACTTTGTTCTAAAGCCGATCGGTCACGAAAGAATAACAAGCTAATATAACCTTTGTGTTGTGTGTAAATGTATGTGCGTAACAGTGATTTTACAACCTCAAAAAACTCAAAAGTAAATGTAAACTTTGAGAAAAGTAAGAACTCGGTAGCCCATGAAAACAGTTTTTAGGAATTGTGCCAGCTTTCATTAATCTTTTTTTTTTTTTTTTCCTGGTTCTATAGTTAACTATAGATGAGTCCAAAATGAAATAATACAAATCTCATGTGACTTTCTGGTTTTCAGGCGTGTAAAAGATCCAGTCTGTAGTCTGTATGACCATCTTTACAGTACTGTGATTTTACGACGTCAAAAAACTCAAAAGTAGATGTAAACTTTGAGAAAAGTAAGAAGCTTTCATTCTCTTTTTTTTTTCCTGGTTCTATAGTTAACTATAGATGAGTCCAAAATGACATAATACAAATCTCATTTGATATTCAAGTTTTCTGGCGCATAAAAGCTCCAGTCTGTAGTCTGTATGACCATCTTTACAGTAAAACCAGATTAGCCCCATTAATCTCAAACTGCCCCTCACTTTGTGAGTTCAAATCTATTATGCCCTAACAAAAGATGCTATTCATTCTGTTGGATGTGTGCACGCACACACACACACCCACACACACACACTTGTTCATTCTGTGCCAAAAGAGCAGTAGAAGATATTTGAGGCAAAAAAGGAGGCGCACCGAGTGATGTCAGGGTGATTTGTTAATAAGGACTGATGATGAGCAGCAAGCGTTTGTTTATTGGTGTCACTGAATGCATTTCAGCCAATCGTTCCTGATTGACACACCACATGGCTTCTCAGCACTTGTCTTTTGTGAGTCAAGTTTCACAGTTTCTCTGCTGTTTTTGTCATGCACTAACAGAAGAGGTAAAACCTTGCAAAAAAAAAAAATCCATATTAGTATATGATAATGGAAAACCAGTTCCACTGATTCATCCGCGGTACAGTGCTCAATATGCAAGCCACTGGACTCTAAAATATGTAAAAATGACAACTTTGAGATTGAATGAGTTAATTTGATAACTAGATTATTTTTCATGTATTTTTCATGTATAAATATGTATTTTTCGTGTATAAATATTCGCTGTTGGCTGAAAAGTACATCACAAATGTGAAATGCTCAGGTGATGAGCGGTTACTGTTCAGCTAATTATAAGTCACATGACCCAACAGTGAACCATGATTGGTCGTGACCCCAGCCTTGCGCACAGGTGATGATGTCATTTTCAGTTGACAGCAAGGAGAAAAAAAAATTCTTTAACTCATTCAGTGCCGTGGACGAGAATTCTCATCTTTTAAAAAAAGTAATAACAATAAATCATGAACTTCTGGTGAAATACTTTTTTTTGTTTGTTTTTTTATGAAGATCTTACACCTTTGACTAATGCTTACCCCACCTGAAAGTGGGGGTACACCCTTTACTGGTCATTAGGCAATCACAGGGCACATTTTTAAGAATGAATGAGGAAGCCGAAAACATGGAGAAACCCCACCTTTGCGCAGGCATTTATCATTTTGATCTCCTTTCCCAGGGCATTGGTGTTCATCGCCCACGGGGCCGGAGAGCATTGTGGGCCATACGATGAGATTGCACGGAGACTGAAGGAGCTGTCCCTGCTGGTCTTTGCGCACGACCACGGTGAGCCACCGCTAACAGCGCCGCTCTGCTCATTCTTGCATATATTTACACCTCCTGCAATACCCAGCTGACACATGCCGGAACGTGTGCAGACGTTCAGAGAAAACATAGCTCCTCCCTAACCGCAAGGCTGTTCGAAATGTTTCTCCTCTATCCTTATGCTTCGCTACAAACTTTGAATAAAAAATTTGCTTTGTTAGTACTGACAATTTTAACATTTGCCTTTGGAAAGATGGGGATAACAATGAAATCTTTATGATGAACAAGCCCCCAGGTTTCATAGTCTGTAAATAATGGAAAGATCATCATCATCGGGCTCTAAAAACCTTCAGCGACATTTTGTTTTGTGACGTGCTGTGAGATTTCTACTGTCTAATATGTACCTCGGCTAAATGAGAAGAAAATGACGAATCATACTTATCATCATGCGAAATGCAATCTTGATTTTGAGCCTTGTGTCCTAATTCCGTCCCAATGTCACGTTTTTTTTTCCCCTATTCATAAAATTTGGTTTTGATTTTACCCCATCACATTAGTGAACACAACAGACTAACAGTTTGTGGTACACAATTTAGCAGGAACTGACTTCATAACAGAGGAGCAGTTCGGGGTATCAGCGTCATGGTCAGAAACGCCACAACCGGTCTGGGTGGATGTTGAGTGTAGATAGCTGATTGTGCTATCTATCATCGACCTCTGGCTTTTGGGCAAAGCATGCTTTCAATGTGCCACTGATAAAAGTTCTGAAACACTGGCTTGAAGTGATGGAATATTATCACCAGCCTGCTGAATGTCACCCTTTGTTGTTATTCTTACAATGTCGCCTGGTGCTCATATTTCATGCCAGACGGGGACCACGTTAACTCGGTGTCCAGTAACAGTCATTTACACGTTCTTAGAGTAATGTTAAGAAACAACACATTACATTGACCATTACATGCATTTATGAGACTATTTTTTTGCATGATAGCATATTAGAAGTAATTGTGTCCCAAAACTAATCACAATCCTCATTTACCGCTATGCAGAATTGACAGAAAATGTCCCCAAATCGATTTTATAGATAAAAAACTCACATACACGTTTGAAAACTTCAAAAGAAACACACCAAATAGTACATGTACCGCGGCAATGAAGTACATAGTCAACACTCTTATCTGGAGTTACAGCAGTGGTTGCTAACAGTTAGCTTAACCAACTGTTAATACTCACAACTCAGTTTTTATTGTCATCACCTCTCAAGCAACATCAACACAGCGTCATTAAAAAATCATTTTCAATCGCTGTTTAAGTACGCTAGGAATCCTCTAATGAATGATGCTGTAATTATACGATGCTGCAAAACTGTCTAGTCAGCACTAGACTCTAACGACATAGCGTATTCAAATGCACTCGGTCATTCCAAACTCAAACAGAAAAAGTGCAAATAATGAAACAATGTGGACTTCCTCTCCATTTTTTAAAAGCTGACTTATATCAACATGTATGGTGTGGAATAAATTACTTTGATATTTTACTTAATAGCAATAAATAGTCCATCTAGGCACTTGTATTTACATTGTCATAAAATAAAAGGGCTTCTGTTTTGCATTCTGGTGTTGGTATTTAAAAAAAATCCAATAAAGAGTAGAGTAGCAGTTGTGGTCCAGATGCTGTTTTGTGGAAAAAAAGCAGCACTTTTCTTACAATCGCAACTGTAATAAATGTGATGCCTCCGTTTGTCATTCTCTTATGAAAAGCAGACTTTGCGCATCTATAGTTTAAAGGAGAATTCAATTACAACCAACTCATTTTGAATCAAAAATCAGTTCAATAGAATCGCAGACCCAAAAATCTGAATCAAATCAAAATGTGAGACAGTCACTAATTAGCTTCTTAACACATTAGCATGCATACGATTTAGACAGTTTTTCATTAAAAAGGAATGAATGATAGTAAATTTCAAAAACTTGCAAATGATTCCTAATGACAAACAGTATATTTTCAATATAATCCTAGGTCTAGTTATCATTAAATTATATCACATGGGGGTGGCACTCCTCCGGAGTCGGACATGTTTGTTATAGCTTCAGACAACGGTAAATGCAGCACCTGCAGCACCTCCTGCTGTCCATAATGAAAACAGTCTAAATCTTCCACACTATATCCCTTTAAAAGGAAAATTGTTTGACACGGAAACAACCCTATTTTAACACCCAGTAAAAACCTTTTTAGCTATTTCCAGAAGCTGTAAATTATGATCAGAATTAAGTCCGCGCACACCTCTCAGTCATGCCAAGACTTTTAAATGGAATATGCTGGAGCAAAGTGGAACAAGCCCCTGCTGACACTTTATCTTTTAATCACTTAGTCTCTCATATGCACTCACTGCATAGCCAGCCCCAAATTATTAACTTATCATTAGACTGGAGGCTACATCCTCCAAAGACAAAAAAAACGCATATTACCAGAAATATGAAAAAAGGAAATAGCTTTCATTGATCCGCAGTCAGTAATCGTAGGAGCCGCTGGAAAATGATTATTGATTAGTAAGTATTGACCGGAATGTTGAAGTCATCCTTGCCCGGTAATTTATTCATTCACACAGCTTAAAACTACACAAGATGAAGACGACCTCACATGCACGTGACATGAATGCTTAGGGGGCGTTATTGGTGTATCTGGATCAATGGTTGCCATGGCAACCTACAGCACCTCCCAGCATTTGCTTTCTGTGCATACGCTTGCAAGAATGATCATGTTCAGTATACTTAACATGAACATCTTGGCAGTAGTAGGACTCAAAATGTGGAACCAACAACCCCTCGAACACCTGTATTAGTTAACATTTCATTTTTTTTTTTTTCCATAAATGATGTCCAGAAATGGACATTCTTTAACTTTTGTGTGGTATTTTGGCCTATTTTTTCATCTTTACATCAGAGGCATTTCACATCAATAGTAGAGCATTAAAAGAAGACAGCAGGGAGCTGAAATTTCACCCAAATGGTGACAACATGTCAAAGTTGAACGCGACCACTTCATTATCACACTATCGGGAGTGTGCCATTCCTTGGCTAAAATACTGCGAGAATAATGTGAAAGAAAATGACCCAATTATGGTCAAAAACTGAACAAGGGTTAAGACCGACTTTTTTTATCATAAGTTTCATAGCTCATTGCTATTCTGACATGGTTGTTTTACCTCCACAGTTGGCCACGGTCAGAGTGAAGGAGACAGAATGAACATAAGAGACTTTCAGATATACATCCGAGACTCGCTGCAGCACATCGACCTGATGAAGTCCAGACACCCCGGCATACCTGTCTTCATCGTTGGCCATTCAATGGTAGGAGGCATGCAGACAACATGAGAACAATTTTGAAATCGATACAGATACGTCTAGTCTGGATAAACATTGATTTTATTTTCTTCTATTCTACGCTAGAAGAAGCATGAAATATTACTTTTTTTTGTTTTTTTGTTTATTGTAGCGATAAACAGCTCCGCAGGATGAAATGAGTCTACAAGGGATTTAATGTCAATATTTAATTCATAAATAACTGTCTCAACATTATTGTGCTTGTCTTATCTTGAGTCAGATCTAGATTTTGTTTTATTGCTTTTCATAGTCTATAATGAATAACAGTCAAAAGACTGCGCAATCTGCGTCTGATTGTGAATCATTTGTGTGTCTGTTTGTCAGTGCTTGTTTAAAACATTTACAATTAAGTGATGCAAATTGCATTGCATATTTTAAGTGAGTCAAGCACTTGCTTTGTTTTTAAAAAAGTTGCGCGTAATTCAAAGTTCATTCAAATTACAAACTGGCCCAAATGTCACTTTCACATGGCCACTTGCAAATTGTTAGCAAATGTCATGGCATTACTAGGGATGGAAACAGGTAAGATTTTTATGATTTTTACTCCCTTTTTAGCGAGCGAATGCAAGTGTTCGATAAAGTCGTATCAATATGATAGTTGCTGTGTTTTTACAGGCCTCGTATTTCAACTTCCCAGTGTTGTGACTCTAGATCCTGTTGTTGTTAGATTTGGCTGCTGCTGTTAATGTTTGTATGGATTTCTTTTCATCAATGGCCAGGATGACGCACAGAGGAGGAGAAAATGAACAACCACCTGTGGATTTGACAGAATGTTTGCGGGGATGCTGCTGATATGATGGCATTCTTGCGAGACCGCATGGCGTCACCACATCTGACGCTTAGCTACTTTTGTTGCAACGTGCTCGGTCTCAAAGTGCAGTTCAAGTACATAATAATAAGTAAAAGCTAGTGATATAAATTTAACTTACATTACTCCTGATTAGGAGGATAATGATACATGTGGCATACCAGTTTTTTTCAAACCAAGACCAGTCGAGTTCTCGACTCTTGAGTGGATACCGATACCCGGTACTTTTGATGCACAAAATTAGATTATTCTACCAATACCTTGATATCAGGCCAATTTTGGTTCAATACCAATACTATGCATTGGTACTCACCCACCCCTAATATCTGTAGCTTTTGACGTTCAGACAACGCGAAATAACTGGAGACACATATGGTGGGAGGGCAAAGGGGGAATGAGGACAAGCCAAAATAAAGCTTACATAACAGGAAGTTTGAAAAGACATTGTCTTTATTTGTCTGATGAAAAAGGTCCTGTGTAAGTGAACCCTCACTGGACACATGTTCTGAGCATTCTGGCAGAGCATCAAGTTTCTCACAATCCCAAATCCTAATTCTCTATTTTTGATGATGCAAACATGGCTCTGCCGAATATTTTAATTGAACCCACTTTTAACTCATTCAGTGCCATGGATGAGAATTCCTGTCTTTTAAAATAGTAATTAATAAATCATAAAATTCTGGTCAAATACATTTTTTATGAAGAGGAGCTGACACTTGACTAATGCTTACCGAATATAAGCCAATTGTGCACTGCAGTGATAACTGGCAGTGTTTCCACACTTACAACACAGCTGTTACATACATGCAAGTGTAACTGAAGAATGGAAGTCAATCTTTCAATGGCTGCACCCATATTTACATAGCCATAGCACACAATAATCTGTTGGACTTGAAGGGTGAGTGAAAATGCTAAATGTACTGGCCCTCTAGAAATTTCCTTTTCCAATAACGCTTGGCACTTAACGAGTTAAAGGGACACTGTGTAAGATTTAGACCGCTTTTCACTACAGACAGCAGGAGGCGCTGCAGTTACCATTGTCCGTAGCTATAACAAACATGGCAGCCTCCAGAGAAGTGCCACCCCTCATGTAATATAATTTAAAGATAACTGTACTCACGATTACCGTATTTTCCGCACTATAAGGCGCACCGGATTATAAAGCGCACCCTCAATTAATGACATATTTTAAAACTTTTTCAATCACCATATAGTAATACTCAAAGTAATAACAATAATAACTCTATTAACAATAATAATGTCAATATGAGCAACCTTGTTCAACTGTAAACACACAAAAGAAACAGGTAAAGCTTACTTTATCACTTCATTCCCCATTTACGAATCCTGATCTCAATATTAATCCATATATAAGGCGCACCCCATTATAAGGCGCACCATCAGCTTTTTAAAAAAAATTAAGGCTTTTAGGTGCGCCTTTTAGTGTGGAAAATACGGTATATTTAAAACATACTGTTGGTCGTTAAGAACACATTTTTTTGGAAAGGTTAAGTTAAAGGGACGTAGGAATAACATGAACCAAAATGATGTTAGTGAGACTTGCATGTCCGTGCGCTCCTGCATACGTATTTGTCGATTTGTATGCAGGCAAACCCGCGAGTGTGTTTCTTGTGTCTTAAGTGAGATTTTCTGGTGGGAACTACTCAGTGGCTCTTTTCAGCAAGCAAGCCTGTTGTCATCGGCCAAAGCCCTTTGAATGTTCACACAAGTGGCAAGAACGCTCACATAAATAAAGTCGAAGCCAATTAGTTTCCCAAAGAGCTGAATGGATTCACTTAAAAATACTTATTGCGCTTGTCGATGGGACTATTTGTATCTGTGTATGGTATATGCTCATGGGTGGAGAGACCACATTAGTGTCAAATACCGGAGCTAATGGTTGTAACACAACTGTCATCACTATATCTCAACGTGGGTGTGAAAGGTGTGGCCTTGCTTTGTTTTGAGCTCTTCCTTTACTATGCTCAAATTGTCTATAGAGCAGCACTGCACACAAAACCCAGCAGGATGGAAATTCACGCCCACCCTAACAAAAGCCTGATTGTTTTATGGTCTTGTTGGCCTCCGAGTAGTTTTCCCAGAGCCCTTCTCATCAGGACCTCTCACCTACTTTGCTTCCCACTCCTAATAGGAGACAGACAATTCTTCCTTACTGTCAGTCACAATGCAAGCTCTCAGCATCTCTCCTTCGTTGAATCAGTCTTTGTTCCATGTTTAACTTCTTGAGTGTTTTGTGCTTACATCTACATCCTCTGACTAGATCCTTGAGACTCATTTCAAGCTGCGTCAAGTTTCTTTTTATATGGATTTATATAGGGGCAGTTAAGCGTCCCGAGTTCAATTCCAGCTCCCTCCAGCCTCCCTGTGTGGGAGATGAAATTACCGTATTTTTCGGACTAGAAGCCGCAAGTTTTTTCTCACGATTTGAGCCCTGCGGTTTATAGTCCCGTGCGGCTTATCTGTTGTTGTTGTTTTTTTTTTTTTTTTTCCCGAGCCATCAGCAAGCAAATGTGAGTGTCTGTTCGAGGTTTCAATTTATGGAACCACTATGAAATAGAACTGCAAAGATGCGAATCAATGGCGGTGCTCAAAAAGTGTTTTAAAAATATATTATTAAAAAAGTTTGTGTTTAAATTGAATGCGCAGAAGGCATAAAATTTTGGGTAAATTTGTGATGTGTAAATTTATATACAGTACACAGTAGAAATGATTTTATGTATGTATTTATGATTGTATATATGAGTTATGCGCAATGTGTTTTTATGTTCACTAAAATAATCTATCAAACAAAGGAAGATAAAAAAAAAAGATGCTATCTTTGTGTGTAAAAATCTCATGTGCCGCATTGCGGCTTATAGTCCAGTGCAAAAAGATTTTTTTCTCATATTTTTCTGCTGTGACTTATATACTGGTGTGGCTTATACGGTAAGTTAATTTGGGACAACGGTGGGTGGAAATATTGGGGAGGGGGTGAGTGTATCCCTATGGCGAGTATAACATGATATCTACGAGCCACTTTTCCACTGCACAGTACTTGCTAGATACCTCGGGTGGAGAGTTTGCCGCACCCATAATCTATTATCTTGTACATCTGCTTAATCAAACTTCCCCTAAATACATTATCTATGATTTGTTCTATGTAGGGCGGTGCAATATCCATCCTCACAGCCTGCGAGAGGCCTACTGATTTTACCGGAGTGGTTCTGATTGGTCCCATGGTCCAGATGAATCCGGATTCAGCCACACCGTTCAAGGTACATCTCGTTCGTGCTGCTTTTCTGTTCTTTGTTCTTTTTTTTCCTGATTGTCGTCATGATTATAGGATTTAGGCCGGTGATACATTGCATTTATTCCATTAATTTTTCATTTTAATAACTGACGACGAAAGAATTAGCTAAATCGAGAAACTGTTACTGGAATGCTGGATCTGAAGTATATAATGTGGTTATAATAGGCGCTTAACTACATTTGTATAACCTATCAGTGTTAAGTGTACATTTAAATATTGAAAAGCAGTAATTATGAACAATGTATGTTTTTTTTTAAATCAAACTTTTGGATAAATGTCTGTTGACTTTATCGCTCGGATTAAAATCTATTCAAATTGCAGACTGACTGAAAAAAAAAAATATATTTTTGGGCCTTATTGTCCAGCATTAGTAGGAATTGGTTCAGATATTGGTGTTGTTTTCCCTTATCTTTTTTCTAAGCATGTCTTCTTCTGCTGTTCATTTATTGATAATGTCTGACACAATATGCACACGTCAAATATCAGTAAATGTTTCCCATTCATCTATCTCCCTTTCTGTCCGACTGTTTAATGCTTATTGTTTTATGGATACGCTATTTGTCCCCTTATTGGAAGAATTTCTACCAGTCAGATTATTGTCTGTATGTCTGGCTGTTATCTGTTAGATTTTTAACAGGTTCATCTAGTATTACTGGTGCTAGTTTTGGGTTGGGTATTTGGGCATATATGGTCTGGAAAAACATGTCGTAAAAAGTTCAACTCGGGTTGCAAAACGTGTTCTTCCGGTCAGTATGCTGTCCTCATTTTACCTGTATCTGTTGGAGTCATTTTGAAAACGCATTGAAGGTTTTGTTGTGTTTTTGTTTGTTCGTCGTCTGCAGGTTTTCCTGGCCAAGGTTTTGAACCACATCCTGCCAAATTTTTCTTTGGGTTCCATTGAGTCCAAATGGGTCTCTCGGGACAAGAAGCAGGTGAACAATAGAATTTACTTTGTCTCATGGGGAATCATTGCGTGCAAGCGAGCCTCTCTGTAAAAGCCCGTGAGTGCATTTTTGTGTGCGTTTAATGCTTTAATTTTAGCGCATTTGTCGTGATTTAATGTGTCCTTTTGACGTGCGTCACGGGGATAATGTTTTCACAGCTTTTATGTGGATGAGCTGCAGAGTCCGTTAAATGTCAATAGAATTGAATTCATGAATGGTTTGAGTTTATTTGTAGGTTATGTTAGTTAGATTTGACTTTATTGTTAGCCAGTCACCAAACATTATGAACAAACATCAATTTTGAAACCAAATCTCATGTACAGTATGAATTTAAAGGAGGAATACACTGAAACGAACCAAACCAAACAAAGGAAATTGACCTGCAGGGACCTCGAAACCCCAGCCCAACAATTAATCATGTGATAATTGAGTGAAGCATCAAAAATTACTAACGCGGGAGGGTTAACAACACTACTGAGGTTGTCTCTGGTCCCTTATAAAATGGTTATACTGGGGTTTAGAATGGCCTTAAATGCGACAGTGCATCTTAAAAAAAAAAGAATCAATGAAGATTCACATCCATTAAACCTTTAATAATCTTGCACACCATGATCAGCTCCTTCGTTAGGGATTGAAAATTAAATTTAATTATTTTCCGCACTATAAGGCGCACCGGATTATAAGGCGCACCCTCAATTAATGACATATTTTCAAACTTTTACAATCACAATGTAGTAATACTCAAAGCAATAACAATAATAACTCAAATCATAACTCTAAACTCTCAATAGCATAATAACTCAATGTCCATATGAGCAACCTTGTTCAACTGTAAATACACAAAAGAAACAAGTAAAGCTTACTTTATCAGTTCATTCCCCATATACGAATCCCAATCTCAATATTCATCCATATATAAGGCGCACCTGATTATAAGGCGCACCATCAGCTTTTTAAAAAAAATAAGGCTTTTAGGTGCGCCTTATGGTGCGGAAAAACGGTATATAATCAAAGCCAGGCTGTGCATGTTAATAAGCTCAGGTAATTCATTGTCTTGTTTTTAAAAGAGGGGCACGCCTCAGTTGTGTGGTTCAATTCACAACCCACAAGAAAAAAAAAATGTTACGATTGTGGAAGTTAGCAAACATAAGATGGACCTTCAAGAAATCTATTGTCAAACAACGATGCTGATTTTCACTGCTGTAGTTTGTCACTTTTACCGAATGCAGGATGTCATAAAATGCCGTCGAGATTCCGTAAGGAAATCTTGACATTCATCAATCAACAAAATATTTCTGGAGGTCTTGGCCGAACTGGTGAACTTTTCATGTCACACTCATGCATTATTCACAGCAGTGGAGTATTTAGCCGCACAGAAGCTTCTTATATTGCAGTGGGACACCAGCTGAGTACATACAGGGGAAATGGGCGGATATGTGACCATCAGTGTTGCGTGGAACAAAAGCGTGTGTGTTTTTTTTTCAAGAATTGTGTTTCTTACTGTTAACTTCTCCCATTTCATCACTTCTTTGTCCTAGTGATTTGATTTTTTTTCTTTTTTTTTTTGCTTGTAGGCATTAAAAACATACTATTAAAGAGATATCAAATCAAAATGAAGAAATAAAAAATGCTCAAAGGGTGTGCAGCGCAAGAACAAGATTTTGAAAAAAAACATGACTTTAAAACTAGGCAACATGGTGAAACAGTGGTTACCACGTCCGCCTCACAGTTATAGAGTTGCTCCTTTGTGGAGTTTGCATTTTCTCCCCGTGCCTGCATGGGCACTCTGGCTTCCTCCCTCATTCCAAAAACATGCTAACATTTGTATTGAACGCATTACATTGTCCTTTGGTGTGATTGGGTGCATAAATGGTTATTTGTCCATCTGTGCCCTGCGATTGGCTGGCAACCAGTTCAGGTGCCCCCCCCCCCCCCCCCCCCCCCCCCCCCTAAAATAGATGAATAGATGGATGGATTTCAAAGACACTTTGAAAGACCATCATAGGTAAGACAAAAGTGCATCGTTTTTACCCTAGATTTAAAAGCACGTTTTATGTATATGTTTGAACTTTTTATCATTAATTTATTCTTTCATTTATATGAAGAGTAATCAAATAGATATTGGCTATTTTAAGCTTCAGGGGTTTTAAAAGTTATCCTTTCATGCTTAAATCAAACTCAATGGTCTTAGTAGCAGTTCATTACCTCATTCAGTGCCACGTATGAGAATTCCCGTCTTTTAAAATACTGACGTTTTGTGCCAATGACGAAAATTCCCGTCAAATGCTTTTATTTTAATTAATAAGTAGCTGACTTCCTGGAATAATGTGTCTAAGGCAATAGCATGGGTATCTGTTTTCAGGTAGCGGCTTATGATGCAGACGAGCTGAACTTCCACGGAGGGATGCGCGTGTCATTCGGCATGCAGCTCATGGGGGCGGCGGCTCGCATCGAGAGGGAGATCCCGTCTATCAGCTGGCCTTTCCTGCTCCTGCACGGTGACGCCGACAAGCTCTGCGACATCCGAGGCTCTAAAATGATGTTTGACATGGCTCCCAGCTCAGACAAGAAACTCAAGGTGGGGAATCTGGCATGCTTATTTTCTATTGAATGGAATTGCTTCATTGGTTATATACAATACACGAAATTAAACTGTATTCTAGCAGCATCGGACTTTAGCTGCGAAAACTTAGATAAATGTGAAAATGGCCGGAATGATGACGTGAAATTAAGACTACAACCGCAACAACACACAGGTTATGCCACACAAAATTAAGAGTGAGTAACTAGTAACTAGATTGTTTTATTCGCTGTTTGTTTGGTAATCAGTTGAAATTACACATACACTCAACCGATTCCTGCAAAACTTTGTTTAGGTAGTTTTTTTGGTGAAAAAATCCTATTATGCTTGTTGCAGATTTGTATAGAAGTACATAAATAAAACATGACTGCACCAGGTTATGAGTTTTGGGAGTTTTAACTCAGTCCATATAATCTGCACCAAAGTTTTAAGTGAGCGGGCTTCAGCGCTAGAGGCAGCAAAAGAACTTTTTTTTTTTTATTGATTTTTTTTTCCTTTTTTAAACTAAGAGCCCATCTATAGCGCAGGAGAAAAAAATCACAAATAGTTTACGAGGCTTCAATTCCCTTTACTATGCCCAAGCATCCCTTAATTTCAGAAGAAAGTAGATTTAGCAACAGAACAAATAAATTAAACTCATTTGTACCACTTAAAAGTCTGGAAACCTTCAAAATGTAATTCTCAAACGCATTTAGGGGTCGGTAAATTTAAGCTATTAATTCTTGACAATGCATCGCTGTGAAGCAGTGCTTCTCAATTATATTTTGCAAAGCCCCCCCCCCCCCCCCCCATTTCGCACCCCTCACATTTGCCACACCAACCATAAATACGATTATTATCTATAAAAATTGTATACGGTTACCTAAAACTGTATCCTTTTTAACATTGACACAAGGAAAAAGCAATATATAAAAATACTCTCAACAACTGTTATCTTTTTTTTTTTAAACAGCATTTATACAGGTTTAAGGTTTGCCTAAGCCATCAGTGTCAAACATATGGCCTGCGGGTCGTTTGTTGGCCGCAAATGGATTTATTCCGGCCCGCAATATGATTTTGTGAAATTTTTAATAAATAAAAACTTGAAATGCTCCATGACTATTGTAAATGTTTGAATAATGATGTTGAGCTTTTACTATTTAGGACAGTGATAAAAAAATACTAGTAAATTTGAAGTTGTTGTTTGAAAGTTATATAAATATATACCATGATTTTATTGATCTGGCCCACTTGGGAATACATTTTCCTCCTTTAGGCCCCCAAGCTAAAACATTGTTTCTTTTGCAGGTGTACGAGGGAGGCTACCACACCCTTCACCACGACCTGCCGGAGGTTTCGGATTCGGTGCTGAAAGAGGTGACCGGCTGGATCGCAGAGCGCCTTCCCAACACCACATTGCCATCACCATAAGGCTCGTAGACCTCTGGAACATTGTGAGGCCAGTCAAGACTCCAAGGAAACCATTTTTATGAAAATATACCGTACAGTGTGTGGTTCGACTGGCAGTCAGTCCAAACCATACGGGGAAAATGGATGTACAAGTTGAAGTTGCAGTATGCTCAGGTTAGTAGCGCGGTAATGACAATTTTTTTGTTTGCGCGTATAATTGTACACCTCAGCCTCCCCAAACAAATGTTTTACAAATCACACAATAATCTTTGTAGAAGTCACAAATCCTCACCTTCACTTTTCTTAGTCCTAATTATTTTTATGCAAATTTTACTTGAGGCAATCTCCAATTGTTTGTTGATTTGGGAGAGGGCCAAGGAAAACAGTTTGGGGACCTTTTTTATTTATTGCTAGGCAGGGCATTCCCTTTTAATTCCTCAACGAGTCATGCATGAATGGTGATTGTTTAATTTAGGTATATGGAAGTCCATCTAAATTAGGCATCGGTAAATGTCTTGACTGGCGTGCAGTCGGAGTAATTATCGTTTATGGTTCTCGGCACAGGCTACTTTTACCCCGCATTATTTTGAATATATAGGACCTAACATAGAGGATAGTCTGAACTCCACAATAGGAGAACAATGCAGAACAATGCAATTTAATTTGATGACTGAGAGTGATTTTTTTTTTTTTTTTTTCCTCACTGCCCTAAGATTCCATTGTGTCTATTTTTTTTGAGTAATGCCCAAAATAATGACATACATTTCTGGCTCTTGTCACCGTCTGAGCCTTTCATAATAATTATATTTACATGTATCTTTTCACACTGACTTCTTAGCACTCAATGCTTAAAATGGTTTGTTATGTTTATGGCTCTCTTTTGTTTGAGTTGCTATGGTGACCAGCTCTGTTTATCCATTCCTTTAGCAAGGCCCAGTTTTTGCAGTTTAGCCCGACTCATGCTGCCTCTAGTGGTCAATGTTGTGTATTGATTTGCTCACCTTAATCTATTTACTGCCAACCAAAGTTTGTGATTGAAAAGTATGATTAAGACCCTTATTTTTTAAGGTTTTTTTTTTTTTTAACTTTTTAACTTTTTGCAGTTTTTGGGATAATCCGTCCCAGCATTTTCAGTATAATCCTGATTCACTGTTTAAAAACGTCCAACTTATATTGCAATAATGTACTCATTATATAATATTATTACAAACTACAAATACATTATGAATAAATTAGATATTTCAAACACAACAGCTAAATATTAGTTAGGATAAATAATAACACATGCCCTGAAGCGATTACAATAAAACAATGTTTAATACATTTCCATTTTTATTTATGTTGAGGTAGCTCAAAAAATAGGCTCTCTCTGTTAGTTGCATCCACCTTTGCAATTAGAACGCAAAACATGGTCAAATTCGAAATTGAAATTTGATCCCATTCTAAACTGAGTACAACACAGTAAAAATTACACTTGGAAGAAAATAAAATATTCTAAGTAAATCCAAGTGTAAATTTGACTAGGACCAAATAGTTTTTTTTGTTTTTAAATATAGAAAATAATTGCTAACTTATCAATAAGCCCTGTCTGTCTGACATGAGTGCAACATTAGCATAATCATCAGCGTTAGGGCCGGGGGTGATTGAGTGGAAGAAGAGAGAGAATGATATGCTGGTCGTAACCATGGCAGCACCTTTTATGTGCGGTTTTTTTTTTTAACATCTTGTTAATTGTGCGGCCTTTGAGACAGAGGATGCTGCGCTTTCAGGGCATGCTTTGTCTGACTGATACTCGGAGGAGTTTCTTTTGTGTGAGCTTTGACAGATGAAAAAGGATAGTTAGCATCATTGGCACACAGTGTGTAATGAGAGCAACATACACTGAATCCAAATCAGGCTTATGTGGTGTTTGTTGACATGTTCTCTTGAATATATTATTTTGAAATTTCTTCCATTTTTTCCTAAAATTGTTCTCTTAACACTTTTGTATTGATCATCAAAACAAGGAAGAATTCAGCTCACTT
This sequence comes from Hippichthys cyanospilos, assembly GCF_059441005.1. Classification (NCBI taxonomy): domain Eukaryota; kingdom Metazoa; phylum Chordata; class Actinopteri; order Syngnathiformes; family Syngnathidae; genus Hippichthys; species Hippichthys cyanospilos. The sequence continues at coordinate 30,778,763 of NC_142370.1, read as the reverse complement.
ATTTTTATGTTCACTTAAACAAATTATCTTCAATTTTTTTCCGAAATCTCTAAAAAACAGATATCAGAGCGACACAGGATATTTCAATTGGTCACTTGTTGCTAGGAAGAATCGGTGGGCTTTGATTTTTTTTTTTTTTTCGCGTTCTGCCACACATTAGTTTTGGCCACAGTTTATACGGTAATGATTAGCTGGGAGGCCCCGCAACATAAAACACTGGTCGTTTGTATCCCGTCGCTTGTTTCTCGGCGGAGTTGTTGCCGGGCAGAACTGCCACAAATGCCTATCTTGGAGGCACAGCAACGCAGGTTTATTTTTTCAGGTTGCATTTTTGAGCCGTCAACTGTCGCTAGGCAGAATGTGCGGGTCACAAACATTTAGCCCGCGAGCCCCCATGCTCAATAAAAACGAATAATAATAATAACGGTCACACTCCACATTCCGTTTCCTTGACAACTTGAGGTCGCAGATACCCCCGGCTAAAAGACAAACAGCGGGCATGGACCCCCAAAATCATTTACTGTATTGTCCATGAAGCTCATGGACACTTACATTTGACATTTGACTGACATTTACACATTTTGCAGTTAAATCTCTATTCTTGGATGGGAAAGCTTGATTTGACCACAGTGCCATCTGCTGGCTCAGTCACAGATCATAAAATGGTGCACATACTGTATGAGAACATGTTAACATCCACTGTAATGCACAAACATGATCTTTTGACATCCTTAGAAATTTTCCGCTCTCAATTACTGTGTTCCATTGTATGTTACAGTGTATAGAGATTGTATGTAGACACAACAGAGGACCCTTTTATATCCAATAACCAACATGACTGTTAAATATATTTATTTAGTCTCCTATATTAGGTAAGAAAGATTATTTTATGTTGGAAATCGCTGAGTCAAGTCATTGCCGGTTTATTTTCGAAACCTTGACTTTATGACTGTTTTGATTTTAAAATGTGCAATTCCAAAATATAATATGACTAGTTTATTCATCTCTGCTATTCCCAGAACATGAACTATAATAGTCTTTAACTTTAACAGAGGGGCATTTTGGATTTTTTTTAAACGGTTGATTTAATTTTAGTGGGTGATTCTATGAACAAATAAAACACTGTACAAAATACGCTCAAAGTCAATATTGAGCGGGTATTACAAATATTTACAGGCTAATATGTACTGATCAAATATTCAGGACATTGCACTTTTTTATACCTTGCATCACAAAGTGTAATTTTTACCTTTTTAATGTTGGAAGTGGTTAGAAGTTGTATGCAGTCCCACAAATATATGACCATGCGTGTCATTAGGTTGCATTTAGATTTTTAATGCTCAGTGTTGAAATCATTTTTGCATTTTACAGATTGTGATTCTAGAAAACCCGAATGTCGAAACGTTCTCTTCTTAGCATGCCTTGCTTTATTCCGGAGTATGCATCTTGGGACGATTCTTTCTCTATGTCAATAAATGTCAATTTTGCAGGAATTGAACACAGTGCATGTGTAATAAACCAGACACCTGATGACTGAGCCAAAATAGTGTAGTAAAGTTCAAAATAGCATCTGATTACTACATTATGTTCCAGAAAAAAAGGACAATTCCGCAACAGGACCTTGTATTGTATTCCTTACAGTATATAGTGTTGTTTGTGCCTTATTTATAAGACACCGTGAACAAGTGCGAGCATGATGGCGCAATAAAGTATGACTCCACCAGGGTGTTTTTGATAAAAGGAGCTATGTAGTATTACGTTGAACTGATTGGTTTGTCTGTTTTTCTTTTTGTCTAACAGTCACAACGTCAATGTATATTTCTGAAGAAATGTATTTGTCTGAGATTCTCTTTTTGTGTGTACTGAAATAAAGAGCACTTTTACTGTCTATTTTTTGTTTGTTTTTTTTTCCATTCTATTGTATACTGCTCTGTGATCCTGGTGTATCACACGATTGCTAACGTGTGCCTCATAAACTTAAAATAAAATGTTTTTGTTCTATGTTTAAAGATGCAGGATTTAATGCAGTTCCATTGTAGTATGTTTATTTTAAAACAACAGCACCATCTAGAGGATAGAAGATGAAAAAAATCCAAGTCCTTCATAAGGCTTCATTTTCCTATTAATAAATCAAACCAGCCATTATACAACACACAAAGGAGTAAATTAAATGATCATACATTTCAAAAACTTTCAAACAAATGTTTTCTTAGAGAACAACCGTGTGTTTTAAATACAATTGTGGGTCTAAGTTGTGGGTTGGCACTCCTGCCATGTCTTATAGATAACGGACAATGGTAAATGCAGCGCCTCCTGCTGTCCGTAATGAAAAAACAGTCTAAATCTTACACATTGTCCCTTTAAGTGTCACACATAAAGGTGCACTCAGATAAAATGTTTTTAGTCTTGGATGTTAAGTAATAAATCAACGCGGTAATTTTCTATTTCGTAACTTGCTCAATTTTCTACGAATGAAACTGTCTTGGAGTTTCTTGCACAGCAAAAAATATACAAACAGCATTGCAATACTCGTCCACTACTCTACGCCCCCTCCCCAATAGTGTGATATTTCAGTGCTTGATAGTTCGGTGCTGCTTGAGGTCTGTTTTTTTCACCAGCATATAATATGTTTGTGTGACATTATTTCCCATTTTGAATGTGATGACTTGCTCAGCTATCTTCTCAGAGAATGTCTGTACTTGAGCCACGCTGACACTCTTGGCCCACTCAAGAACCCCCCCCCCCCCCCCCCCCCCCCCCACCTCCTTATTTCTTTTCAACATGTCCACTCAAAGCGTGCTTCAATTAAAGCCCCTTTTACTTTGGCTCATGCTTGATGATCAGCACTTCAAATCATCCAAAGCATCTTTTCTTTCAGCTCATCACACTCCACTCTGTGGATGGCAGGAAAAGGGGGTCGTGGAACGTTTCTCCAAAGGTTTACAGTGTTTTTCATCTTACTAAAAATGTTCACTGCAGATTAGGTACGAATAAGAAAATCATATTCATAGCTCAACACACTAAAATGGATGTCGAAAATACAATACGCCGCTTGGTGGCAGTATTGCTTGCACCGATTTATGTATTAATTGACCGATAAGCAACCCGTGGCTTAAACCTAAAGGCAGCCATCTTACGTTGCCATAGAGAACTTGCATTCTGTCATCGGTGTCTTTTATTTGTTTGTATTGTTTATATTTCGCAGCAAATATTGTTCCGATGGGATTTCTTACGATGTACACGATGCAGAGGAATTTATGGCACTTATATCTCATAATAAAAAGTTTTAAAATAACCTTAATTCGGATGAATTGTGCTAGGAGCCCAAAGTGCTTGGTCAAAACAAACAAAAACAAAAAACACATGAGGAAAACACGCTTATTTCACATAGGTGGGGGGCAGCTGAGATTCGATCCTCAAACGTCACAAATGTAAAGCAGCCATGCTCAACATATAGTCCACCTTGTTGCCTATTTTGGTTGTATTTAGTGTTATAATATAAAATCATCTTTACTTTTCCCTTTTTCTGTACGAGCATCATAATGTTGCTTCAAACATTATCTCTGCTGTTTAAAAAACACACATATCTGAAAATCTGGAATGGATTCATTTACTTTCAAATTCAATTTAATGCCACCAGGGAAATTTGTAGGGATTTTGTAAGCAATTAGTGTCAAGAACAGAATGTGTTAAGACGGCTGGTGTATCACCCACCCCCACCCTTTATGCAACTCAAGGTTCCTGAAAGTCCGTGTTGTCCGAACAAAAACAATGATCTCAGAATAACAAAACAAGTTTGAAGAATTACACATTGGCCTACCGTGGCCATAGCAACAGCTTATCCTGACTGCGTGCTCAGGAATGGAATTAAAAGAATTCTACTCTTGACAGACATAGTGTTTTTGAAAAAAGGAGTAGATGTACTTGAATAGAATTTTGTGATTCCCAACCACTGTGCAGCATTTATTACAATGTGTTTTATCTCCATTTCTCTGTTTATGCCAAATATAAAAATACACCAAAAGTAAAACAACAACAAATACATACTGTATATGTATAAGTTAAAAGTCAAATAAAAAATTCTAAGCATGGTTACAACAACAACAACAAAATTCCTTTAACCACTGATGTTCTCCAACAGGCTGTTCTACAAACATGAATAGTGTATGCGGCCATGCATATTTGTTGGCACCCTTGATTAAGATATCAAAAGCCTTAATGGGGCCTAGACCAGGCCTAGAAAATCAAAACACTTCCACAGTCTGGCTTTAGCCACAGGTACTTTAACTCAACTGCTAGGTTAACCGGGTCATTTGATTGTAGGTTTAGTAGAAGCACCTGTGGCTCAAGCCAAACTATGGCAAGGGTTTTTACTTTCTGGACCCGGATTTCTCATCTCTGATTTGAGGGTGGAATATGAGATATTTTTCTCATGCAAAACATGGTAAACATTAAATTTGGTAAACATGAGAATAAACATTATCGAACGATCAATTTTAGATCAGGAACCTCATGAAGCCTCATGAACCACTTGTGATTTATTTTTTTATTTTTTTATCAGTGCTATAGATCCATTAAATTTCCATAGTGTCTTTAGCGTCTATATATATATATATATATATATATATATATATATATATATATATATATATCTCAAGGAACAATATATATATATATATATATATATATATATATATATATATATATATATATATATATTGTTCCTTGAGACGGTACTCTCAAGACGCTATGGAAATTTAATGCATCTATTGCACTGATTAAAAAAAATTACAAGTGGTTCATGAGGCTTCATGTTCGCACTATTACTATCCATGCTTACCACTGTCATTTCCGTGGATGCGGCGCAGCTTGTGTCCCGCCCCTTTCTCGTCAGCCAATGAAATCCTTGTCAAAATGTGATTGTCCCAACTTCATGTCAATCAATGTCACTTCATCTCACTCGCCACGCCCACCACGCTTCGTGGAGGTCCATTCGTGCGTGACTGCTTGTAGTGGAGTAGCTGGTCGTTGTTTGTTCTGTGCACTTGTCTTTCATAACAGTATTAACATTATAAGCCGATTGTTTTATTAGGCAATGTATGTTGTTACAAGGTTTTGCTTCGCTTACAGGATTTGCCCTTGCTAGTAGGAATTCGTGTACAGTAGTGGCTAACAGGCTGTTAGCTAATTAGCCGGATAGCTTGTTGGCTAACCAACTCCCCACAATTCTCCACAGCAAGTCCCACCCTCCACGGAGTGCGTGGTCGTCGTGCGAAGCTGCAGCGGTGAAGCGCTCCTTCCCCACCCCCCTACCCTTCAACTCGCCCGGCATCGTTGTGACTTGTTACACCTCCGACTGGGCTACCAGCAAAGCTAAACCATTAAGCCCCAGTACGTTAGCTAAGTGACGCCAACGACATTGTTGGCGCTACGTGGGAGAGACGTGCCTTCTAAAGGGGGATACGTTCGCTGTTCTCATCCTCCCCGGCTAAGAGGGTTCGCTTGGAGAAGCGGCGGAAAACAAGAGCGAACGAGGAGGAATACTACTCGGCGAAGGAGGGGACTGGCTAATTTAGCCGGTGAGATTGTATTCGCATGTAAGTGCACCGTCCGTCGCTATCTTTTCCCGGCGGATTATCGGAACCGGTCGGCTACTCCTGTTCGCTTGAACTTCTCCGTCCGTTTCGCGGTAAAACCTCGAAGGATCGCTTCACTAGCTAACATAAGGCTAGCAAACGTCTTGATGGATGGCGAGACAAGAGCCGTCACACAGCCGCCTATTTGTCCGTTAGCATTTGTAAGTTGAGATCAACTCTCTGCCGGCTATCTTTTTATCTGAAAGACGCCGTCGCCTTAGCGCGACTGTCACGAGTATTAGCCTCTTTGCTAGCACAAGTTGACGGCTCTTGCGTGCGTGTATACACTCTGGTAATGTTTGTGAACGCTAACGACTGACCCTATTTATCTGATGTACCCTCCCGCAATTGCAAACGTTGGTCTCATATCTGCTCAATGCAGCTGTGGGAACTCCGTGTTCCTTGGCTCAACTCGAGATAATGCAGCCGTTCAGTGTCAATGTCAGACCGCAACACGAATCGTCACTGCATCACACACACAGCCTTGGATTGTCGACTTTTAAGTTGATCATCCCGTTGTTGGCTTGGCAATGAAATTCCAGCTGTCAAAATCCACAGCATGCGAAAAGTGTCGTTTTCGGCTCGGACGCAGATAAAAACCTACTAAGCAAATTTGTAGCGGAGTACCCTTTAACCATGTGACAGTTATTTTGATGCTCAAATTGGTGACCCAGCAATCAATCTTGACTGTGACCTTTCCTACCGCAGACCGAGAACAAGCACTGCCACTGAGCCAGACTCAACCATGAGTATTGAGATACCGTTGGGCTTGAAAGAACTACTCGAGGGCTACACGGTGGAGGTGCTTCGGCAACGGCCGTCGGACCTGTTGGAATTTGCCGTCCAGTACTTCACCCACTTGCGGGATACCAGGAGTCAAGACGGGGGCAGCGAAGGCGGCAAGATGGGAAAGGGGGTGATGTTCGATGGAGAGCCCATGCAGACAGAGTCCAATGGCGACGATGAAGAAGATGATGACTCAGACTTTGAACGTAAGTGTTATTAGTTCCAATTCCCGCTACACTACCGTCATTTATGGGCTAAAGAAATTGAGCACATACCCCAGTTCCATTGTAGTATGTTTATCATGTTCAAACTTTTTTTTAACATAATTATTGTTAGCAATTCATAAAAATACCTTCACACTTCTCACAGAATTTGCTCTAAAAATGATAGTTTGAACAAATTGACATATAATCCAATATAGCATTTTCCCATGCAATTGCATGAAAACAACGGCAATTTTCTGTTGCTGTAATGTGCCATTTTGAGTTCCTAATCATAAAAAGACTTTGAGAGCGGTTGACACCGCTATCGGCTTCCATGGCGAGTACCAATACCTTCAAATAAGGTCAGTTATCACGCCAATACTGATATTTGGTATCACCCAGCCCTACCCGTATTTTTATTTTTTTTTAGCTTTTCAATTTCTATAAAAATTAATTGCAAAATGTCCTACTGGGTGCATGGATATTATATCAGATTTTTATGATTTAACTATTGCACAATTGAAAATGTTGAAATTGATGATATAATAATTGAACATACCCATGGTTGATTTATCGGCCACCGATCATGACCGACTTATTTCTGCGGACAAGTACGTGAACGGCATAGCCTACAGTATGTTGATCAATGCCTTTCATTGCTGGACACAGAAAACCATCACCTGCACGGCTCATACTTTTCATCCTGCAGCTGGTGTGCAGTGTCTCCTCCTGCTTTACTTTACATTGTACAGTACATGCTACTGATCACACCAGCAACTCCGTCGATAAATTAGTGTATTTTCTGCACAGTTGATTTGAGATCATGTCCTGTTTTGTATACTAAAAGGGATGGAAATTCGGATGGAATGTTTTTTCACCTGATTCATTCATTAGTGGAAAAACAACTCTCATATTACCCACTTTATGAAAACATCCATGAGCAGTTGCAAAACTGAAAAACGTGCAGCTCATACATGTGATTGGTATCCGAGTGAGCTCACTCATGGATGATCAGTTTCTAATTTGCCACCATAAAACCCTGATCAAAACATAACAGTATTTTTACATCTTATGAAAAACTGATGATTTTGGACATACAAGGAATTCTGCCTGATACCAGTGATACGGTGAGCAGTTCTTGTAAATCTGCTTTTGATTTCATCTGTAATGAGTGTAATCAGCAGATGAGTTGGTATTTAATTATTTGTAGTCTTAATGGGTGCCACCAAGTAGTGAGAATTATCAACTGCTTTGAGATTTATCAGACTGCATAACATGACATGATTTCAAAATTTCAGTAGTCACCCAAAGTTACAACCACACAGAGTACGTCTTCTGATCTGGAGTTCTCTCCTGAGCGTTGTGTAGACTACATGAGATGCAAGCTGCTCCACTGTTTCTCCTCTGCATATGCTGCGCAGAGCTGTGCGGCCTACATCTGTTTGGCTGTGGAGCCGGTGTGTGTGTGTGTGTTGTTTTGTGAATGAAGTTTCAACAATTCATTTTCTCAGTGGGTTGATCATAAAGGACTATAAATCAGCTAACGTTATACATATCTTGAAGCTACTAGGAAATTATAGGGTTGGATTTATGAGTTTTAGCCTGTCGTTTGTCAATTACCCGAATTTATTAAGCCCTAGAAACTTGTGCAATAATAGGTTAATTAAACATTATGAGTTTGGTTTCTTGTCGATTCTTGTATCATTATCTCATTAAAAATGTATTAACAAATTAATTAGTCGTTAAGGTTCAACATAATATGTCAAGGGAATGTTTCCTACTTCTAACCCATATAACAAGTGATGACGATTGCCTAGCTTTGCGAATTGGCTCAGGGTAAAAGATGGATTACAATTTTTGTCTGCCTCTCTCTCTCTCTTTTTGTGTAGGTGTGCACGATTGTATGTGTGTGTCTTTGACACATGTCTAGCTCACCCTATACATGAGTCAACTGAGCTGTAACTACTATATTTCCCATTCAAAGTCCATCCAGAACAAACTAGGTCTTTTTACATCATTAAAACAATTTCCACATTTCGAATTTTCACAATCCAACGTACCACTAAAGAACACAGCTTGAAAGTGTTACGCTGTCTTGCCTGAAGCACTGTGGATTGCACACATGACATCCAAGGCATGAGATTATCCAGCCAGGCTTGCAACACAGCCCCAGGGCATATCACACGAGGTGACAACACGGGCCTGTATAGCTGTACACATCATGTGCTATAGCCTGACCACTCTAATGCATGGCCTGTAGACACAAAGTAATATATGCTCAAACATTGAATCGGTAGCCAGAGGTCAACTTTGTGAAATTATTTTTTATGGTTTCTCTTAAAAATAAATACATTAATATGTTCTTGGTTTGGTAAATCATTTGTAGAAAAGTACCAATCTAAGTTGTTCAGAAAGGCTTTTTGTCTTTGATGATGAACTGTTAATGGTTGAACAAATGAGTGGTCCTTTTCCTTTTTTATTTATTTTTTTTTGATCAGGTGACCTGATTTGCAGGCAGTGTTTTGTGTGTTTGCATGCTTTTAGTTGGCTGGTTGGCATAGCTAAGTGGAAAAGCCCTCAGAATGCCCATACTCAGTCCTAGCTAGGTGATGTGAGTGTGTGTGTGTGATATATATATATATATAATTTTTTTTTTTTTTTTTTTTTTTGGGTGATGGTGGTGGGGTAGGATTATTCAAAATGTTCATTGTTTGAGATTGTCAGCCCTGACTTTTTTTTAGCCCAATTATTGGGGAGATACACGTTTAACACATTGCACCTCACACTGCAAAAAGGTAATCTCATGAATCAATATAATACAACAAAAGATTGTCGGGTGTCGTCCTTGGTCGGGAAGGGACAAAACTGCCACCAAAGCAGCCTGTCTATATTGCACCTGGCCTTTGGTGGTGAAGCTAGTTTGCTTGCTTTCACTGATAGGCATCGTTTGACCTTTGGTACTTCCTCATTCTTTCTTCCTTAGCTACTGCAGAAAAATGAGGACATAGTTGTGTGATTTTTAAGTACTAGAAGTTTGTAATTCCCACATCCTGTAATTTCCACGCATCATGACATTTAACTAGTTATTTCTAATATTAATTAAAATTGACAGCTTCTTAGTTTTAACTGTTTGACTTTTCAACATTAAAAAATGAAGTTAAATCAAAGTGTTCACACAAATACTTTTGTTTTTGGTATTTTCTAGCTGTAACGTTAGCCACCCTTTATATAAAGATACCACAAAATCAAAGTGCTGTAATTCTGATGTCAAACTTCACCGCTCCATCCCAGCTTTGCCAGTCCTAACTGCTTGAATATTATTGGTATGTAAGGACATGTCTTTCATCCCCCAATTCCATGCCATTTAAGCAGATCACGTTGTTGTCACGTCTTCGGGGCGAATGTGAGATTTTGGAGGTGTTGATTATTATTTTCTTTTTATCTGACTTTTAAGTTGCACAAGGCAGGCTCGTGACAAGTCATTTGGGCATTGGGTTTGGATTCTTTTCTTGTTTCTGCTGACTGTTCCATCTTAATCCAACTTTTCCTCTGTTTTATGCACATTTTAAAAGACGTCTCTAACCTGTTTCATATCCTTGTATTAAATGCAAATTCATCAATCAATTTGTTGTCACGGTGATGAGAGCATGTGTCTCATGTTTTAAGTCCTCCCATTTTGTGGTTGCTACACATCCACTTAAGTGGAAAAAAACACAACATCAATACACTGCATATACATTGCTTATTTGGATCCTTTTTTTTTTTGCAATAGTGTATTACAAAACTACTTTTTCTCATTCGGTTTATTTATCAATTATTTGGTATAGTTTAAGTGATAAAAAAAACAACTAAACAACATCCACATCATATTACACAAGAATGATTGATTGCGTCCACTTTTTGTCACTGGTTCAATCATTGTTTTCCCAAAGTAAAACCAAATGGCTTATTTGGGTTAGAAATGAAAACTAATCAAATCAAATTTTCCCAAGGGACCACAAAAACAATGAAAATAATTACTGTTGAGAGGCTGCAATTCAAGGATTTTGATCATTTGAAGTTAAAGTAGCGTTAAACAACGACTAAAATAATCGATAATCGATTATGTTGATTAATCAGTTAATTTTGAAAGCTCTGCCGTTCTAGCTTGTTGTCATAATGAAGAACAAACTCACAATCTTTCTTTCATTCCCTGTCCCAGTCACCTTTACACGGCATGTGTTGACCTGAATGTATGAGACCAATCTAATTAGACAAGATGGCTTACAGGGAGAAGAGATTATTATAGGCTTTAGCAGAACTGTCTTTGCTAAGTCAATAGAATTGACAGGTGGAAGCTACTCCAGTGAAAATTCTAACTATGAATGGACAGAAGCCGCTGAATGAAAATCTATTCATTCAAAGTCATTGTTAATTTATGAAATCATCATGAATGTGTTTTTAAGGTATTACTCAATTCAAAGTTGCCCTTGGTTTTGGAAATCCCTCTCAAAGCCTGAACAAGCCACCCATTTAACTTAGTTGGATTGGGTTTTTGTGATTTGTGAAACTCTTGGTTAACAAGAATAAAGTACCGTGGATGCGCTGTGCTCAGCTGGGATTTTCCACGTCGAACGCTTGAACAGCAAAACATGCCCGTGCATTCAATTTCCACATTAAGAGGAGTGCTTCTGATTGATTCCGTTGTGGAGCAATGTTAAGCATGCCGAGCCCAATGATTCAGGATGAAGCTCAGCTTTTGTTACCGCGAGTATGGAGAGAGGTTGCTTGAAGGTGACAATGGCCTTTTCCAAGATGTTTCCGAACACAAGGTTGTTTTTTATCGATACAAATTAGATAGGTTTGATTGACCAGATTTATTTCAAGTACTATAGTACTTAAGGTGTTTTTTTTTTTTCTGTGGTAGAGCTGTCAAAATGAATCGATTAATCTACAACTAATCAATTACTAAATGAATCAAGTATTTAAAGAATCAAGTTGTCGTTTGGAGCGATTTTTAAAACAAAAAAAAATATTCAAACGCCTTGTCAGCTGCGTCAGTATTTATTCCTTAATTTTGTAGTCATTCATGAAAACAGACTGATTTATTTTTGTGTTTAATTAAAACATTAAACATGAATCCCTCGTGTGATATTAGTTACTGGTAATTGTTTTTAGTTGCTTTTTAATTACAAGTAATAATCAATAAACATAAATAATTGGTTGACTGTAAATTCGGAAATTTTGTTTTGTAATTCACCTTTTGAGAAAAATTAAAACAATGATCTCATTAATCTATGGAATGATCAATTCTAAATGTATTAGATAGTGTCAGCCCTAGTTTGTGGCTTTGCGGAGCCCAAAAAATGTTTCTCGTAGAAGTGAAAAATAACAAATGAAATTTAATAAATAAATACAGTCGTTTCCAACTGTGCTTCGTACTCAGTTTTGTTTTTATGAGCTGTCAGCCTTGGCCTATGGTATGGTTCGCATTGTACACAGTTACAGTAAACTCAAGTCAGAGGAATGTTAGTAATCTTGTGCACAGCCTTATTACAAGGGCGAAGGTAAAGGAAGGCAAGGTCCTCATCCACTATTAGAGCTTTTTAAGCGGCATCAGATGAAAATGAATGAAGAGTTGAGTATTTACTAGCTAACAGAGTATCTAAATAATTAATCTCATTGGAAGTTAATTTGAATCCTGTCGAATGTGTTTGGTGCAGTCCCCATAGCTTGTACAGCTACCGTTGTCATAGAAACTGCTGGCCTCGAGCAGCTCTGAGCCAGTCCCTACCGCCCGTGACTGTGATAGGCCGTAGCCTTGTTTCGTTTTTATTTATATAGTCAGAGGTCATGACTAGTCCACAGACCTTCCTTTTCAAACGTTTCTTTCTCTGGCTGTTTGCAAGGCCTTGATGTGATGTCATTGCTAATGTATGAGGAAAGTTTTTGCGTTCTTTTTTTTTTTTTTTTTCAATGAAACAGAAGGTATGCAGGCAACTCCAAGGCTATTGAATTTCATGACTCAGCTGTAAACATACGCTTAAGATTGAGAAGGTTTGGACTTCTTTTTGACTGTAAATGGTCATGTAATTGGAGAGCAGCTCGGCCTTGTTTATGTTTCACCCCAGTGGTTTGACCAGACCTTGTTCCAATTTCCTACCCACTGACTGCTCACAAGTCTATTTTTTCCCCCAGCTTATTTTGTCGCATATTAAGTCTTGTGGTCAGATTTTCTGTTCTACTGGTACATGTTACGCAATCTTCATCCTGGACAATGAAATGTTTCCATTATTATGTTCTCAACTACTCTTTCAATGCTAATGCTGTATTGAGCTGAATAATGCAACCCTGATTAGTTGTGCTTGCGGGCGTTTACGAGAATGCAATTCACACAGCTACTGTCACATGTTCGGATGAGAATTAGATGAGAACGACATCTTAGATGTTGACATTTTGCCTTAAGATGCGATAAATCAATCATTCAAATCAGGACAATCTCCAGACCTGTCGTTTGATGATAATGCTAATCCATAGTCTTATTGAATAAAATTATTGACATCATTTGTATAAATCTGCCTCATGTATTTGTAACTTAATCAAAGAACTTTTTTTTTAACTTATACTGATATAGGAATTCAATTCTGATACTGCACCTGCACTATATGTCAGAAAGGTTCCAGGAATGATGTCACAAAAGATGGAAGTAAAATCCAAACTAAATGTGCTTCCCATTCAAAGTAATTCCCCTGAAGTCTGACAAACTTTCCCAGCCTTCATGCACTCCAGGAAGGACGCTTCCATGAAACCCCGCAGCTTTGTCTTGTCTAATGTCATCTGTCTTCACAATGGCCTTGATGACTTACTTGATCTTGGGAAGGAGGAAAGGCGAAAACAAATCACATAGAGCATGAATGGATGAGTAGGGAGCTTTCTCCAGCATGGCGATGTTCTCCGCAGCCAGTAACGGTTAGATGCTCAGTTCATTATGAGCAGATGATTTAATGATGAAGCAGCATCAAGTTTTCTGCCACAACACAGTCTTTTCGAGCATGAACGAAGCAACTGACATGTTCACCCCTATAGACGTGCTGGTTGATCATCTATAGTACATCCCAAGCTCCTACAAATTACAAATTACATTATTACTGGCTCTTTTCTGAGACTCCTTATATATTGCTCGCAGCCTATATCTTTGACACACTGCCGATTTACGGTATGTTTTTTAAAAATAAAACATATATAATACAGTTTGCTAGTTTTGCTTGCTTTCCACTCAACTGCATTGAAATAGCTACTTTTCATGTGCTGTTTGAGAGGATCCCTGAGACAAAAGCTCTGGGAGCAGCAACCCATATTACAACTATTGTATGATATTGTATTGTGCAGTGCGTTCTTTTAATCTGATATCATTTTTTATTTAAAGCTAATGAATTGGATCCTTCCACTCTAAAAAATGCAATATTTTCTCCTTTCCTAACTACCATATGCTGTAATGTTATATACTATATATTATGTACTAAAAGTAGAAAATGTATGGTCACAAATTAAAATTTGACACAGTCCGAGAGCAGTGCCTTTTTTTTTGGCAACCATCTCTTGTGATAGAGCTAAAAAAATTCTAGTTACGCTCCAACGATTGACTGAACGGGAAAAAATGCCAAATGCTGGCAAGAAATGCATCGTGCTTAAGATGGATTAATCACTTATATCATCTTTCACACAATGCTAATTTACATTTACTGACATTATAATAATGCATGTGAACAATCATGGTGATTGTTTATTTGTGCCTCTTTTCTTCATAATTACGCCATTTCAAACATTGTGATGTGTTTTGATGGAGGGTGGAGCAAATTTATATTTGGAATTCTCAAAAGCTGTTTGATTTGTGACAGTGCTTTTTTTGTAGAGGGGTTCTCCGCTGTTGTGTAACATTGTGACTTTTTTGCTTGAAAGCAACACATGATAACAGTAAGTTTTTTTTTTATTTTTTAATTGAAATTCCATTTGGCCTTTAAAATGAAATCTTGATTAAACATTGACCTGGAAATGTTGTATAATGCATTTGTTCCTCCTGACAGTTATTGTTGATTATCTTGCTAATAGCAGGGTTAGGGTTAGAAGGACAACTAGAAGGATTTGAAAAAAAAATCTTCAAAGTTAGCAAGGGCACAGAGTTCTTCAAACCATATGTGTGTAGTTTCAGAAAAAGTTAGGTATTTCATTTTTGCCCTCTCCCAGGCATGTTTTATAAGACAATTTCCATTTACATGTCAAAATGTTAGCAATGGAGAGCCCAACTGATTTTCCTTATTTGTGTTAGCTGATTCAGGAGAGAGGTGAGTTACGCCCTCAAATAGTTGCCTGTCAATCATAGGGAAAATACAGACATTCACATTGAATTTCATACCTAAAGCCAATTGAACCTTCAATAACCCTTCATGCTGTTTTTTTTTTTTTTTTTTTTTCAAATGTGTGAGAAAACCTGCAGAAAACGCAAACAAGCACATCACGCTAACGCCACGAGGAAGGCCAGATCCCGAATTGTAACTACCAACATCCGAACTGTGAGTGGGGGTGAACTAACCACCTGTCGACTGTACCCCCAACTGATTATAAAAATTTTAGGACAAAAGTCATACCAATTAAGATGTGTCTATTTTTTCGGGCTCCAAACCCTCTAAAGGCTGTGGTGGCAACTGAAGTGAGACTTTGAGAAAGTCGATGAGCGTGATAAGTGACCAGTGGAGAATGAGTGGGAGAGAGAGCACAAGAAATAATCTGTGGTTGGGAAAAAGATAAAGACAGTAAACAAGAGGGAATGTCTCCCACCATTATTTGTTATAGCCCTTACTGTTAAGGGTCCCTTCGGGGCTGGAGCTCCTCCCAGATGGTGACCACTCAATGGTCCCAGTGGCTGACCATTAGATTTAAACATCTTGTCACACCAAATAGCGACTGGGCCATATTCTTTTTTTCGTTTCTACAAAAATAGATCAAGCCGCAAAGTGTTATGGAGTCGAATGTTACGGCATTAGACCGTTTTCTACAAATCTTTTTTTTTTAATCTTGCCTGTGAACAGCTGATGCAGAGCCCGGAAACATTTAAGATAAGGGAAAAAATGTCTTCTAAATGACTCCACGTGCTTATGGACTCATCAGCTGCATCTGTATTTTCACCACTGTTTTGTCATTACTCTTTTCAAAATAACCTCCCCAAGTTGTTGTTTTTCAACCTCCATTTGCCCATCGTATGAATCTAACAGCTGCTGAAAAGAAACAGTTATGCTATGGAAAACATTACACGGCAAATGATTGTCTCATTGCCCTCTAATGATCCTAAAGTACGGTTGAACTATTTGTTAAAGATGTCCATTAGGCTGACCCAAATTTGTTGCACTTGTAGGAAGTGATACAGTGCTTGACAGTTTGCTATGGTGGTCCTCAGGGATGAATAAAATACAACGTGTTAAAATGTTATAACCATGCTATTCAGAATCATCAGTCACATTAGGTAGATGTAATTTGTGAACATTAAACTGCAAACATTTGCTGCACAACATTTCCCTGCTCCATTACGCCTCTAGAAGTGAGATAGTGAAGGGCTCTTTCAGGGGGGTGTAAAGTCAAGTTTCCTCTGCTCCGTTGTGTTGAAAGCAATTTTCACTGATAAAAAAAAAAAAAAAAAAGATAATGTCACTGAAGACTCTGCTACATGTAAATTCACACATCTAGTTATCATAATCTGCCAATTGGCAACATTTTGAAATTGGCTGGCAACCAGTTCAGGGTGTCCCTCACCTACTGCTGAAAGTCAGCAGGGGTAGGCACCAGCATGCCTGCATCTTTTGTCAGAATAAGCGGCTCTAGAAAATGGATGGATGTCCCAATCAGTTAACCAAACATATTAAAAAAAAAAACAAAACAAGACATTTCACATTGTTTTGCAAACTTGTTTCTTGCCAATTTATTAATTTATTTGCTTATTATTAATAATAATTATAATTATTATAATTATAATAACAACTATACAGCAATCAGGCATTGTCACACAAAAGGAACTAATGTACTCACCAAACAGTTTGAAACTGATTGGAGTTCCTGGTCTAGTGATTGTTTTCTGAAGTAAAAGCAGACGTTTACAAATGTCTTATTTGATTAAATTCAAACAATTATCTGCTTTCACAAGTTAGGAGTAGGTTTTTTTCCCCCTCTTTGCTTTTCCCCTTGAACTAATAGTTTTGACATCCTGCAATTATTCTTCCTTGTGGTGTCTTATTGTACTCGTGCTTTCAGCATTTTCACGCTATACAGTACAAATTTGTATTCTCGTCCTTTGCCATCAGGCGCTCATGTATGCCAACTTAATGCTATCAACTATCATACCGTCTAATGTGTCACATTTCCATAAATCTCAGTCTATTAAACCTTCTGGTCAGTCGTTTGTTTCTCCATCTGTGTGAACACCCCGCCACCTTTTTCTTGGCTCCCACGTCTTCTTTCCATCTATCAGTTCTGATATGGCACATTGTGAGTGTACCCTGCGGGAGGGGAAGAGACAGCAAGATCTTGCGAGGGGGTTGGCGAGGAAGGGGGAAATGGAGGGACGGGCTGCCACTTGTTACAAGCTAGTCATTGGAGAAGGGAGTCGGATGTGGCTAAGAAGGGATGCGGGGGGGGGGGGGGGGTGAACGGGGTAGGGTTGTTATGGCAATGAGATCCTCTTTGTGTTAGGTTGCCAAGGCAACTTCAGGCGTACATCTAAGACAGCCACCAGCATCGACACCCTGCCACCAACACCACACAAACACATGACAAGGGAGAGCACTTCACACTTTGCACGCACAGACTTATGCACCCACACAACTAAACACGCATGCATGTGATCAAAAATATTTCCTGGACTGCATTCATGCGATACAATATACAATGCGTGTTCAATGCCAGGCCTGAACATTGCGGTGCTCAGATGACTGATTTTCATTAGTTACGCTGGTTCCTGTCTGTAGAACTCTGTGTTTGCTCAACATGTTTTTTCCATCTAGAATACATAACTCAGTGCTACTGTGTTCTTACTTAACTAAATTATGATCCAATGGGATTAGACAACAGGCAAACACTTATATATAGTGCTACTGCTATATTCTGTAATCCAACATATAATTCAAGAGGTATATCTGCTTAATTCTCAAGTTTCAATTCTGACATGCATCAAGTGCAAAAAAAAAAATTGCGAGTGCAAGCATGACTGATGTTTTTACAGTTGTTGGAATATGAACATGGAAGCGCTCCATGAGATACAGTAGGTGGGTAGTTATGGGGAAAAAGCAGAACCAGAAGCTTAATTGCCACACTGACATGTGTGCTAGTGTTAAAAATACCTCACTTATAAGCATGAACATTTGTTTCTCTTTTTTTCCTCTTCCATTTCTATTGCTTTTTTTCCATAGACGTGCAATGAGTTGTAATGGATTAATCGACAACGACTGGGTTATCTTAATCGACAACCATTTTTGATAATCGATTACCGGTAATTTTTTCCCGACAAGGTTATTTAAATTTTCTAAATCATTGGTATTTCAGCCACTCTGCAGAAAATATCAGAATAACCCTTGTGAGCAGTCTTGTTGTATGTATTAGTGTTGAATTAAAATATTTGCGTGCATTTACTTTTGAAAAGATAATAAAAGAAAATAAACAATTTTGCCCTTTTTTTTCTGACGGACTAAACCAGTAACTGAATTTTAATTATTGGTTTGGCATGTTTGGCACCGTCAATTTGATATAAAGCTAATCAATATAAAAAAAGATGCAGTATATGCAATATACAGTATGACGAAGGTGAATCTAGTTCACCTCTTATATGTTGAATGGTGTGAACATTGTGAAGAGCTGTAGAAAAAAAAAAGAGTGTGAGACTCTCACCCTTTCTCAGGTGGCTGAGAAAAGTGGCACATATGTACGATTATCTTCTAGTCTCTCAGCTTCACAGTCTACATCTAATGGGCTGTGACAGGATAGTGATACAGTAGCGGCACACTTTATGTGTGTCTGTGTGACCTGTGTTGCAAAAGAGAGCCACCCCCATCTGGCCTGCTACAATCTCGGCATTATTAAGCAGGTGCTCGCTTGCCATGAGGATTAATTGGCACCAACTCGTCCTAATGCAATAAAGCGTTGTAATGATATGAAAAATAAATGCCCATTGCGTATTTACATGGCCTCATATACACAAGCGCACATCCTGTATCCGCTTTTGAATCTCCTCTTAATTATTCTTGATGCATAATAATATGCAGCAGTATCCACTCCAGGCAGCTTGATGAATACCGCGGTCAAGGGTGCAGCACTCGTCACGAGCTCGACATTTGCATTTCCTTAAATAACGGACAGTGCTCTAACGGACGCAGTGCTCTAGGTCAACAAGAGCCGTAGCCAAGTGGCTAAAAACGCCTCCTCCTACGATAGGGATTTCTTTTCATATCCATTGGTGTTGTGCCAAAACTGCTCCCAAACTGCAACAAGTTCTACTGTGTTCCACTTCTCTGACCATTGTCAATTTTGAATATTGAGCGTGATTTTTTTTTTTTTTTTTTTTTGGGGGGGGGGGGGTCCATCAATATTCTATACCACTTGCCCACTACAGAGTTTCGGAATGAACAGAATATTGAGTGTGAATTTCATCTGTTAATGAGATTGTGCAGCCATGGAAAAATAACGTTAGTTATAGTGTTTTAATTAAGTGAAATTCTCTGTCAAATCATGGCGCCCCCATAAAGGTCTGTTTTGCTTTGCCCTGCGTGTTCAACTTTCAACCCTTCACCCTTAGAATTGCAATGCTTTAAATAAGTGGTTTTGCATCGCTGTTTGCTAGGTAAATTCAGGACTTTCATCCTAATGTGAATGTGTGGACTCAGAAAACCTGTAACCGGTCCCAAATGGTTTTTGAATGACAGTTTATGTTTGTTCAAGAGTGCCAATTTCGTTAGACTTAACAGGTGATCCATACGAAATAATCACCTTGGTTCAGGCTACTGTCGGAGAACGAGGAAGGACAGTTGGAGGATTAGTCATGCCACCATTGCACTTACATTGGCCCGGTTCCTCTGAAAACTGTTGGGTCCCCGGAACTTGCAATCCTAAAAAACTATGGGTCCCCACAGAAATGTGTGTTGTCCCAAAAAACATACCACACAGGTAACATACTTGATACTCTTGATACTTGTTTGATTAAATTATGTTAATTTGTCCCTCCCCATTTTTGTCTGTTTGCAGCCCCACCACCAAGCAGATTCAACAGAAGAGTGTCAGGTGAGATTCCTGTCTTGAGTGTGAGTGCATGCCTGTGGGTTCACTATTGTATCTTTGACGTCATGTTCCTTTCGGGCTATTCACACAGACTATGATATTGCATACTTGATTGGGTAACAGGCTCTACTGCAGTTTGTGCATCTATTATGTTGGCCATGTACGTCAAACACAAGTGGCAGATATGCTGTCTGATGACATCACAGGCCCCTGACACAATGTCTATACTTTATACTTTAAGATGTGTTGTTCTGTGGAGCGTAATTACAGTTAGCTGTAGAGGTATTTGGCTTGCAGGATTTTTGTCCTCATATAGTAACACAATGTGTTTGAAGTGATGATTCAACAACGGGGGTTATCGCTTATTTAAGACTTTGCATTTAAAAAAAAGCTTTCTGTTTTGTTTTAAGTAATGGACAATATTGGGTAAACTAACAAATATAGCTGTCATTTTTAATTACTGGATGATAATTTTGTTAGAAATTATGAAATGAAACATTTGAATAAATAGTTGATGGGTTTATTTCTTCCACAAAAATAAATGAAAATAAACAATAAATAAATAAATAAATATATCAATAAAAATATATAACTATATAAATAAATTGTTAGTTATGATCTAAATCTATAATTGTGAAAATTGTATTTATTTCATTTATTTCTATCACCCAGCTCTTAATATGCAGCATACCATAGGTGTACAACCTGAATGCGCACTAATGTAGAATTAAAATTCTGCACTTTGTTCTCCAATATTTGCGGCAGTGAACTGTGATTATTTTAGTCAAACAATCTACTTCTGAACTGTAAGTGCCAGTATAGTGACTTTGGGTTTGGTGTCAATGCTGGTGTCAGTTGTCTGTAACGCTTGTTTTCTCGCATTTCATTCTCCTGTCTAGTGTGTACATTTGAGTAATTGTATGTTGTCAGCCTTAGCAGAGAGCTACCCTTTGCTTAAGCAGTTGGTGCGTCACCAAATGTTTATCTCTACTACTGTCCTGCCTTTTCTGTTGACTCTGCAGTCTATTCCTCAGCTTTATGAATACTGACTATTGGCTATGTGGTTTTAATTAGACTGAGTAAACCTTTTTTTGTAAACCTGTTTAAAAAAAACAAAACGAAACATAATTAAGTAGCCGTTTCAAAGTAGAGCAACAGTAAATATTTTACCTAAAACCCATCCACCAAAGAGTAATTAAAAAAAAAAAAAATTCTGTTTTATCTACTCCGAACCTGCGTTTTTAGAACTCATATGTAGCCATATTTTGAATTAGTGTTTATTGCATTTACAAAAAAAAAATACACAGGTATATTGAAGGCCACTGCAATATGTTTTGTTTGTTTGTTTGTTTGTTTCAATGACCAACAAACTACCATATACTTAAAAATAATTAAATTCCATGCTAGAGAAAAAAGATAAAAATATGGCTATCCTAATCAGAAAAATGTATACAGTAGATTATGGGTGATGTTTCCTCAACTCTTCTGGGCTCCTCAACGGTGGTCTATTGTGAAAGTCTCACGTCGTGGTGGAATTATTAAAACTGCATTTCTCCCTTCCGCATCCTCATAAAAATGCTGACCATTACCTATAAAATGGAATCATAAATTCTTAATATGTAGTCATTTTTTGAATTAGTGTTTAGCGCATTCACAGCCCACTTGTATAATATGGCTCATTTGAGGCTGATTTTGAACCAAAACGAATGTACTGTAAAAACGATAACCAAATACTGTTGTTGTCAGGGGAAATCTTTCCAAGCTGTGTCTGTGTTAATGATCTGTCACCTTCAAAACTAGTGTATAAATAGACTGGACAGAATTTTCTGAGTCATGTCAAGAGTCAGAATCAACAGATTGGGCCAAGAGTTTAGTTTGCATTGCTACTGAGAGAAGAGGGCCTTGTTCCGGCACGGCTTTATTTGTTTCCTACACGTTCATTCTAATATGTTGAGAGTGAGATGCATGAAACCACCTTTCAAAATCTGATTTTCTTTTGTATTCATGTATTAGCAGTACTGTATTTGCTCTCCTGAGTTGCTATCATCCATGCTCAAAAGTTGACGAATGACAGGCATACTAATCTGATAGATTGGGGCGTTTTATGGTCTGACATTTATTTGTTGTATAAAGTGAGGTTCCCGGACCTAGTTCACACTTTCGGCTACCGATGCTTGAATCTTCCTCAAAGCTGATACCGGAAGCCCTGTCCCATGACATCACAAAAAAAGTCTAAAAAAAATTCAGATATCTGCCAAGTAGTGGGAGCATTGTGGCGAAAAAGACTTGTTTTGAAAAATACTTTTTGCTGTCTGGTAAACCCACTTTTATACAAAATAGAACATGGTGGAAGGCTCTTCTTTCTTTTTTTTTTTAATTTAAAAAAAAAAGACTTTTTTTCTTTTCAACTGCTTTATTCTTGGTTCAGGACAAAATTTACACACAATTTACATAATTGTAACATTAAATGTTACATCTCAAATTGGAATATGAGTACACATTTTTCACAAAGGCCAAATATTGGTAACAATTTATGCAATGCAGCACATGTTTTGTTATTTTGCATGTGTTGTACATTTATATGTGTATAATATGACAAGTGTGTATAAATGTATGTAGCTCAGCTCGCCTTGATTTGTTTTTTTTCTTGTAAAAACATTGTTCTCCAGAATAATAGCTCATCTTTCATTGATCTCCAGCTAAAGTAACATTGATTTCAATCCAAATGTGTGCATTTTAGTCCAGAGGCCCACACCCTAATTTGACAGCAAAAAAAATACAAATCCAGTCATACCTTAGTAAGATTGATTAAAACTTTTAATTACATGCAGGAATGAATGCAGTGCAAATGTTTCTTTGGGTGGTGATATCCCCAGTCACCTGATGTCAGATGACTGTGTACGCTAGATGATTATCTAAAAAAACGCAGACACTTGTTATTCACTTAGGCACAGGTGTCAAACTCCAGTCTTCAAGGGCCAGTATCCTGCATGGAAACAATCCTATTCATTTAAATTGGGTGTGTTTGTCCACAAAGACAGAGTTTTGACACCTATGCACTTGGGCATTATTTAATTAGCTTGCTCCTTCTTTTTTACTAGACATCTGTTTCCCATGCAAATGCTCCATAAAGGCTAAAAAAAAATCTTATTTGGTTTTATTTCTGTCATAAGGACATAACAAAAAACGGATGGAGAATCTTTTTTCTGAAGTAATTAATATTTTGGATCCTAGTACATCTAATGAAAACTGCATCTCACTCCAGTGTGTGCAGAGGCATTCAATCCAGATGAGGATGATGAGGACACAGAACCGAGAGTGGTTCACCCAAAAACAGATGAACAGCGCTGCCGACTGCAGGAAGCCTGTCGGGACATCTTGCTCTTCAAAACACTGGATCAGGTAAAAAAAAAATACTTGTACGAAAGATGATTTATCATGCAGGCACGTTGGTGAGAAAAGTCTAGTCCCCTAAACCCCTGGTCTCTTTTTTTATCCTTCATTATTAATGATGTCGTAGAGTTCCCGTGATCTGCCCATCTGTGGGATTTTCCAACAATTCCAAATGTGTTCTGTGGAAGTCCCTCCCCATGATTCCTTGATTTATATGCATCTGCTTTGGCTGAAAATGAATGCGAATGTGTTTCCCATCGTGAACCACTGTGGTATCGCAGTGGTATATCTCTGACATTATGTTCAACTTGTAACCCAAGGGAGCTTGATAATGCATATTCTGATGAAACGTGGAAAAGTGTCCTCCCTAAATGTGAACAAAAAGTGGCTTCTCTCTCTTCTTTTACACGCTTCCATCTTTGAGATTGCGATTGTTTTATTTCGCCTCCCTCCAGGGGCCTTACTCACATGAGCGATATGCCTTTTTTTAGCTTCCAGTTCAGTTCCGCTGTTGCTCCTTGTTTGTTGTATTTTCTAGATGTGTCTGACATGCATTTTCTTGTTCTTCCCATTCTCACTTTAGGAACAGTTCTCTCAAGTGCTGGACGCAATGTTTGAATTACGGGTGCAACCCCAAGAGCATGTGATTGACCAGGGAGACGATGGGGACAACTTTTACGTCATAGAGCGGTAAAGATACCAACAGCTTGTTTTGCTTTTCACAGGTTTCTCTCTTCACGTTAATGCAGACTATATCTGTGAGACTTTATGGCACCAAGGCAGCACATAGACCTCTACTGTATAATGTGTGTGTGTGTGTGTGTGCGTGTGTGTGTGTGCGTGTGTGTGTGTGTGTGTGGGGGGGGGGGGTGCAATGATTAATTAATTCTAATGAATTTGTCATTTTGAAATTGAAGATTTGAAAATGAGCTAAATCATGAAATCCATGTTTTGCAAAACAGGCAGAAAGCTGGATGAGAGACATGAATGATAAATAAAAATACATCTTTGGATTGAATGAGTTAATTGTGACATTTATGCAAGTTATGCACAAGCTATGTGTCGGATTTGAAAAACTGTTTTGAAATTTGCATAGCTGCGCATTATCGTCTAAATTCTCCATAGGATTATTTTTAAATAAATAAATGAAACATTTAAATACATGTTTGTTGAGTTTATTACTTCAGTTAAAATAGATTAAAAACCTAATTCTTCAGAATGGCCGGTGAAAGTTGAGAATATATTTTGGCTCATATCATCCAACTAGTTAAATGGGTAGAGGACCTGGCAAAAGAACAAAACCAAAACTGTCAAAAGATTATTGGTTTTCCCTCACAAGCCTCTAATTACTTATCATTACAGTTCAGTGAGAGTTTACTAATTATTATTTTCCCATCGGCCTAAACACTATTCTAAACCTTTGTTTTCTGTATTTCCTCTGCACGAGATGTGTAACGATGGCCTTTACTAGCACCACACAAGCCAAGTCATACTATCATAAAATATAAATGTTATATCACTAGGGATGCACTGTGGATTTTCAGACCAGTGTGAGTGCTCCATGATGCGCTCCAGCGTTGCATACTTCTTTCATTGTTAATCTGCGTATTATAGATAGCCAGAGTAACCTAAAATGAGTCACAGGAAGTGGGTGTAATGCATTGGATCATTAAGTTATCCATCCATCCATTTTCTCTCCTGTTTGTTCTAATTAAGGGTGTGGGTGAGCTGGAGCCAGCTGACTTTGTGTGAGAGGTGGTTTACACCCTGAACTGGCCACCAGCCAATCACAGGGCCCATACAATAAATAACAATTCACATTTACACCCAAGTCCTAAAGACAATTGGCTCTTCCATCAAACTAAGAAACGTGTCTTTGTAACGTCGGAGAAGACTTGATTACTCAACCTCAGAACTTCTTGATGAATGTGCTAACTACTAGCTCGATGAAGTACTCAAGCACACAGTACAGAAAAGCTCGCCTATACGTGGAAAAGCTGCACTTAAAGCACGTTCCTGTCCTGTAAACATATTATACACACTGATCCATTTTTAATAGTGACATTTTTTTCAGTCCTCTAGATGACACACTCGGTTCAAAAAATAAAGGCTAGTGCAATGGAAAAGTTAAATTTCCACTGCATCTTTAAACTAAGAGTGCCATCTAGAGGCACCCCAAAAAAAAAGTGGTTTATGAGGCTCCATTTGCCCATGACCATTTTTTAACATTATGTTTACAAATATGAATTTGGGTAGATGCCATGCCTGCAAGTCACAGCAAGATTCTCACCTTGGGCCCTCTAACTCTCAGTCAGAAATGATTGGCTGTGGAATGTTATTAATCACCATATAAGCCAAGTGCCATTTTTAGATTTGACCCTGGGAACGGCAAATGATCCTCAACCAACCGACCTGATTGGTCGGCTCTGTTCATGTAGAATTAAGAGGTCAGATATGCGCGGCTTGAGCCATGCTATGATTTTGCTGCCCAGTAACAGAAGATCTTTTTGATAACTTGTATCTAATATACAGTAAAACTGTGATCATCTCCTAAACTTCTGAATGTTCGGCACATATCTAAGGGCCAATAGTTTTCACTTGACTGAATTAGATAAATCACATAATTTCACTGTGCATGAACTGACTGAAGCTTTCTGTCCTTGTTTGATCTCTCAATCTCCAGAGGTGTGTATGACATTGTGGTATCAGGAACATGCGTGGGCCAGTATGACAATAAGGGCAGCTTTGGGGAACTGGCGCTCATGTACAACACACCGCGTGCAGCTACCATCATCGCCACACAAGAAGGGTCGCTATGGGGGCTGGTAAGAGCATCCAAATATGCATGAATCCAAACATGAAGCAGTAGTTGAGATAAAGTTGATGATGGCGGTTTTTAGAATATTTTGGCACCGATCTGGATTGTCATGTCAAATTCCTTGGTGATGTCTAGTCACAGCGTCAGCAAAATATGTGTTGTGAATATATTGATGGTGAAGCCAGCAAACCTTAAGAATGAAACGAAATTTTCCTTGGATGGAAGAATTGCTCTGCTGTTCCCCCTCGTGGGCAAGCAGAGAAAGACAAGTCTGAGACTGGGAATCCAGTACTGTATATGATTTCTTTTTCTCCCCCTTTAGGATCGCGCCACATTCCGTAGACTCATTGTGAAGAACAATGCCAAGAAGCGAAAGATGTATGAGTCTTTTATTGAGTCTGTGCCCTTACTGAAATCCCTGGAGGTGAGTTCAATGCCTGAGAGAGTGGACCATCAATAAATCTGCAAACATAATGTTTGCAAACAATAGGCGGCAGCATAATGGCCGGCCTGCTTGTTAACATCAGCTAAACAATGCGCTGTCTGTTTTTAAGCGTCAATGGAGCACATCTGTGCCGTTAGTCCATTGCAGGCAACAGAACAATAAATTCATTAGCGAGGCTCTCATTGGCCAGTCCGTGTAAATATGTCTGAATTTCAAACATATCATTTTTGATCTCTTTAACACTTGAAATCGATATTATAACCAGCGTGCCATCCTCCTTGGAAGCAATTTAGCTCATCTAATACTTCCTTCCTTCAACTGAAAAGGGCTGTAGTAAAGACGGGTAAAATCACCGCTTAAGCCGTTTGCCTTGTTTTCCCAGTCACTCGGCTTCGGTCAAATGACAAGTGGTTGTTTAGATGTGGCGTTATCGGCGCTATTGTCACATGAAAATATGCATGTAGTCATGGTGAAAAGGTTTCGATGTGGACATGTTTGCATTATTAGTGAGAGAATTCTGTATTGAGCTTTTCTCTCATTATCTTTCTTCTCTTGCCATCCACCTCGTTAAATCTTTTCAGGCGACAGAGAGGATGAAGATTGTGGATGTATTAGGAGCAAAGCAGTTCTCAGATGGTGAACGCATCATCACACAGGTAAGCTTCATCACACTTGTTTACCTACGTCATAGGAAGTGGAGTCTGGACTTCAGCTCAATGCTTTTGAAAATTATTTAATTGCAATTTTCTTTATTCCTCCACCCCATTGATTTTGCTGTTGCAATTTAATAAATGGTCTCTTTCCATGCATTTTTTGAACAAAGAAGAAATACATGGAATGATTTTCTAAAATTTGTTATGACAATTGTCAATTTTCCTCCCAAAAAACACACTTCTTCTGTTTACAGGGAGATAGCGCCGACTGCTTCTACATTGTTGAATCTGGGGAGGTCAAGATCATGATGAAGAGTAAAGTAAGCAATTTGCACGTCACAGTTTTCGGTTGATCGGTTCTGCTATATTGTGTAATAATCGTATCCTACCCAGGTATAGTGGAGTCATAATCATTTTCCATAAGTATTTATGCGCATCTGTTTGCACCATATCAAAATGATTTAAGCTTTAAAATGACTTTTGTTTTTTCAACCAAATGGTTGCTTTAATCATATTTGCGCTACAAAAAAAAACAAAAGAGTAGATGCTTTGAATGTGTTCTTTTTACAACGTTCGGGTTTCATAATTTATGGTAGTATATAGCGTATGATGCAAAGTTGTGAAAAAAAAAATGTTCGATTCATTGTATCGGCTGACGATTGCAGTCTAGCAGGTAGTTTCTGTATGAATCATTTTGACAATAGCAACCCACACTCCCCATTAAAAAAAAATAAAAAAAAAATTGCCAAGCAACAGAGGGAATCATGACAGTCGACTCAGCTGCCGAGTGCCTCTCCCGCTTCAGGGGGATGGGTTGGGGTGTTGATCCTCTTGCTGGTTGCTTACCTTTAATCCTCTTCCCTCGTCTAACTCCCTGCAGACGAAGGCAGACCATGCAGACAATGCGGAGGTGGAGATAGCACGTTGTAGCAGGGGTCAGTACTTCGGGGAGCTGGCCTTGGTCACTAACAAGCCCCGGGCTGCTTCAGCCTACGCGGTGGGCAATGTCAAATGTTTGGGTAAGATCAAATACATACAACACTCCATCTGATTTGAACACATTTGTCAGCATCAATTCTCGTAAAGTGTTTGTCTCTTTTCGTTCGCTCGATGAATCCCTTTTAAAGGCTAGATTAAAATCCTTTATTATAAATGTGCACGGCGTTAATCGAGCCATTTCCACTCAAAAGTGTTAGTGATTATTTACTTGCTAAATTCACCCAGGTGATAAGGAAATGCACCTTACAAACCTGCGCAGTGCAGGTAAGCTGCTAAATACATAATTTGCACTACATTATATTTTTCTTCCTCATATGTATGCAGTCTTTTCACTCAATCTACTCCGTCATATGCTCAGAATGTAAGTCTATTCATTTATTAGTGATTCATTATTACTACCCTTATTACTCTATTACTGTTTTGTTTTTTTTAATTGCTTACCTTATCATTTGCTCGCTTATGGCATGTAGTCTGCTCGGGGAAGTGAACAGAATAACAATTTAATTGTGTGGTAAGCAAATGTCTCAAATTTAAACATTCTAAAATGTGCTAAACTGATACAGTGCCCATTAAAGGGTTAAAAGGCATACAACAACGTGCATGTGTGGGGATACGTGCGTGTAAGAGACTTGTCATATTTTTTTTTTTTATAAAAGCACTATTGCTAGTTTTGTTATATTTTTATATTTTGTAGTATACCACTTTTTTTCAACAAGGGGCATTTTTTCCTTGAGAGGCTGAAATGGTTTTATAGCACTTTTATGTCATCTCTGTGGGCAAAACGTATTTGATTTAATGTTGTAAGTCAGGGTACCACCATTTAGTTTCCCCGAATTCACACCCGCCAGGGTGTTGGCGGCAAAATGAGTTTAGTCAAACGGTTTTTGTGTGGCTGGACTTGACGTTTGATATCTGAATGTACTCCACACTCACACGTGTAATGCGCTCCTTTTCGCAGTAATAGACGTGCAAGCATTTGAGCGCCTGCTGGGCTCCTGTAAAGAGATCATGAAGAGGAACATCGCCCATTACGAGGAGCAGCTGGTGGCCCTGTTCGGCTCGAGCATGGACCTGAGAGACTGAGCCTCCCACTCCACCCTCCGTGCCTTCTATTACACACACAGATACACACACACACACACACACACTCACACACACATTGGCAACACAGCCCATAATAAGCTTTATCCATAATGTCCAACCACCGGAATTGTAAAGAATTGTATTTGGTTCACATGGAAAGGAATAAAATAGAATTTTCTTTTGCATATATACACTGACACAACCACTTAAAAATTCTCTTACAAATGCACTTCTTGAAAACTTACACACTGGCAGATAGCTGTAGGCCATTTTTTTTCTTCATGCCAGCTTCAAGCTTTCAGGACTATTGTCTTTGCTCCATTCACCTGTATTCAGGTAAAGCAGCAGACATGCAATGAACACACACACATTCGTGATAGGAAAAAGAAGCCTCGTGAAACAGTTGTGACATTTTTTCAGTCTTCAGGATGGTGTACTTGGTTTCAAAATAAAAGCTAGTGCACTGGAAACACATTAAATTCCAACAGCATCTTTAAACCAAGAGTGCCATCTAGAGGAACAAAAATACACTACGTGAAATGTGAATCATGAGGCTCCATTTTCCCATCACTAACACACCAACACACACTTTATTCACGATGTCGTCCAAAATGCTGCATCACCCACGCTTTGTATGGCAGTCGTCACAATCACAAGAGCATTTTAACAACTCTTGAGTTGCCTCAGCCAAGGACACAAACACACACACACACACACACAAAAGGGGTTACACATACTAAACACAAACCGCATTTGCAAAAACATTAAATTGAGCTGACAAACTTTAAAAAAAAAAAAGACTGTAAAAAAAATCAAAAAAACTTTAATGAAGACAAAACATTTTAGAAACATTTTATGAAGATAAAAACAAGCTTTGATAAAATATTATTTAAATATAAATATATATATATTAAAAAAAAAAAACAAGTGTTTCTTCCTTGAGAGGTTGGGGTGCAGAACAATGTGAGGACACTCCATTTCTTCCTCGACTGTTGTTGAGTTCAGTCCGTGCTGGTGATTATTACAGTACCACCGAGGAAGTGGTATAAACAGTAACAACCTCCATTTCTGGGACTTTGTTATCCAATCGTTGATGCCACACTTCATTGTATTGAATTAATTATTAATGTATTGCTATCAAAGATTCAATTGTTTTTTTTTTCGTTTTATTTTGTCCAATTTATAATTTCACCCTCAATATCTGTAAAAACATAGAAAAAAAAGCTAATAAAAATATTAGTGCATATTTCCCCTCGATTATCCTAAATGAGTTGTCCTGGATGGAAAAAAAAATCAAAAAGAAAAAAAAATAAAGCAAACATTTTGTTAACACGCTTGTCTGGTTAATATTTTGACTAGGGCAATTGTTCGGGTTTTCTTTTAATGCGCTTTTGAATGAAAATGGACCGATACCGTTTTACTATTGGAATGCTATATTTTGAAGCAAGGATTTGCGATTCGGTAAATGAATGAATGAGTATGAATTCAATGAATTGTTCAAGGCGTCAATGGACCACTTGTACATGCAATACCACTCCTATGCGCGTGGTGGCAGGCGAGGATAGCGCAAGCGGGAAATATGCTGTTCAAAGCACGTTTCCTCTTTGAGCAGTGGCAGCAATTATAGAAAGAAGCTGATCCTGGAGCGGTGTTTAGTAGCAGTCACTCGAGGCAGAAGTGAAGCTAACTTCAGACTAGCTGCTTCAGGAGCGAGCCGTCTGGACGACCGAGCGCAACACAGAACATGTACGTAAAACTCGTGGAATAAAAGCCAAACTAATATGTTGTATCAAGCTTTAGATATCGTCAATATTTACCATAAAATTGTAGGCGTTAACCCTTCCCTTCCAAACCATAATGAACGCTAGCATGTCAAGCAAACGATTAGCTTCACATTTCGTCACTTCCTCCTGTTAGTAAGGGCAGGCGAGGAGGGACATCCCACGTGTTACAGAATACGTACAGTAATACCGTATTAGGGCTGCAAGTACTCTGAACACTAATACTGAAATAACAAATTTCGTGCCTGAATAACGACTTCAAACTCCATTTCGTCAGCGTATCTATAGATTAAACGCGGTAAGTAAAGTTGGAGACGTTCATTTGACGAGTCCTCGTCAATTAGCCATTTTATATATATATATATATATATATATATATATATATATATATATATATATATATATATATATATATATATATATATATATATATATATATATATATATATATATATATATATATACACACACACACGCACACTCTCCACTATTTTCATATTTATTTGACACTAACCCGTTTTAGGGGTTCGATGTCTTGCTCATAAGTTACAAGTATTGAATGAAAGGTAACGGGTGAATAAAAAGGTTAACTGTACCTTTTGCTATCTTTTAGAGGGGCATTTAACATTGCTGTCAATCAGAATATGTCGCTGCCATGAGAGGGCCAACCTAAAAGGTATTTTCCTTAGAAACCTTGGGTCACTGAAACGATCAATCTTGTTAGTCAAGGTTCTACTGTAGTTTCTAAAATCCACTATGGGCCAGGGTGGACATTTCCTATAATTGAAGAAAGGCTAACTTTCATCAAACAATCAATACAGGGCTGAGTCTGGAATGCCAGTGGCTGACACTGAGCCTTCAGTGTTGGAAGATGAAAGCGGAGCGAAACATCACACGGAAACTGAATCGGCAGAGGAGTTCCACGTTATTCCGATCCACCTGCGACCGGATCTACTGATTCCCTGCGCCGATCTGGTCAACTCGCAGTGGCGCAGGAGCCAGGCGGCTCGAGTTCACATGTTGCAGAAATCCTGCCAGGAGTTCCCCATCTGTTTGGTTCTCCTGCAGGGTCCACGAGAGGCCGAGAAGATGCTTGGCCACGTCCGGCTCTCAAAAGTATTAAACCACTCTGACAGTCTGTTTGTAGAGTCGGTGATCGTGTCCAAGGTGGAGAGAGGGAAAGGTTACGGACGAATTCTGATGGAAAAGACTGAACATTATGCCAAAAGGCGAGGGTTCAAACGATTGTGCTTGACCACCCGTGACAAACAGCACTTTTACGCTCACCTCGGCTACACGCTGTCGACGCCGGTGCAGAACATCGGAGCCGTGACATCGTTTGTGCCTATGGAGATGCTTTTCAGATTCTCCAAGATACCTAGTGAAGAGGCTACCATACAAAAACAAACCCAGAGGGTCGAAAAAGAAAATCCAAATTGCGTTATTGGTCCACCTCCTCCACTACCAACTTCTTTCACCCGTCCAACTGAAGGACCTCCCATCATTCAGACTCTCACACAAACTCCCTACAAAAATGTGAATGGACAGCCCATTTTTTGGATGCACAAGGACCTCTGAAGGATACTTTGAGGTAAACAGTTTGAAAAGTACTGTTGATGATAATAAAAGAGGGTTAGAGAAAGAAATTTGTTCTAAAGTCACGCTATGACCGTGTAAACAAATGTAGGTTGTGATAAACAGCGATTAAAGAGTTAATAGGGAAATTATTGTTGGATTAAATTCACAGATCGTAGCTTTTCTACTCAAAGTTAATATAAAAATTATTTTTATTCCTGTTTAATGATGTTTTTTGTGAAGAATGCAATGCAAATCCTCCAGGAGAAATAAAAAAGAATGACTTGATATAATTTGGTTGCACGTGTGCACACTCTTAAAACTGATGTCCAGTTACATTCAAACTCATGCACACACACTTTGAATAAATTTAAGATGTTAAGAATGCTTTTCCTGACTTTTTTTGTTTTTTCATTGTACAAGCTCAAAGGTTTTGTACAAATGTTGATTTGCTTTTTCCAATTTTCTTCATTTGTGTGAGGCCTCACATCTGGCAGAAGAAATAAAGCCCCACAACATTACAGTAATTGTTGGTAAGGAGATGAACAGTTATGTTTGCACTAAACACACCATTTGGAATTCTGTCCAAAATTATAATGGGAAAGGAGAATTACAAACACACACACATAAGACTCAAATTTCAGTTTCTACTTTTTTTGTTGAATCTTTATTCCTACAATTATTACATGTTATTTCTAAGCGTTTTGCTTCAGATAAGTATCCATATGCTCCAGTTTTTCATTACCGACAGCAGGAAGTGCTGCAGGTGCTGCATTTACCTCTGTCCTTAGCTATTACAAACATGGCCGCCTCCGGAGAAGTGCCACCCCCCTTCCATGGAATATATTTTAATGATAAGTAGACCTACGATTATGTTTGCCAATAAGAACACATTCATTTGCAAGTTTTTGAAATTACAATCATTTGATGTATTCCTTTCTAACGAAACACAGTCTAAATCTTACACACTGTCCCTTTAAGTACATAGTAATTTCTCCTTTTATTCTTATAATTAATTGTTTTGAGGACTTTCGCCCCCTGTGCCCCCGGAGGTACCACCCGTGTGGCTCCTCCCTGTCTGTAAGTGCTCTGCTCCATTCCAGGAGGAATTCCAATCCGGGTTTTCCCCACGCAGGAGCAGAGAAGTTATCGCTGGGAGCTGCTGCGAGGCGACGCAAGCTCCTCTTGTCGGGTCCCGCAGCTGCGCAACAAGTGGACCCGAAGGAAGAGCAGTGGGTTCGAACAACACCGGTACCGGAGGGTGCTTCTGAAAGGAACCAACGCGGTGAGCGTCCGCCTCCCCGCGGCGTTTAAAGACCGTGCGTAAATGGTAGTATTTGGCTATTTTAACAAGTAGGGATGTAAGCGAATAAATTCAACTGAAACGATCGCCGCGTGCTTCTGTAACATTCATACACTTGTGCATGTTTTCTAAATTAAGTGTAAAAGTACTGCAAAGTTGGCATGGGATGATCGAAGTTTTCGAACTTTCTCTTTGCAGGTTGTCCGTGTGCAGCTGCGAGATGCGAGCGTCACTTTTGCTGCTGGTTTGCGGTGAGTGCACCGTACAGCCGCACCTTTTGAAGTCCATCCATGGTTTTTGATCTTTAAGAAATCCTCAGAAGTGGTGGGCTTGCCGAGGCATTAATGATTGTCTTCAGGTCACTGGGTTCTCATTGGTCAAGTCTCTCGAGGGCAGCACATGAACTTGTTCATGTTGGCTGCACAAAAACAAGTCGAAAGTCAGATCAGTTAGCAGTGGGACAGAATGTATGGAGCAGGGCAATAGGCCTACTATACTACTACCGTATCCGACTTTAGAGTCACCCTTTTCATGCTTAGACATCACTCAAAAAAAAAAAAAAACACTTTATTTCCATTCATATAAATCAGGGATGCCCAAAATCCGATTTGCAGCCATTTGCAGCCTTTTTTTTTTTTTTTTTTTTTTTTTTTAACAATCCCTAAACTATAAAGGTAACAACAAAGGTAAATCTTGTTTGGCATTTTAACATTTTCATGAAAAAAAACAGATGTTTATCAATGTTTTAAATTTGAACAAAAACAAAACAGAATTCCAGTGCCCTCTGTTAATAATTAACGAGCCATTTAAATGTTCATTTGATTTATTTTTTGTAAATAAAAACACAAAACACATTTTCTTTATTTTTTATTGAATAAAATAAACAGAAATCCCCACCATCCCCGCGCTTTCTCTTGCGTCCATCAGTTTTTCAGTAAGAGGAAAAGACAACTGGAAATTTGTGGGATACGAACCATTTGCTGCAGTTAATGACATTTAGTGAATGTGTTGTCTCGTTAATTTCAAGTAAAAAAAAAAAATAAATAATCACATATGGGCAGCCTGGTGGCCTTGTGGTTAGTATGCCCGCCTCATTGTCTGAAGATCAGGATGGGAACATCTTTGTTGGTTTGCATGTTTTCATTGTGCTTATGTGTGTTTTCTCCACAGTTCTCCCATTTTTAAAAGCATGCATTTTAGCCCTTGTGTATGATTTTCATATTCACATTTGAAGAATGAATGTTCAAGAAAGAGTGTTAAGGTGAATGTATGGCAGATTTAAGGATTGAAAAATGTCAAAGTCAAGTGTTTGTTCGAGTATTTGTTTATAAAATCTATTTACGTGTACTCAAGCTATTAAAATGGCTACTTGGGAGAGACTGATAGCAAAGACCTCTGTGGGTGGTGTCCCTCCTGTTTATGGTCTTCAGCTGAATCCGCAGTTAGATCCCGGCTGTGTGTGTGTGTGTGTGTCTCATCCTAATGTGTCTCATCTTTAACAGAAAGTCTTTGTAGTTTTTCTTTAAATAACTGAAATCTATAGACAATGTGTAATGGATTTTTTTTTCTGTGTTAATAAGTTAAAGTAAAAAACACTTCTGAACACCCTTGGCCTAGTGGTTTCCAATAATGCCTGTAATCAAGAGGACCACGTTTGATTTCTTCCTCAGTCAGTAGAAGGTGGTGCGCAAAGGGAGTTTTAAATTCAATGTCAGCTTAGATTTGAATCCTTAATCACTTGTGAAAGCCTTGCAGGAAGTAAAAGCTGAGGAGAAAATGGCGGTGTAGAATTTGAACAAGTGGGGGTTTGAAAATCCCACCCTGTCATAAGACACACTGACAGACAGCGGAGGATGGAGACTTGTGACGCCTTTCAGGACAAGGTGTAAGGTCAAAGGTCATTTCCAAACCCTCTGAGCCACAGACGTTAATTGCTTTGTTAATGTGCATGTGTGTCTTTGTATATGGGGTGCAAGTACCTAGTGTCTCCTCTTTTTCTATTCCCTTTCTGCTTGTGTATTTTTTGGGGGGATGAATGTCTTTGTGTTTATGTCAGTGTTTCTCAACTATATTTTGCCAGCCCCCCCCCCCTAGAAAAGAGAAAACGTTTTGCCCCCCCTGTCGATGCCCTGACCATAAATAAGATTATTATTGATGAAAATTGTTTAAGTATACCTACACATGTATCCTTTTTAACATTAACAATAGAAAAACACAATATAAATCAACTTTCAAAAACTGTTAATTATTTTGATCACGTTTATACGGGGACCAGCTTAGTCTAAAACGGAAAAAATAGAAGCAAGTGCACCAAAGTGCCTGAAACATGTATCCTTTTTAACATTAACAACAGAAAAACACAATATAAATCAACTTTCTAAAACTGTTAATTATTTTTATCATGTTTATATGGGTTACAGCTTAGTCTAAAACGGAAAAAAAGAAGCAAGTCCACCAAAGTGCCTGAAACTAAAAGAAAATGATGAAAATGATTACTTATTGCAATTACATTCCACATGACAAAAACAAAGCCTTTTTCCTGGGATCATCCACGCCCCCCCTGGCATCACCTCGCGCCCCCCCCAGGGGGGCCCGCTCACTATTTGAGAAGCACTGGTTTATGTATGCCTGTGTGCACGTGTATGCGAAAGAAACATCAAAGTGGATTTGAGGCAAAGCAAATCCTCTGTAATTCAACTTTTCCTGCGTGTAAGAACGGGGCTTCTCAGCGACTCCTCATTGTGTGTGTGTCCGCGTGTGTGTGTGTACAGCGGTCCCAGGTGAAGGTGGGTTTTAGTCAGTGGGAGATTGGGAGTGTATGGCACCGGCCTTTTGTGAGCGGCAGCCTCCGGAAATGTGTAGATATCAGAACAATGGTGCGGTAAAGCCCACGGAGCTGCAGAGAGAGAAAGGCAGGAAAATTAGAGGAGCAAGAAAGGCTCGGATAGAATCAGGAACAAAGAACAAGGGGGGTGGGCCTTAGGGGTGGGGGGCAAAAGGGAGGGCAGAGAGAGGGAACAGGTTGGTTTATATGAAAGGGCCGGTGAGTTGGCTTTTTCTTGGCAGGAGCTTTTCTGACTGAAAACTCGAGGTGGAGATAAAGGTGGGGGAAGATAAAATGAGGAGTGGATCTGGTCTCATTAAAAAACAAAGACCCGGCCGGCTGAACCCAAGTCTTACCGACGTTTTGCTCAGGAGGGAACTGTTTGACATTAGAACCCAGAAAAGTTTTCATTTCTGGTGGCAGCAATAGGAGGCACCGTGAAGCCCAATCAAGTAGCTTCTTGAACCAAACTCGGAATTTAAACAACCAAATGTTGTTTACGGAAGAAATTGGACAAACAGTCTTGCGAATTAGACTTTTGTTTGTACCGATCAAAAGGTCATCATCATGCGTTGAAGCATTCGTACGTGTCTTCAGATTAGTTCATGATTTCTTTCAATTGTCCAAAACTTTCAATACCAGCGACATTTTTTTTTCTTTTTTTTTCATGCGGTAAGAGGGTCTGAAAATGACTTCTGTAGATTATCTAATCAATTACTTTACTACCTAGTCAATTACTTGAATTCTTTATGACCTAAAGTAATGACTTTACTACCTATTACTTTAGGACCTAAAGTAATTACTTTATTACTTTTGTACAAAAGTAATTGTGACTATGGTACCCAAAACAATGTATTAATTCCTTGCTTAATCACACAAAGTAAACGATTACTTATTGACTGCCCTTTTTTTTCCACTTTCACTCTTTGGGATTGAATGATAAATATGTCTTTAAAAAACATAAATAGGGCTGTCAGTATCTGATCTTTTTAAAATCCATTATCCTATTGATCCTTTTATTGAATAATCGAGTAACCCGATGCCTTTTTCAAGATGCCTTTTAACAATTTGAAAAATCTGACTTTTCAACCATCACTTTCTGATGGCGACATATTTTCAATGTGTTTTTCAACCAATTTTTTTGCTGGATGAGTATTGTCCAAACCGGGATACAAACAAAGAACTTCCCAACTGTGAGGCAGATGCCCTAACAACTACCGTATTTTCCACACTATAAGGCGCACCCTCAATTAATGACATATTTTAAAACCCTTTTCCACATATAAGGCGCCCCGGATTATAAGGCGCACCCTCAATTAATGACAGATTTGAAAACTTTTTCAATCACACTATATTAATACTCAAAGTAATAACAATAATAACTCAAATAATAACTCTAAACTCTCAATAGCATAATAACTCAATGTCAATATAAGCGACCTTGTTCAACACACAAAAGAAAGAGGTAAAGCTTACTTTATCACTTCATTCCCCATCTACGAATCCCAATCTCAATATTGATCCATATATAAGGCGCACCTGATTATAAGGCGCACCATCAGCTTTTTCAAAAAATTAAGGCTTTTAGGTGCGCCTTATAGTGCGGAAAATACGGCAATTCAACACGCCGCTGTCTAATAAATGATCAATATAAAAATACCAACCCTTAATACTAATTCCTATTAGATGAAAAACTGTACTTTCGTGGTCAAATAGTGCAGCTGTGAGCATAATCTGTTTGTATGACATTGTACTAAATTTGAGTGACAAAACAATGAGTGTAACAGCTTTCCAAATGACATGCCTGTTTTCACTAGCTGTGCTGGCTCAAAATCGACTCTGACATTTAAAATTGGATGAGGTCAGTATTGTTTTACTTTGGTATGTGTAGTACGTAATGCATAGAAATATTTTTTTTTAAAAAAACAGCCTTTTTTAACATTAGGCGATAGTGTGTGTGCACCATGTTGGAACCATTAAGAATAGTTGCTATAATTCACTACTGTATTTATGCTACTTTTTTAGCTCTATAAAAAAAAACTTCACAACAAACTTGAGACTGCAAATAAACATTGACAAGTTCCTTATGTACTGCGGGGTTTTCTCGGAGCTTTCGCCTCTCAGTGACATCGCGTTTTGGTCATCAGGGCACTAATTAGCATAGACGGTGAAGCCAACCTGCAAGCGCTGCTGAATGAGAAGCAGAAGGCAACATCTGCTGGCCATGTGTGCCTCATCATCTGTTCTATTTAGTCTGTGGTCAGTAACTGCTTTTTCTGAGATACCATCATCCTAATCGTTTTCATCTCGTGGCCTTTAAATGCTCTTAATAAGCACCCCTTTTTGCCATGCGCAGTTTTTTTGTTTTTCTGTGTGTCGTTTTAAACCAATTGCACTGCGGCTGCGTGATATGGCCCAAAAATCAAATCTTGACTTTCATCAATCCTTCCAGACAATTAAAATGTTGATAGAAGATATAAACCCAACAAACATTTATTTTAATAAAGCTGTAGAAAATAGCTTGACAAAAATAATTTTGATTCAAAATCGCTTTTAATGTAAATTTAAGATTTAGAGCTAGTCCATTTATTTTGCTATTTTTAGAAGTAAAAAACATTAACATTTTGTCTC
The DNA here is from genome assembly GCF_059441005.1 of Hippichthys cyanospilos. Classification (NCBI taxonomy): domain Eukaryota; kingdom Metazoa; phylum Chordata; class Actinopteri; order Syngnathiformes; family Syngnathidae; genus Hippichthys; species Hippichthys cyanospilos. The sequence goes on along the minus strand of NC_142370.1, from coordinate 30,739,343 downwards.
TAAATAATTTAATATCTTATTTAATTTTCACATTCAATTAATAAATTTAAAATACTTCTTCTTAAATTGTGGGTTGTGCCACCGCGGGAGGTGCAGCTGGCTCTTTTTTTTTTATAGGCACTTGGTAATTTTTTCAGTTTTCGACTGACTTTTAACCTGTATAATTGCTGTAAAAAAGTAGTTATCATATTCATATGTTAATATATGAATATTTTCCATAATGTTTTTGAATAGCCATCAGTGGAGCACATGAAGAGTGAATATTTGACGTTGCTCATTGTTAGTGGCACAGAATGATTATTTTCTACGATAATTTTTACTTCTATAGCTGTCATTGGAGCCCAGTAAAAATGGATCTTTGACGCTTATAATCGTCAATGGCATTGAATGAGTACGTCTTTTTTTATTCATTTTCTACTTCTTTCTACTTGCGGCCCACGGGACGGTTCTGGAACGGGTTTAATCTGGCCCACGAAATGATTTTGTAAAGTAAGATGATGAGTTGAATTGTTTTCAATAAATGAAAATATTGAAACGTTTCATGAGTAATGTTAATGTTTTACGATTAATAGTGATTTCAGTGGTGCCCAGTAAAATTGCATCTTTGATGTCTATTATAATCAATGGCACAGGATGAATCATATTTTCAACTTCTATAGCTATATCACTAAATCTGTAGTCATAAATGGCACTTTCCTCCAAAAAGATGTCTTTTCATGATTGTAAAATTGCGCTTTACTCACAAATCGAACACATCGCACTTGCTTTTACAAGCTCCTCTTCGACACTGCGTTTGAGACAACTATTCTTGTCTGGTGTGGTCTTTTGTTCCCCTCAGCTGTTTCTGAGTTGGAGAGCGTTTGTCTTTCTGTCTGGAAGTCTATAACACTGTCTCTCAGTGAGTGGGCCCAGATGCTGTCATTACATACTGTGTTAGATTAGCAGGAATATGGAGACAGCTGGAAGGAGCAAAGCGAATTCCTGTGTCGTGGGCGACACGTCTGAAAGGAGAAGTGTGTTGTATCATCTGCAACAGGTGGGCAGAGCGGAGGGGCACTGTGAATGGACGTAATGAACGTCGAGGTTCAGCCTGCTTTCTTTGACCTTCGTAAATTTGCAGCGAAGCGTCTTCTTTGAACACTTACACGAGCGCCCTATAGGAACAAGGTACAGGGTATTCTTACAAGTGAAGATAATAATGGGGCTGTAACCGCAGCTTGTTTACAAAATCACAGCCAATGCTGACAGTGTAGGGACTTTTGTGATCGCTCTGGTGACAATTGACAAACATAGCATTTATGCACCTTTTTTGCATGTAAGGATAAAATGAGTGCTAGGCCTATGTGGGGCCTGTGTGTGTGTTTGGATTGCAGTTTAGAGAAATGAAGTACCGTATTGTCCGCACTATAAGGTGCACCTAAAAGCCTTGATTTTTTAAAGAAGATGATGGTGCGCCTTATAATCAGGTGCGCTTTATATATGGATTGAGATTTTGAACATTGCCACGGATAGGAATAAATTGCAAAAACAGGGTGGGGGTGGGAGCATGAGCTGCTATGAGAAATGGGATTCTGACGAGGAGAGAGGAAGGAGAGCAGCAGCTGGTTATTTAGTAGCGAGTCAGTTATCCTTCAGCTAACTGCTGAGCAAAGAGAAGATACACACAGCAAGCATGTACATTAATTAGCTAGCAGGAGGATGTTGACTTTTCTCTGCTACCTGATGGCAAGGGCTGCAGCTGGCAGATAAATGCTGATGTTTTTCCGTCCTCTGCCATTATTTACAATCATCAGTTGTCCATTTGATTGTTCCTTGCCTTTTGGTTCAGTCATTGTTTACCTAATGTGGCGACAAACACTTTGTGTTTTCCTTTCCCCGGTCTGGCATGATCCGTCAGAATTTGTCATGGTGACGCCACATCCTCTTCGCCACGCTCCTTTCTACCACTCCCTCCTCGGCCAATCCATCTGACTGACAGCTTCCATCCTCATCCTAACTTCGACTTTTTTTTTTTTTTTTTATAAATCATACATCTAAATACCACCCGTTATCCTGCACGTTTTCTAGGTTTCTCTCCTCAAAACACATAATTCTAACTCTTGAATTTCAATGATAAATTACTCAAATCAAACAAGTAGTCCGCGGCAGTTTGATGGTGTTGGAGTATTTCCTGCTTTTCTGGGCTAATTGACAGCAATGCCCAGTGAGCTTTGAGCTTCTCATACAGACACAGCGGCTCCTTGCTCAGCTGTCATCCAGCATTCCTCCATGCCTTCTCTCTCCATGTATGGGTGCAGGGGGGGAGTGGGGGGGAGATAACGTGGCCTTTTTAATCCAAAGTACTTCCCTGTGACCCTTCGTTTCCAATTTTCACACAAATGAAACCTCAAATCCATTTTACCTGTGTTGCCACAAATATATAAATTACTTTTCTTTGTTTTGAGAGCAGAGGGGCACGTGACACAAAGGTCCTCATTCTTGGCTCATATTTCTTTAAGTCGATGTGCCTACCGATCACTTTTTAGCAAACCAGGGACTGTTTATTTTTTCGCTTTGTCTCATTGATCAAAATTTATGGGGAGTGTCTAAATCTTACTATTTATATTGAATATATATAGTGGAAATGTGTTGTTCGGTCTTCTGTGTTGTAGTTGTTTTTCATCTGTATTTTTATTTGAATACCAAAATACTCAAGAATGTGGACATACAGGAGAAAAACAGGATGCTACGATTACGGTATTTTCCGCACTATAAGGCGCATCCTCAATTAATGACATATTTTAAAACTTTTTCAATCACAATATAGTAATACTCAAAGTAATAACAATAATAACTCAAATAATAACTCTAAACTCTCAATAGCATAATAACTCAATGTCAATATGAGCAACCTTGTTCAACTGTAAACACACAAAAGAAACAGGTAAAGCTTACTTTATCATTTCATTCCCCATCTACTGATCCCAATCTCAATATTGATCCATATATAAGGCGCACCTGATTATAAGGCTCACCATCAGCTTTAAAAAAAATAAAAAAATAAAAATAAGGCTTTTAGGTGCGCCTTATAGTGCGGAAAATATATATATAAGTTGGTCATTCATTGTTAAGTGGAAATGTGTTGTTTGGTCTTTTGTCTTGTAATTGCTTTTCATCTTTATTTTTATTTTAATACCAAAATACTCAAGACTGTGGACATACAGGAGAAATACAGGATTCTACGATTACTTTCAAATCACCTGTGAGGTGATAATTTGGTTTTCTAGTTGAAGAAAAGGATGGTAGAATTTAGGCAGATAAGACAAAGATATTTGGTAAACACTGCAAAAAAATTATTCCATATACTGCAGCTATTATGGGATGTATGCATTCCGTTAAACTATTCAGTCAGCAGAAAAATCTCGGCTGCAGCTAAAAAATGAGCCTGACTCTTTTTAAGTTTACATGCTAGATGGTTGATTTCTTGCAGTCCGCATTTTGAAAACTGGACAATTTATAATCAGGCATGTTTAATTTTTTTTATTTTTCATTACACATTTTGTGGAACTCTTGTCACGTCTCATGGACTCCCACTTTTTCGACATCTCGTTTCTATACATGTTTTTCTTTCCATCATTACTAATTACATTTTCCTCGCTTGTAGACGTGAAACCCTTTCAAAGGGGTAACACAATCAGACAGAAATGTACGGAGATAAATGTGACAAGATACAGTATACGTCTGCTTTACTCCCCTCAACTCCCTGCTCCTTCTCACACACGCGCGCGCACACACTTGAGTCGTTTTTTGCAAAACAGATGTCAACTCACTTCCGAACTGTCAGATAAGAGATAAGTGGACTACCGCACCTCTGGCTCTGTTGGAATCACTCACTGTTTTTGTTGGTAATTACTTCCATACAAGAGGTTCCGTCCCATTTGTTAATCTGTTCTGCAGAATTTCACAGGGCCTAGTGGGAGGGTGGAACCTGTGCCGAGGAAGGAAAGAGAGTTGATCCATTCCAAGTCTCAAATTAGATTCCACCTTCTCACTTGAATGGGTTTTTACTGCCCATGTTAGCACTGCGTGTTGTATTGACTATCAAATAACATTCAAGATTTTAAAATCAGTTGGATCAGAAGACCTACTTCCAGGGCAACATTGGTCTATGAATTTATGTCAACATCAGACTTTCTTAAATGTGTATCTCGAAAGGTTGGTTTCACTTTTTCGACTGGCTGTAGTATGTTGAATGAGTGGTACAGCTTTTTTTCAGGGCTACCGAGTCCGGTTATCGGTTATCAAGGAGGTTGATAACCGATATTTAAAGTTGATATTCATTTCAAGGAATAAATGAATATTTATTCCTGTAAAAGGTAAAATGTTTGAATGATACAAACTTTATTTAAATTGCTTGGGATCTCTCAAAGCAACCTTTCCTGTGGTTTACGCACACTTTGATTGCCTTCAAACTTAATTTTGCTCAACTTCTCATCAATCGGTGTTGAAAAAAAATGCGCTCATAAGTGCTCATATCCGTATTTGTTTATCTTAGTGCTATTTGGTCCCTTGTAGAACATCCACTGTAACATATTTCCGAATGGACATATAATGGAGCCAGGATTAGAACCACCTGCTGCGGACTTACTTCAGACTTGACAGATAGACCCATGGGTCTCCACTCTCCTGATAACAAATTAGCCGTAAAACAATATGGAGACAAACTTGTCCCAGAAGCGTGGAAATAAAATGCAAAAAAAAAAACTCCCAAAGGGAAAGTGAGGCGCCTGCTGCTGGTTGTCAAAAGTTTTATTTTAACCTCCACGCATAGCATGACGGTTCAGTCACACCAGCATACCTTCAGTAGTGTGTCACGCTATCGCTCCACTTCTCCATCATAAAAATAGGCCTAAACATTTGTCACCACCAAAATCCAAAAAGGAGACAAATGTGGAGTTGGTCTCATAAAATCCACCGTACTGTTGAAATTAGCACATAACAAAATGCAGTAATTGAAGTAATATTGTTATTTTTATTGTGGCTCAGTTATTTAAGGTGTTTGTGTTTCTAATTGTAAATGTACACAGTAAATGGCGGTTGAATAAAGTTCAAGTACTTTGGCAGTAAATTGTCCAACCGATCCTACAAGCACAACAAGACAAGCGCAACAAGACAAACGATCAGGTTTAATAACAATGACATAGCATCTGAAGTTGGGCCCGACCAATATGAACTTTTTTTAGGCTGATGCAGTGATCGTTTTTATTTATTTTTTAATATATATTTAATAATCGGGAGATGTGTAAATTACCGTCAAAGGAGTTTCTTTAAAAAAAAAAATGCAAATATACTCAAAAGGTCGATTGGTATCTTTCAATCAATCAATCAATCAAATTTTATTTGTATAACCCTGAATCACCGAAGTCTCAAAGGGCTTCACAGATGAAAAGAGGTCATGTCGAGACTTCTTTCGAAAAAAGAAGTCATACAGAGACATCTTTTCGGTGTAATGTACACAACAGCATCCCCATCTCCCAGAAGGGGAAGGAAAAACTCAAAAACTCCAATTTGGGGAAAATCAGAAACCTTCAGAAGGAACCACAGGTGGGAGGAGCCCCCTACCGGGCCCACAGGTTAAAGTGGATGCTGCATGTACCAAGTACAGACAAATAGATACACATTACAGACAAATACAGGTACACAATATTGATTACAGAAAACATATTGGGCTATATGATGCAATGATGACTTTCAATCATGTTCTGCCTGCTGCTTCCTGCTCACTGGGATTCATTTCCTGCCTCCTTCTTCTTTACCAACAGTCTTGGCTGCGGCCACCGGCCAGGAGCCCGACCGCAACCACGGATGTGCCCATGGTAGCTGTTACCCGGCTACGGGGGACCTGCTGGTTGGACGGGAGAAGAACTTGAAGGCCTCGTCCACGTGCGGCATGAGCAGGAAGGAGCCCTACTGCATCGTCAGTCACCTGCAGGTCGGTGTGGGTTTGCGATGGTGTGACAAAATATATCCTGAAGGTAATTTAAGTACTAAAGGTGATTTATTAAAGTACTTTAGCCACAAAAGTGCCAAAGTAATCAATTGCTTTTTGTAACTAACTACTAATACCACATTGCTTAATAAATTATTACTTTAGGTAATCAAGTAATAAGGTAATCCATTACTTTAATGACTAAAGTAATGGATTACCCTAGATAACTACATACTAAATCTGCAATGATTAATAAATTAATAAATCAATCAATAAATAAATAATTCCTTTAGATAACTACAGACTAAAGTAATTGTTTTTTAGGTTATTAAGAACTTAATATAATCAATTACTTAAGGTGATAGACTTTAGTATCATCAATATCTTAGATATGTATTTGAACTCATTCAATCCCAAAGGCATATTTTTACGTTTTTTTTCTTTTTCTTTTTTTAAGTCCAGACACTCAATCCTAGGCATACATACAGTCTAAATCCTTTTAAATGAATGATCACATTTATGTCACACTTTTTGTGTTGTGGCCCCAAAATCTGTCACCTTTTGACCCCTCAAGCCTAACATCTTGTCCGGTCGATGCAGGAGGAGAAGAAATGTTTCGACTGTGACTCCAGAAGGCCTTACGATCCTGTCTACAACACCATCAATCACCGCATAGAAAATGTGATCACCACTTTCAAGCCTCATCGCAAGAAGTCATGGTGGCAGTCCGAAAATGGTAAAAAAAGGACAACACTGCATTCACTGTAATATTACGCCCACCAAGAAGAATTGTGGCTATTTGGAGTCACAGATGCTTTTATGTGTCCTTGACAACTTTGCGGCTTCTTGTCTGTAGTGGTTTCCCCTTCAGTGCCTTGAAAGGTCATTTGCTGTGTTAATATGCATGCTTGTGGCAGGGGGAAGGGGGGGGGGGTTCATCCTCTGTGTGCACTTTTTCCATTAAAACTGAATATTTACTGTAGATTAAAATGGGATCTCTCGCTCTCTTTCTTTCTTTCCTTCTTTCTCTACTCTCTGTATGGAATTATGTCAAATCCTTCTCCCTCCTTTCCTTTTCATCAAAATGTTGCTTTCCTGCGCTTGTCCTTCTTAAATTAGAGGCTCATTATCAAAATCAAAGCTTTTATTGTCACATGCACAATGTAGAAACAAGCTTCTCTGTTCAATGACATTCTTATTTTGCCGTGTGCGCGAATTTTGTCAAATAAATACTGAGTTACGACAAAGAGCAAGGTATAAACAAAAAAACAGGTAACAGAGTGCAGGTATTGATCGTAAGTGGGTAGATTATGTAAAGATACCTCCATTAATGTGCAGGATACCTACAGTCATGTGCAAATGTGCAAGGAGATTCAGATAATGTGCGCGTGTGCAAAAAGGTGTGCAAAAGCAGCTGTATAAATAGTGCAAACATTCAGAAATAAGGTCCATGGTCTTGGCATAGTCACAGCTGTATGAGATTTATGATAGGAGCTGAATTGTGATGTAGCTGTGCACATATGGGTGGTATATGAAAGATTGATTTCCATTCCTTACTTAGAATTGCATGTAGGTAATAGCTTTATTATACTTGTGGAAACATTGCCGTCCAATGGTCACAGTTATCACTACGGTGTTTAATTGGCTTATATTAGGTAACCATTTTAAGGGTATCAGCTACCCTCCATAAAAAAAATGTATTTGATGATAATTTTATTGTTTATTATTGTCATTACTATTTTAAAGGACAAGAATTGTCATCCATGGCACTGAAAGAGGTGACATCACCGATATCGGCATCTTTGGCGGGAAATTCAGTGGAGCGATGGCGTAAATCTCTGGTTTATGGTTGCTATATGCAATTTGGCAAATTTCCACTTTGGCCGGAGTTTTTCGGCCCTTCGGTTGTAATCCCCCCAAAAAACCCGGGCACGTATAGCAGATACGGCAAACCAGAGACATTTACCACCCGTTTGAAAGAACCCTTGCTATGTGTAACCTATGCCTAAAGGCTAAAAAAAAGATAGTAAAAAAACAATAATTGGTCTAAGCAGGCCACACCCAGGTTTCCTCGTGATAGACACGTCCACCAAGTTTTTTGTTCCTCACAGAACTATGCTTGAAAATGTCATGTTTATAATGGATTTTCAAAACTCTTACAAATACTGCCGTATGAGATGGTAACAACCTCTGTGTCAATATGTAAATGAAACACTTGGACCGTTGTGTTGTAGGAAAGTCAAATGTGCATATCCAACTGGACCTGGAGGCGGAGTTTCATTTCACTCACCTCATTATGACTTTTAAGGTAATTTCAAAATTAATTGAAAAAAAAACTGCAAATGATTGATTTTATTCCTCTTGGTTTTTCCGGTAGACGTTCCGTCCCGCAGCCATGCTTATTGAGCGTTCGGCAGATTTTGGCCGCACGTGGCAGATCTACCGTTACTTTTCCCATGACTGTGCCGACAACTTCCCCGGTATATCCCAGGGTCCGTTGCACAGCATCAACGACGTCATCTGCGAATCGCGTTATTCCGACATAGAGCCATCCACAGAGGGAGAGGTGAGTGAGAAATGCCACCAGCTTTCATTTGCTGTCTCCTGAGTCAGGATTCGTTGAGAATCTAACGCCTCATCAAATAACTGGGGTGTGGGCAGATAGAACAGAGATGACCTTTAATTTGGAAATGGGTGGTGGGGAGCGGCAGGGGGGGGCATTAACCAGGAAAAATGAGCAAACACTGTATTACTGTATTATTATAATTCCTGCATTATTGTTTTAAATTTCTGCAATAATCTTGGTTTAAATGTTTATCCCGGTCTAGGTCATCTACAGAGTTTTGGATCCAGCCATCAAGATTGAGGATCCATACAGCCCAAACATCCAGAGTATGTTTGTTTGTTATTTACGTTTAAGACAAAAAAAAAAAAAAACTAGGATTTTGTTCCATTTATTTTAAGATCAAATGTGTGGGCTTGCTAAGTCGCAATGTGCTGAGTAGTGATGCGATTTTTGGCTCTATAAAGGGAGCTGTTCATTCAAGAACCGTTGAGTATAGTGATAAAGTGATGGGGCATTTAATATCAATATCTTGTCAAATATTGTAAGACGTAAGTCCTTTAGGCATTGGAAACCGTGCCAAACATTGCTTCATTTTCACGTGTGGAAAAGTCTTGGGAAAAAAAAAAAACATTCAATAACTTTTTATTCTTTTTCGAACATAAACACGGGATCATTTACACACATTGGCTTGCGTATGTGTGTAGACTCCCACTCTTCCCTCTCCAGTCCGTCCCTCTGTGACTTTTTTTTTTTTTTTTGGCGCTTGCACTTGTAGTTTTAATGGCACCTTTAAAGACTCGAATCCCATCTTTTAAAAGACTTAAAAAAATATTTCAATCAGTATTGCTGCGGTGCAATAATATCTTAAAAATTCCCAGTCAGGTTATTGTATTTCAACGTAGCATTGTTAAACATGGACATATTTTTAATTGTTTGTTTTTGTTATCAGTGCAAGAATACTCCATTTTAATGGCCAAAATATAGATCATGTCCATCATTTTTTTTAATCACAAATGGCTGCGATAAACATAAATTAAAATCACATTTATTTTAATTTAGCATCTACCTTTTTTGTCTTACCATTGACCACCTTGGAGGAGATACAAGTAGCTTTTCTGAGCCATTTGCTCTTCCTGGCTATGTGAACCTTGGCTCTGAGTAAAGATGGGAAAAGCAGCTGTTTGTCCCCCACAAAGACTCGTTGTCATGGACCTCATGTTGACGCTGCACACAGCATGAGAGTCTTTTTCTGAAGCATGACATCCAAGTTGAATGCATGAGCGGCATTTGTCTTCTGGTACAATGTTGAGTAATAAATAAGCGACCTAAGTGACCTTGTGACCTCCCTTTGTAACTGAATATCTCATTGTCAAAGTCTGTGCAGAAATGAGAAACTTTTTTAATTGCTGTCAACATTTTTGCTCTAAATCACATTAATGATGATGGTGATTTAGGGAAAAAAATGCCAGTTTCATACCTTTGTTCCAGATCAATTTTCATTTCTTCTTATTTTTATTAGTCTCAAATGTTTCAGTTGGTCATAAAGGTTTTTAAATTGAATAAGGATTGACATGTTTTATTTAAGGCACATTCATGCACTTTTTTTCTATTTTTTTTTCAGATTTAGAATACGCTGTAACCGGCATACTGCAGTATAACAAGTGTGGCAAACTCATTGTTATCATGGGCCACATTGTAGTTACAGTTTCAGGCAGACGGCCGGGATGACTGTGAAGTCAAATAAATTTTAAGTGTTGTTTGTCGGTTCAGAAGAGAGATCGGGAACTAAAACACCTCCAAATTTCTAAAAGTTAAAGACAACTTGTAAATTTGGTGGTTTAATCAGAAAGTTGAAGTCAAATCAAGATTTCGCGGGCCGCATAAAATTATGAGGTGGGCCGGATTTGGCCCCCGGGCTTTGAATTTGACACCCATGTTATAATCCCTGTAAATAGTAAACATCTGCTGGAAGTTGATTCAAATGGATATTTGGGACCTTTTGGTAATGATAATCAAAATACAATTTTAGGTGTACTTATACATTTTTCATAGATAATGCAATATTTTCTCTTTCCTTGATGGGCATTGCAAAAAAAAAAAAAAAGCACTGCTCGAGGGCCAAATCCTTTTGATTAAACCAGTGGTTCTAAAAGAGGGGTCGTGGCCCGAATGCAGGGGTTCTGTGAAATACTTTTATTATTAATAAAAAAAACATATATTTGTGCTAAAAAAAATGATGATTTGTGTTTGTGTTTATATACTTGAGCTATACATGTTGCTGACAAAGTGGGGACAACTTCATATGTCATTTGCGATTTCAAATCATTCCTTTCACACTTTGTGGACTAACTAGTTCAGAGAACAAACCAGTAATTAATTAACTTTTTGACCGAATGCCACACACTCAGCCCCGTCATGCTCTGTTTGCCCTGACCTCCTCTCAGCCGGCCACAGAGGTTGTCATGCATTCATCGGCCCTTTCATGGCTTGCTTGTCACCATCTTTACAAATACCGTAACGCGTTCGGTCCCCAAAAAATGTCGAGTTGACGTGTTGGCTTCATCCTGTTTTTGCTCAACAGACCAGCTGAAAATCACCAACCTGAGGGTGAACTTCACCAAACTTCACACACTTGGAGACAATCTGCTGGATCCCAGACCCGAAATCAAAGAAAAGTATTACTACGCCATTTATGAGCTGGTTGTGCGTGGAAATTGCTTTTGTTATGGCCACGCCTCCGAGTGTGCCCCAATTGACGGCATCAGGGATGATATTGAAGGAATGGTGCGCATTGATTTATCTTTTCAAAACTTTCACCTTTCTCAGCGGGTTGTAACTTTCCCTGGATGGTTATTGCAGGTTCACGGTAAATGTGTGTGTAACCACAACACCAAAGGTTTGAATTGTGAGCGCTGCGAGGACCTCTATAACGACATGCCTTGGAGACCTGCCGAAGGACGCAACACCCACGCATGCAAAAGTGAGACCGCCGCTGAAATATGAGTCTGAGACTAAAATATTCAACTTCTAGTATTCATCTTGAAAGTCAATGCCTGAGGGGATGTTGTGTACTCTACAACAACTCTTTACTTTTTAGCACCTTAGGTCTTTCATGATCAAATGAAATATACTTATTTCTGTTTATTGTATTTAATTTGAACTATATTTCAAACTCTTGATTCCTAGACTGTTCAAAACCTTTTATGGTTGCAGATTGTTTTAATTGTAGAATAGCAAATTCATTTTTCCGATTTAGACGCAATTCTATTGAATACTTATTTTATATGTGTTTTAAAATACAGCATTGCTAATTAATAATCAGATTATAGTATGTATATACCAGGGGTCTGCAACCTTTAACATTCAAAACGCCATTTTGACCTGGTTACCATGGATAAGACAACACTGGAAGCTGCAAACACTTTAATACATCTGAAATGGAAGAAACCAGGTCAAAATGGCTCTTTGAATGTTAAAGGTCCCCAACACTTGGTCTGGACTCTTAAAAAACGTAAAAATACATCTTTGGGATTGAATGTACTTAAAAAAAAAAAAAAATCCCTTTCATAAGGCGATACAAGTCTTGAGTCTAAAGTGAGATGAAAATGCTTCCAGTATTTATGAAGGCTTGTGATGATTCAAACTTTTAAAAAATCCTAATACGTTTTTCATTACTATATATTTTAGAAAAAAATGTCATCTGCATACATAATCTAGATGAACGTTTTGGCTTCACGAGAGCATTTGTGTTCCAGAGTGCAATTGCAACAGCCACTCATCCGTTTGTCATTTTGACATGGCGGTGTATTTGGCCACGGGCAACGTCAGCGGAGGCGTGTGCGATGACTGTCAACACAACACAATGGGCCGAAACTGTGAATTGTGCAAGCCTTTTTACTACAAAGAACCCTTCAAAGACATCCGGGACCCTCGGGTCTGCACAGGTGAGTGCAACTTCTGCAGCGCTATACTGTACAGACAATAACCAAAACATACTCTACACTGCAAAAAGTGCCAAACCAAATACAAAATATACACATATAAAAAGGAGCCAATATTTTCTTGTTTAAAGCAAATGAATCTGTACACCGACTACTCATTTACTTAGTGATTACACAACATCAGAAGCAACTTGCTGTTCAGTGTCTTACTCAAGGACATTGAGACAAAGATTCTTTTAGTTGGCCGGTAACCACTCTGCTGCTGATCCATGCCACTAGTAAAAATCTGTAAAAAAAAAACAAAAACAAAAAAACATCTCTTTAAATTCTTCAAATGGAGCTTGAGCATTTTTCTTCCCTCAAGCAAATGGTCCTAAAGAGTAAGTAATATTTTCTCATCAATTTGAAAATTTAGGCCTGTGTTTACCTAGATGAGTTTTCTTCAATCAAACATAATTATAATATTTTTCTTAAAATTATACCAATGCAACAAAGTAATTTTAAAACAAAACAACCCCAAAAATCTTTCTAATGACTTTATTAATGAAAACAATGACTACAATGAGGCAGATTTAAGTAAACATAATTATAAAAAAACATAGGTGGCTTACTGTAAATGTTTCAAACAATGTTTATGAATAAGTCCATTCATATCATAATTTATAATGATTTTGTTTATACCATCATTTCCTAAATTAAGAAAAATGGAATTGGTTTTAAGATGAAGATCATTCAAAATCATCTTTTTATCTTGTTATGCGAAAATATTTGAATGTTTTAAGCAAAGAAATACTTATAAGAGAATGCTAGATTTAATACCAGGAAATACGCATTCTTTTTAAAGATTTTTTTCGAAAAAATATTTCTTATATAATTCGTTCTAAGACAAAAAAATAAGAATATATATATATATATATATATATATATATATATATATATATATATATATATATATATATATATATATATTTTTTTTTTTTTTTTTTTTTGCCTTCTTAAAATGGACTTTTTGCAGTGTAGGTGTCTTTGCGTATTAAACCCATGTGGTTTTGCCTCCCACAGCCTGTGACTGTGACCCAGACGGTTCTGAGAACGGGGGGATGTGCGACAGCCACACAGCGCCGGCGTTGGGCATGGTGGCTGGCCAGTGTCGTTGCAAGGCCAACGTTGAGGGCCAACGCTGTGACAAGTGTCGTACGGGCCACTTTGGCCTCAGTGCTGACGACCCTCACGGCTGCCAGCGTGAGTACGAACAGGTGTTGCATACCGTACATGCTTTGAGCATGTGTATTATACTTGTATATAAACCCCCTGGAAGCCGAAGTCAAAAGGTTTTGCGTTAACCCTTAACGGTCATGTAACAATGTCAACATCAACGTCTGAACTTTATTCTGCTAGTTTTCCACCCTCCACCATTAAATATATGCATATAAATTACATTTGGATCATTGGCGATTTTATTTTCTATTAAATTTGAGTTTTATGGTGCCGATATTTCTAACCAGAAAGTAAATCCCCTTATTTGCAGAGATTGCACTTACCGTGTGGCTTCCTTGCCCCCTTCGTGACTTCGTTCAATGCAGGCAGGCCACGAAACGTGCATCCATCCATCATCTTGACCTCAGGAGACTATTCTTACAGTGTGAAAAATGGGGCCAAAAACAGCTGTTTTACTGCCATTAAAATGCAAAACGGCATTATTATACCACTCTCACTAACACGTGTTTTTTCCAACAAATCAGTCCCCGGTGGAAATTGACGTTGAGTGAGTGCTCCCAAACACACATTTTCATCCATTTCTACAGTGAACGTTTACTAATAAATCAGACGTTGACGTTTACTTGGTCGACTTGGTGCAAAATCTCTCCTCCTTAGCTCCGGAACTAAAATGAAACGAAGAGGGGTGGGTGAATAACATTGATGTGTATTTTTACTCTTGCACGGACAGTTCGGGGACAGTGTAATGATGGTATGAATTTCTTCTGTAATAAACATTTCTCCAGTCATGTTTTCCTGCTTGGACGGGGTCAGTGTGAGAGCAACACTCTTAGAAATGCAAAATAACACTTGGTGTTGTTTAAGGTGAGAACTCAACATTGGAACATGGCGAAAAGCTCCAAAATGTTGCCGTTTCATCTATGGCCCCTTTAAAAATGTACTGTAAGGCAATATTCCTCTTTCAAGTACCTTTTTCAAAACATTGCTTTTCATTCCTGCAGCTTGCCGGTGTGACCACAGGGGAACGGTGGCCGGCAGCACCCAGTGCGACCCGGTCAGCGGCGACTGCTACTGCAAGCGACTTGTCACTGGACGAAGCTGTGACAAGTGTTTGGTAAGACGCTCACTCTCATGCTTACGTTATAAAGATCCCAGGTTTACAACAGGGATTAAACTCTGCTTCCTAATGACTACATTTCTTAAATGAAAATTGCATTATAGTCACTTTGAGTTTTACCCTATTACTTAACTTATTATTTCCATTCTTGAAATGCTTCATTATGCTTTCTGTCCTGTCCCACTCACTCAGGAATAGTGTGAGCAGGAATTTGAGCTCCTGCCTGGACTCTGTGTCTAAATTTAGTTGAGGCATTTTAGTTTAGTCCGCTTCGTGTGAGTTACCATCAACATAAAAAAAAGTGGCCAGGTCCAAAAATAGATTTCATTATCCATCAAACAAGAAGGTCATGTGAAAGGGTTAAAAGTACTTGGCCATATAATGAAGCAGCCTTGAAAGTTTAGTTGCTGCATCATCCAAAACACACCCGCACTTTTGGAAGGCAACTCACTATGTTAAATAACAGGAACCAGACAGTGATGATATACCACAAAGCTGTGAATGTTAGTCTTTGAGATTACAGGGTTGGCTTCAATGTGTGTGACTCATTCGCTTCTTTTATAGATGACGGATGATGTTTTGGGTTGTCACTATTTCCCCTCTCTCTCCCTCTCTCTCTCATCTTCTCTCTATTTTTCTATCTATACCAGGCAGAACACTGGGGCCTGAGTCTCGACCTTAATGGCTGCCGAAGCTGTGAATGTGACATCGGAGCTGCTCTGGATAACCAGTGAGTGACATTCACTGTGCAGATTAAACTAAATAGCCCGTCGTTGGCCTCCTGTTCAGTCTGTGGCCCTTGAGCTTTGACGTCCTGTTATTTATACTACAAGTATACTACTGTATATTTGGCATTAATTTCACATATATATATATATATATATATATATATATATATATATATATATATATATATATATATATATATATATATATATATATATATATATATATATATATATATATATATATATATATATATATATATGTGTGTGTGTGTGTGTGTGTGTGTGTGTGTGTGTGTGTGTGTGTGTGTGAAATTTAATCCAGCGTTTATATGGGTTACAGCTTAGTCTAAAACCAACTGCATCAAAAAGCCTGAAACTTAAAAAAAAAAGAAAGAAAATTCTTATTATATACACATGAAAAAACAAAGCCACGCCTCCCCTGGCATCACCTTGCGCCCGCCCCACTAAAAATTTACATTTGACAGTACTAAAATGATTGAGTAGCACTTAAATACGTGAGGTGATTGATTACTTGAGTTCAAGATTTTCTAAAGTAATTAATTACTTTAGTACCTAATTACTTAATTATAAGTCAGTAATTAGTACCTGAATATGTACTTTAGGTACATAAATACAAATGTAATCAATTACTATAGTGCTTAACTAATTTATTTTCAACCATTTTTAGACCTCGCTTAAGCCTAATAATAAAAATACTTCAATGGGTATTGGCAAAAAAAAATAAAAATAAATATGGGCCAACTTACAGTAGGTAACCACTTAGCACTGTATTTGTAAATTTATCCACTAAGATATTGGAATGGAGATGTATTCTGTGGGGAAAATTGCGATCGTTTGTTCCATGGTGGCATTAATATTTATTCATTTTTTTATTTGGCTGTAAAACAGCCACCACACATTGCCGGTGAAATTCATGACTCTTAAGATAATGGAGCCAACTGACATTGGCTGAAGTGGCGCCATCAGTCTCCATCAGGCTGATGTTTGTCATGTGAAGCGGTATTAATGGTATAGTAATTTAAAAAAGAAAGAAAGATAGGTTTGGAAACGTTTTTTTTTCCAGTTGCTTTTTTGCAGCCAAGTAGTTCATGTCAAATTCTGCGTTCCCACAGCTGCCTCACGGATAGTGGTCAGTGTCACTGTCGCAGTCACATGACAGGACGCCAGTGTACACAGGTGGAGTCTGGCTATTTCTTCATGGCTCTGGATCACCTCTTGTATGAAGCCGAGTTGTCTAAAATGGGCCAGGTGAGACACCGATTGTCAATGAAAAAAAAATACATATTTCAAGATACCATCACTAATGAACATGTTGATATTCCATCAGGGCTGCACACTTGAGACCAGGGAACACCAGGTTGGTCGTATGGCCACATGGACAGGTACTGGATTCGCCCGCGTCCCTGAAGGCGGCACCCTTGAGTTCATCATCAACAACATCTCTTATTCCATGGAATATGATCTTCTCATCCGCTATGAGTCACAAGTGTGTGCATTTCTTTTTGCTGGACTTCTACCTCAAGACAAATGTTTTAGGCACACCTAATCAATTAAACCATCATTAGGGACTTTGCATATAGCTGTTCATTTTAC
This sequence comes from Hippichthys cyanospilos, assembly GCF_059441005.1. Lineage (NCBI taxonomy): Eukaryota > Metazoa > Chordata > Actinopteri > Syngnathiformes > Syngnathidae > Hippichthys > Hippichthys cyanospilos. The sequence continues at coordinate 30,722,191 of NC_142370.1, read as the reverse complement.
TCTAAAATTTATGTGCACATTTTAGGAATCACTCATGTTGTCTTTAATCAATCCCAAAGACATATTTTTTACATTTTTTAAGAGTCCAGACATTCAATATTTAGATCGTTTAGATTTTTTTTCAAGAGTTTGGCTCAAGTAGTGTCTAAAAATGGCTGATACTAAATTAGGTAAATAGTATACTAAAGTAAGGAATGACGATGGGTAATTCAGTAGTAATATAGTAATTAACTTCTTTAATATACATTAACTGATTACTTTAGCTCCTCAAGTAACTAATTTATATACAGTGGGCCCCCTTGTTACGAACTTAATCCGTTCAGCGGCTAGGCTCGTCACTCGAACTGGCCGTATGACGGGCTATCCAAACCTATGTTAATTAGTGAATGTGTGCAACGCGTGCAAAAACCTTAGGTAAAAACATCACGACTTTATACACGTATTAAAAATTAGTAACATAATCCACTGTACAGTTAAATTTAATTACTTTTTTTAGAGATGCCTTTAATGAAGCTTTTGAAAAGTTTGGAAAAAAAAATACATTTGTGTAACGACCTGGGATTGGATGTCTGAAAAAAAAAAGTGAAAATACGTTTTCGGGATTGATTGAGTTAATAAATGGAAAGACATTTTCACAGACACACTAATTCAAAACTTTTACTCGTATCCCTATTTGAGAACGGCTGACATTCATCTAACCTTTTTTAATATTCATCCATTCCAGATGCCCCGGGACTGGGAAGAGGTACGAATAACAGTGATCCGTCCAGGCCCGATTCCAACCAGCAGTCCCTGTGGAAACACAATACCAGATGATGACAAACTGGTTGTTGCTCTGCCGGCTGGGGCCAGGTTTGTTGCCTTCGTGTACATGCACACACACACACACACACAAACACTCAACCACAAAAGCTGGAATGGGGGACAAACAGTTAAACCTACTTATGAGCAAAGTTTTTATGTAATGTTGTTCTCACATTCACATCAGCATACCGCATTTTTCAGACTATAAGGCGCGCCAGACTATAAGCCGCGCCAACGAAAATTCCACAGTCAATTAATTTTTGTCATGTATAGGCCGCAACGGACTATGAACTGCACGTTGTAACGTCAGATATTTACTGTATGCAGAAAGGTGGTCAATTTAATTTATTCATGTATTTTTTTTCTTAAACTTGTTTTTTTCATACTGCCTGATTACAGCACAAACATATTTTCCACATAGCACCGACACATTTGAATTGTTAGAATACTTCACTAACACAATAGTAACATGTCTGTTTGCATTTACTAGTGAAGAGTGCCCCCTGGTGGAGAGTAAAATAGCAGTCCAAAAATTAAAATCTATACATCCATAGCATTTTTTTCTGTTTTCTTAAGTTTACTGGGAAGATTGTCCCTGGTGGTTAGTAAAAAAATTGCAGATAAGTCACACTGGACAGTGTGAGAAAAATGTTGCGGTTTAATGTTTGTTCACTCGTACTCGTCACACTGTTGCTTCTCATTTTGCTCAGTGTTATTGGCTAGTATACAGTATACTGTAAGCATTGATTTTTTTTTTTTTTTGTGCTGCTACTATCAACGCTGTTGCAGTAAAATTTGGATTTTCTTATTGCCTTGCAATGCTAGACTAATTCTGCTCTTGTGTTCCATTCCCAAAAAGTTTCTTAGACTTTTTATGATTGGCAGATGTAAAACAGGAGATTTACAAGTCAACAGAGCACTCTCGGCTCTGATTTCTTACTGATACAAAGAAACTAATTTCAGTTTGGAATTTCTTGGGTGCATATCCCTGAATGAGAGATGACCATAAGATATCTTCAGTTTTTCTTCATGTCCTTTAGGTTCATGGTCCCCACTCAGTCCGTGTGTCTGGAGAGAGGTTTGACTTACACCATCCGCTTTGAGTTCAGACGCTATCAGGACGCCAACGCTGTCCTCAACGGAGCGGCCAACGCCGTCCTTCTCGTGGACTCTGTGAGGACGATCCCTTTGTCTCATTTGGCAAAATGTTTCCCATAGCTCTGTTGTGAAGCCATTCTCCCTGGATCTAGATTGCCTTGATGCCTCGCCATTCTTCCATGGAGCTTTTTAACGCCGGAGACCTGGCCTCCAGCAGCAGGAAACAAACCTACGAGCGCTACCGCTGCCATGAGGGCGCAAAAAGCGTTATTCGCACATCCATGAGTGACACCTGCGCCAAGCTGATCACAAGCATGTCGGCTGTTATTAACAACGGGGCTTTGCGTGAGAAACACACTTTATTCCAACATTTTTCTCACATGCAAACAATCATATTGCAGCGGTTCCATAAATTCACCAGCTTTTTTTCTCTGAACATATCATTGGGTGTTGAACAGCATCGATTCTGGTGATATATTGTTCATACGTTCATATATTATCAGTTATCATCACATCAACATTGAAATGAGCCTCGACCCATCAATGGTCAGTTTGTGTTTTTACCTGTTTTCCTCCAGCTTGTAAATGCGACCCCCAGGGATCCATCAGCTCAGTGTGCGATGTCCGCGGAGGTCAGTGTCATTGCAGGCCCAACGTGATTGGTCGGCGGTGCGAACAGTGTGCCCCCGGAACGTACGGCTTTGGACCCTCAGGCTGCATTGGTGAGATAAGATCTTTTTAAATTTAGCTTGTGATCCAGAGGTTTGCTCATTATTGGCAGTTTTACTAGTTTTGGACATTGAAACATTTTAATTAATTGCCGTAATTTATAGGCACAAAAATATCATATTAGGAAATTCTTTAGTTAATTCCATTTTATTTGAAAAACTCTTTTCCAAGGTTTAGGTCTTAGATAGCAAAGCCAAAACGTTTTTAGACTTAGCCATGAATTGTTTTAACAGCATGAAATCAATGTTTTCAAAATTCACAGCTCTGCCTAAATAAATGCAAACACATTTTGGAAATTAGGTCTTTAGTTGTTGAATGTATTGTATAACGTCTGTAAAATGATTTTTCCAAGACAAAAACATTATTATTATGATTCTTTATATCCATTACAGATAAAATCCCAAATAAATAAATAAAACCCTAACCCTAGGCAACTTTGAGCATCATCTAGAGTAGGGGTGCCCAAAGTTTACACTTTTCACTCACAATGCAATAATATAAAGCTAGTAATGAATAACAAAATACTGAAAATCAACTGATTTCTACCACTATAGTTCTTATGAAAGCAGGGGTGTCCAAACACAGTTCTTTAGGGCCTTTCCTGCATGTTTTTGATGTTTTTGCCCTTATTGAAATGATCAGCTCTTCAGCAAGCTCAGCAATAATGATCCTGATCCTTTAAATCATGTGCTTTGGAGGACAGAAATATAAACAAAACATGCAGAGTAGCAGCACTCGAGGACCGCGTTTTGACACACCTGCACTGAAGCTTCTTCCATCCCTTGGCTAAAATCCTGTGAGAATGATGTGTATGTAATAAAATGACCCAAAAATGATCAAAATACCGCACAAGTGTTAAAGACAAAACCAATCCACGTCCATCACCCATCATTTACTCACTTAGTATATCCACCTTTTTCCCTCTGCGCAGCCTGTGGTTGCAGCGTGGAAGGCTCCATCACTCGGATGTGTGACAAGTACACGGGGCTGTGCAAGTGTCGGCCAGGAGCGTTTGGCCAACGGTGCGACAGATGCCAGGCGGGCCATTGGGGCTTTCCTAACTGTCGCCGTTGCCAGTGCAACGAACACTCCGACGAGTGTGACCAGAGGAGCGGCGCATGCATTAACTGCAGGGACAACACGGGAGGAGACAAGTGTGACAGGTGACAACTTCCTGTTTTATTTTGGATTAGCGGGGTTGCGAAGAAGAGGACGCTTTTCCTTGAAGTATTCCAAATTTGTTTCAGCATGCCTAATAATCCAACAATATCACTTTCACGATGATAACAATGGTTGTGGAATTTTTTTTAGGATTTAGGCGAGATCAGTAAGAATAGCTGGAAAACAAATTGTCTTTTTTTTTGGGTTTGTTTTGTTTGAAGCTTCACAGACAAACGTCTTAACAGAGAAGTCTGGTGGTCTGTAAGAGAATGTGCAGGGTCCGGGAATTTTTCACCAGCCTGGGCTTATTACCACACAACTTGGGCTGACTTTGAAAGGGTCATAACATTGTCAAATATAAATATATCGGGGGGACTGCCTGCTAATTTTACGGACAAAAAATGCAAATCTAACCACACAGAATATCAAAATATTTATGAAATTGAAATATTAACATTTATTATGTCATAATTAGAGTATTGTGACTTTTAAAAACTTGCATGATGGGAGTCCTGGCTAAGCCAATCATCTAAGTCACTGAACAGCTTGCAAATGTCATAAGTTGGGCACCAGCACCACCCGGTGGTTTTGGGGTGTCAGTGCAAAAATTCATATTGTGCCCCGTTAGCGAGTTGCCGTTGAAAGGATTCATGCAAAAATTGGGGGAAATGCATGATAAAATATCTGGATTTCAATATGTCCAAAATTTACAATATTTCCAATTTTGTATAGCAGTAAAGGAGCCTGACATGGGCTAAATTTGACACCTTTAGGGTGTACCGCTCGACCTCCCGTTTGAAAGTATTTAGAATGAACGGCAGTGCGGTATGTTGAAAATCATCATGTTTTGACAATCAATGCGACATTTTAGCCTCCTAGTGTTCAATTTTTGTATGCTTTTCCTTTGGTGTCACACATCAAAAACATCAAAAAGCCCGAATTGGGTCAAAATTTTCCCCAGGGGTTTAGGAAATAACTACAAGAAGGGTGTCAAATACAAAATGATTTATGTCTGTTGTTCACTCTCTTATCTGTCAAGGTCGTATCATTATAGCTACGCAGATTTCTCGAGTATGTCAAGTGAAAGGGTCTTTGTTCGAACAAGAGCAACAAAATGTTATGCCATTACAACAGTTTCATTTTAATGGTCATTTATTCAATTAATCGGGTATTTTCCAAACTCTGACTGATGAGTCTCATCTTGTACGGACTTAACTGTCTCAATAGGTGTGCCAATGGTTACTATGGTAACCCACTTCTGGGCGTAGCAGCTAGCAGCTGGTGTCACCCATGCCCCTGTCCAGACGGCCCCATCAGCGGACGCCATTTTGCGGCATCCTGTTACCAAGACAACCGCAACCGGCAAATCGTTTGCAACTGTAACCAGGGATACACAGGTAAGCGTATTTATGATGATGTGCGTGAGTGATGAGTGTTTTTCAGGGTTTTCTACTTATTGAAACAGGAAACTTAAAATTAGCCAATACATCTTAAACTAATGGACCTACTTTGTCCACAGAGCAACAAATGAAAGCCAATTACTTAAAATCTCTAACCTTTTTTGTTGTTTCCTCCCTCCCCTGTATTACTGGTACAGCGATTGTTAAACGATCCAGGCTGTCCTTTTGTAAGCGTGAGTAAAAATTGAACCGATTCCCGAGCACTTTCAACACCATCACAAGTCTCTTTTTATTTTCCGGCAGTACTGCCCGTGCATGCATTGCTGTGGTCCAAAATGCTCAGACAGCGCTCCACACTTTCTTTTTCTTTGTGAGTGGCTGTGTTAGGCACTATGCAGTACAATTTACAAAAATTGCAAAAACGTGTGTGTTGTATGAATGAATATTTTTGTTTCCACTTGAAGGATCTGACCCAGAAGTCCTGCTTTATTTTAAGTGAGAAATAAAAGGTCCGTTAGACAAGTCTGTGATTGATGACAACTCGAGGTCAGATACTGTTTGAAGAACTTTATCTCTGATTTAATAACATTGGCAATCACCTCCAAAATCAACAAATGAGCTGATACTCCTTTTCTTTTCTCACTCACGTCCAACTTTCATCTTTTCTCTTCTGATGTATTATGAACGTGACCGCTTCATCTTTCCCCACCTTCTCATTGCCTTTTTCTCTAATTTCCTCATGTACTCCTTCCTGCCAGACTCAAATATGCCAGGTATTTTTTCAATCATGCAGCGGAGTGCAGCACACAATTGAGTTGCATGGCAGGAGTCTGAGAATACTGGCACCGAAACAAGGTTGTTTTGTGTGGTGGCGAACAGCAGTTGCGAGATTTATAGAGAACAGGTTCGAACAGCCTGTTATGGCAAGGTTACAAGGGCTGGTTTTGCTCAAGTTTCAATCGCATGATGTCAAATCAAATTAGCTAATTGTCTAATTAGCTTAATTGTATGTATTTCGCCCCGGCAGACACACCTCTTCTGGTCTTACCAAGTCAATACTCTTTAACTTTATGTTTTCAGCATATCTATCTATCTATCTATCTATCTATCTATCTATCTATCTATCTATCTATCTATCTATCTATCTATCTATCTATCTATCTATCTATCTATCTATCTATCTATCTATCTATCTATCTATCTATCTATCTATCTATCTATCTATCTATCTATCTATTATTTAGCTAGCTAGCTAGCTATATTGCTAAGTGTCTGTCTGTCTATCGATCTATCTATCTATCTTTCTATATGCATGTACGTCTGTGTCATCTGTACTTTAAGCTTGAGATGAGGTCATTTTGGGGAACGGTTTTTGTGACCTGTGTCTTCTGTACTATATTTCACATTATTATTTCATATTGTAAAATGATTGTGGTCAACAAGAATGTCAATGTAGCATATTATATATATATATATATATATATATATATATATATATATATATATATATATATATATATATATATATATATATATATATATATATATATAATATAGCAATCTTCCAAAGTGCATTTTCTCTCAATTTAGGCACTCGATGTGAAGAATGTGCTCCGGGCTACTATGGCAACCCGTCTCAGCCAGGAGGGAGCTGCCAGCCGTGCCAGTGCAACAACAACATAGACATGTCTGACGTTGACGCGTGCGACCGGCGGAACGGCGAGTGCAGAAAATGCCTTTACAACACAGAAGGACCCGACTGTGGCATCTGCAGAAGTGGCTATTTTGGAGACGCCTCAAGACGCAACTGCAGAAGTAAGTCACTTCTTGACCCTTCCTACCCTCACAGTTGTTTTTCCTCATTTAAATTGTTATATGCTTGTTCCTCTTTAGAATGTATATGTAATTTCCTTGGTACGGAGCGTAGCCAGTGTATGGATCGCGAGGACTGCGTGTGCCAGCGGAATACAGGCCAGTGTCAATGTCTACCTAACGTAATGGGTCAGACGTGTGACCACTGCTCCCCCGGACACTGGAACCTGGCGAGCGGCAAAGGCTGCGAACCCTGCAGTTGTGACCCCCATAACTCAATCACCTCATCATGTAACGAGGTACATACACTATACATTAAACCTAAACACTGCTGCAGAAAGTCAGTCCGGTTGCTAACCAAAACGCAGAAATGGGAGGTGAAACAAAATATGAGCTGAAGGGGGTTCTGGGCTCTACCCTTGAGCAGGGCACCGGAAACCAAATAGGTAATATTGCAACCTGATTGGGAACATGTTTATTTGTGGTGCGCAGTGGAACATCGTAGGACCATCTGCTCCGAGACACTGGTCAACCTAATGAGATCATTAATGTTCAAACTTATCTTTTTACTTTATCTTTTCTTGGTTTGTTTGCAAATATTCTCACATTTTGAGTTTGAATTTCGCTTTTTTCCTCATTTTTATAACTCATTCACTGCCAGCCAGTTTAGAGGATTTGAACATTTCCAATACCCACATGACATTGTGTTCAATGATTTTAAATATATACAACGAATCCACCAAATGAAAGCACAGACACTCCTCTTTGCTCTTTACCATTCTTTTAATAATCAACGGTAAAAAAAAGGTAGGTTTACAAATTCCATTTATTTCTTCCAGTGGACTCTGAAATTGTATTGATTGCATTGTTAATTTGTCTTCTTCCATTTGAAGGACATTAAATGATTGTTCTTTTCCCTCCATTTTTGTCATGCTCAGTTTAGTGGACAGTGTCAGTGCCGCGATGGATTCGGTGGGAAGACCTGCACGGACTGTCAGGAAAACTTCTGGGGAGACCCACGGACACAGTGCAGAGGTCGGGATTGATGCCTAAAATAATACACTTCTTTTGTTCAGTATTACTGCGACGCAAACACATTTCGAGGCTGTTAATGTCTTTATAAGTTATAACTTACTGTAGTGTGCCATTGGGGGCACCTAAGGGATACATGTTATTCAATGTTTACATTGTGTGTTCTAGTAATTGGAAACAATACTTGAATTCTCAACTTTGACTAATTAACGGCCCACCTTAAATTTTGGTGACTGACTGGAGATGCCACAAGATGACGTTAAAGAACTACTTTTTTCTAAATGAAGCTCTGACTTATTTCAATATACTGTGGGTCCATGATACCCAAGGTGCCACAAGATGGTGATTAAGTACTACTTTTGTCTTAACAAAGGCTGGCTTTAAAAAACAAAAACCGTCAAATATGTGTGTAGAAAAAAAACGTATTTAATTTTTTTGTCTTTACAACAAAATGTTGACTATCACGTATTTTTTTCCTTCTCTGCCCTTCTTACAGCTTGTGACTGCGACTGGCGAGGCATTGAGACGTCTCAATGCAACCGAGTCACAGGACATTGTGTATGCCAGCAAGGAGTGTCAGGTGTCCGCTGTGACCAGTGTGCACGAGGTTTCTCTGGTGTCTTCCCCAACTGCCAGCCTTGCCATCAATGCTTTGGTGACTGGGACCGCATTGTTCAGGTACAGGGTTTTCTTAACCCCTCTGTGTTCATTTCAACCCAATTTGGGCCATTGATTTTGATACATCTAACAAAGCATTAAAAGACAAACACTAGGAGTCTTGTCAAAACAAGTAGAGGTTCAAAACGGCACCATGCGTTCATTCCTAAATGCTTGCAAACGGGATTTATTACCACACCAGGGTTCTGCGAAGGACACACAACCTTATCAGGGACAGTACTCACCCACAACACAACATGTTTGAACTGCTGCCATCAGGCAGACGCTACAGGAGCCTGAGTCCCAGGGCTGCCAGGTTTGGCAAACAGCTTTTACCCACAGGCCATCCGGATTCTGAACAAATCCCTCACGCATTCATCTGCCTCATCTCCAGTCACTTTATCGCACGCACACATGCATCTTACAAAACCTGCACAGTGCAGGAAAGCTGCTAAATCCATCATATTTTGCACTATCATCCTCATATGTCTACATATGCTTCTTCCACTCTGTCTACTCCATAATATGCTCAGAATGTAAGTCTATTCATTTATTAGTGGTTTCATAATTACTGTCCTTATTGCGCTATTACTGTGTTTTTTGTTTTGTTTTATTGCCTACTTATTATTTGCTCAATTGTGGAATGTAGTCTTCTTGGAGAAGTGAACAGAATTAGAATATCATTGTGTAGTATTATTATGCATATGATGATAAAACTCTTGAATCTTATTTGATTGCAAAGTTGACAAAAGGAACCCATATGACCATTGACACCGAGGGGTTAATGTAACAATAAAAATGTTTACATTTAGATCAGGCAAGGTGAAACGTAAACTCACCGATAGAGTACAAATATCTTCTCTTGCAATAGGACCTGGCGGTGCGCACCAGGGGTTTGGCAGAGCGCGCCCATGAGATTCAAACCACTGGTCTTACTGGGCCATATGAGAGAGCTTTCAGGGATCTTGAGGAGAAACTGGCCCAAGCGCAGAGCATTGTCAACTCCCGCAATGCCACCGCTGCCGCCATTACCACTCTGATGGAACTTATTGAACAGCTGAGGTACATGTTCCTTCATGTCTTCAAATGTTTGTGTAATGGTTTATGAGCAAGCTCTTGGGTTTATTGTGTGACAAAAAAGAACATGCAAACTGTATTTACTGTAGAAAAAAGGGTTGGATTACAAAATTCACCTGTTTCACCCAGTTGACTCTCAAACTGCGTTGATCTCATACTTAAAATGTTGCTTTTGTAATTGTTGTTATTTACAGGTGGTTGTATATCAGTAAAGTTGCTTCCAAAAGAGACATTTTCAGTGAAGCAGAATCAGATACTCCCCCACCTATCCCCATTGCGAAAAATTTAATCCACAACTATACTTGTCATTGGCAGTGAAAGAGTTTAAAGTCACGATGGCTAAATATAGCCATAAAGACATATTTGTACGTATATTGGCCATTTTATTAATAGCCACACATCTGCACTTTGTCAAATGGGATTTTTGCCAAGAAAGAACTCTAATTGATTTTTCAAATCCTTTATTTACTTTAAACACCACTCCCGTCTTGTCTCTTTCTCTCGCTCGATGCACGCTCTGTCATTGGCAGTCAGCTTCTGGGTCACGTGCAAGCCACAAATAGCGGCTGAGTGCTGAATATTCAGTAAGAGGGCGGACTCTGACAAGTTCATTGGTCCACTGTGCCATCTTCGGTAATTTCATTGGTCAGATGTGACGAGACTGGGTGAATTCTGCTTGAAGTGCTGCAGTAAAAATACATAAATAAACGTCTCATTAAAGCCTCAGGGTTTAAAACATGGGGAAAAATAACTTACTGTATGCTTATAGTAGTGTATGATATGCTATATTGCTACAAAGGGATAAAAAAAAAGTCCATGTAGCTTGTATTTTGCGTAATTTGGGGATTTTTCATAAACTAAATTTTAAATCAGATCATTTTTATGACTAATAATCCATTTACAACAACATGCCTTTTTCCCTAGATCTCAGATCGGTGACACCACAGACACATTGAACCGTCTGGAAGGAGATCTGACCGCAGTCCAGGACAGCAGCTCGGAGGCAAGCAAGGAGCTGAGTGCTCTAGAGCGAGAAGCCAGAGAACTGAATCTTACTTCAGAGCAGCTACATCACCAGCTTGATATCCTAAAAAACTCCAATTTCTTAGGTGAGCACGTGAAGGGGATCCCTTATTATATCGTCACAGTATTGATTGATTTTTTTCATTCTGCAAATGTGACAACAAATTGTGTATGTATTGTAGCTGCACGTTAATATGTATTGTTTATGGATTTTAAAAATTGGTGAGGTGCTAATTTGCTAATTTTTGTTACTCTATATGTCGCCTGTTTTTTTTGTGTCGTAATAGTAAAGTCAAGAAAGTAAGTTCATCAAATAAATCCTTTTCATCATCTCTTTTTTTTCTCAGGCGCGTATGACAGCATTCGGGCCTCTTACAACAAGTCCTGGGATGCTGAGCGCCGTGCCAACCAATCAACAGTGAGCAGGCAAAGCACAGTCAGCCAATCGGCCGACACCCGCCGTCGCACCGAGCGACTCATCTCTGCAAAGAAGGATGACTTCAACCGTAAAAATGCGGCTAACAAACGCTCGCTGGGAGAGCTTAAGACCAAAATCCAGGATCTGGAAATGCAGAAGCTTAATGAGAAGGTATGCTCCTGGTCTAAATTAATAATAATAATAATAACTATATACTATATTTTCTATCATGGTATTATATGATAAGCAAACTTGCCCCACAACAGGTTTGTGGAACAACAGGCGATGCTCCATGTGCAGAAAGCCCTTGTGGAGGTGCGGGTTGCCGTGACGACGAGGGCAATCGCCACTGTGGAGGTCTGAACTGTGATGGTGCTGTAGCAGCAGCTGATAATGCTTTGGAGAGAGCCAAGCATGCAGAGAAGCAGCTCAACAAAGCCATGGGAGAAGTGGAGGGCCTCGTTACCAAGGTATGGAAGAAGCACTATCGTTAGTTATTCTTATTTGTGCTGCCATCCAAGTGGATTCTGTGTAATAATATTCTAGAGATGGGTCAATGGAGCCTCATAAACCGCCAGTGGAAATGGAACGCATTTCCATTGCGCTTGCCTTTATTTTGAACCCAAGAGCACCATCTAGCGCAGTGGTTCTCATCCTTGTTTCAGTGATGTACCCCCTCTGTGAAATATGTTTTCAGCCAAGTACCCCTTAACCAGTGCAAAGCATTTCTGGGTTAAAAACAAACAAACTTGCCATCAGTGTTTGAGTTATTCAACTTTAAAGCCCTTCAAACGTCATTTGTATCGGGCCACAAAAAATAATCGACATAAAGTGGCTTCTTTTGCATCATAGAAGAGATCTTTTAACTTAATTATTAATAAATATTTGTCCACAAAAAATAATCAACATAAAGTGCCAGGCCTGTTCTCAAAAAGAAATAATTATAAATAAATATTTGTCCACAGAAAAATGTTTAACATAAAGTGTCATCTTTTGAGATTACAGTAGAGATCTGTTCATAAAAATAAATCATTAACTTAATTAGTAATAAATATTTGTACACAAAAAATAATCAACATAAAGTGCCAGACTTGTTCTCAAAAATAAATCATTATCAATAAGTGTTTGTCCGCAGAAACATATGAAACATAAAGTGTCTTCTTTTGAGATACAATAGAGATCTGTTCCCAAAATAAATAATTACAATAACTATTAATAAATATTTGTCCACAAAAAATAGTCAACATAAAGTGCCAGGCCTGTTCTCAAAAAGAAATAATTATAAATAAATATTTGTCCACAGAAAAATGTTTAACATAAAGTGTCATCTTTTGAGATTACAGTAGAGATCTGTTCATTAAAATAAATCATTAACTTAATTAGTAATAAATATTTGTACACAAAAAATAATCAACATAAAGTGCCAGACTTGTTCTCAAAAATAAATCATTATCAATAAGTGTTTGTCCGCAGAAACATATGAAACATAAAGTGTCTTCTTTTGAGATACAATAGAGATCTGTTCCCAAAATAAATAATTACAATAACTATTAATAAATATTTGTCCACAAAAAATAGTCAACATAAAGTGCCAGACCTGTTCTCAAAAAAATCATTTGAATTAAATATTTGTTCACGGAAAAATGTTAAACATAAAGTGTCCTCTTTTGGATCATAGTGGAGACGTGTTCACAAAAATGAATCATAAACTTAATAGGTAACGTGAGGTGAGCCATTCTAGTATGGGGGAGACTCTGGGCTTTAAAAATATGAAATTGAATAACCTACTGGACATAAAATTTGTTTTATTAACTTATATTTTCACGAAACATGTAATTAACTCAACTATTATTTTTAAAGGAATTATGCATGTTTGTTTTATTTAAAATCTCGAGTACCCCTTGGAGTTCCTTCAAGTTACCCCCAGGGGTACCCGTATCTCATTTGAGAACCACTGATCAAGCAGATCGAAAAAACAAAAAAAACACAAGTGGTTTATGAGGCTTCGTTTTCCCGTTGCCACCATTATTACATTATTTGTAACGGTGAAAGTAAAACGACTTTTAATACTATTTAAGGGATTATAAGGAGGATAATGAATGATGAATTGAATTCAAGGTTAACATGTTGCAAATTTTAAATGAAAGACAGTTAATACAGATGAATTATTACAGTATTAAGTTGAAGCGATTGCATATTTTTGGTGAGGTGGCGGAAGCTAAGACCAAGGCAGAGGAGGCCAAGGGAAAAGCCCAAGCAGCTCTTGAAAAAGCCAAAGTCACCAAGAACCAAGTGGAGCGCTCCAACAAGGACCTGCGAGACCTTATCAAACAAATCAGGGACTTCCTCATGCGTGAGTCACCTCCAGTAATGAACAACCATCAATGTAAAAGACCTCTGAACGTCAAGGCATCTTGTTTCTTTCTCTCAGAGGAAGGAGCAGATCCCGATCATATCGAGGCGGTGGCGAACCGTGTGCTGGAGCTCTCCATCCCCGCTTCTCCTCTCCAGATCAAACATCTTGCGGACGAAATTAAAGAACGCGTCCGCAGCCTTTCCAACGTGGATGCTATCCTGGCTCAGACGCAGGACGATGTCCGCAAGGCGGAAAGACTACTGCTGGATGCCAAGAAGGCAAGGTATCTGTCAATGGTCAACCAATCGACCACACTTCCTTTTTATATGCAGTGACTGACATTATGAGAAAATGAACAGAATTTAAACAGAGAAAAAACGTAAAAAAAAATTAAAAGGATGAGAATTCTCAATATGCCATATTCATTACCAGCACGAAATCCATCGGAAGTCCCACGGCTGCGTTTTAAGCTATAGCCCAGTGGTCCCCAACCACCGGTACGAGGCCCGGTACCGGTCCGTCGATCAACTGGTACAGAGCCGCGCGGGCCACACCCGAAATAATGTTTTGGAACTGATTTAGTTTAACAGTTGATTCATTTCTGATTTGTTTGGCTTGATCTTTGTTTTTAGCGCTCCCTCTGGTCGCTGTTGATATTACATTTTGTAGTGCGAAAGATGGTGTGCTTTTGAGAGCAGTCAGTCGGTGACGCACACGTTGTTTTGTCTCTGTGAAATGTGGCCCATGACTGTAAGTTGTACTTTCTTTGTAAGAATCTTGATGTATGATAATAAGGCCAAAATGTGTTTGTTGATCCAACAACTTGCGACTGTGGATAACATGCTAACTAAAATTAATTCTTATGTTCTTATTCATGTTATATAATGCCAGTAAATTATTTAAATAAATCAATATGAGACCATGTCTGACATAAAAAAAAAAATATATATATATATATATATATATATATATATATATATATATATATATATATATATATATATATATATATATATATTATTTATTTTTTTTTTTTTTAAGAGCCTGGAAGCAAATTCTGAAACTGATGCCACATTTTATGTGCTGCTATTATACACATATTATACACTGTGCTGCTGTACAGGCACCATGCTGAAGGTGTGAAGACCATCACAGAGACAGTGAAGCAGGCCTTGGCGGATGCTAAAACGGCTCAGACATCTGCGGAAAAGGCCATTGCCAGAGCCAGAGCTGACATAGATGACACGGAGAACCGCCTGGCACAGGTAATCAAACGTTTCTTTTCCTGAATTTTCATTGTTCCGGAATGCTGATACAGAGGAGCCACCAAAGTCAGATATAATCAATTTCACAACACAAGTTGTTATTTATCAATAAAAGTAGGAATGAAGGGAATTGCCGCATTTGTCGAACTATAAGCCCTTTTTATCATGATTTGAGCACTGTGGCTTATAGTCCAGTAGAATTTTTTTTTCCCCACAACTAGAAGACAATCCACTGGTAAAGCAACTGTGTGTATCTGTTCAAGGTGTCAATTTATGAAATAACAATGAAAAAGAACTGAAAAGATGTCTCAATGTCAAGCCTTGAAGCATCCTTATTTACGTACAGCTTGCTGCGATTATAATTTCGACCATAATGGTGCAGCCCTATTCCTTACAATTTTAACAGATTGACTAAATGCGGGCTCATTTTCTGGTGCGTGAATGCCGCAGATAGAGTCAGAAACATCTAACAGTGAGCGGCAACTAAGCGAAGCCGTGGAGCGTCTGGGCAGGCTGGGCCGCGAGATCACCGTGCTGAAAACCAAACGTGCTAACAATAGCATGGCAGCAGCCCGAGCTGAAGAGACAGCCACCATGGCGCGAGACAAAGCAAACGAAGCCAAGCAGGTATGCGCGCTTATCCCTCTTGTCATGAGACCGGTGATGTCTCATTAATGACACTCTCGTTTTTTGATGCCCAGATTCTAGACGGGCAGCTGACCGATAAGTACCATGAGGTGAAACAGCGCGTTGGTACCAAGGCCAAAGCTGTTCAAGATGCCAAAACGAAGGCGGAGAGCCTTAGGGACGAAGCCAAACAACTGCTGCAGGATGCCCAAAACAAGTTGCGGAGACTAGCAGGTACACTTTGTTTGTGTGTGTATATATTATATATATAATGTAAAAGTAAAATACTGAAATGTTTTGTTTTTCGCAGAGCTGGAGAAAAACTACGAGGAGAACGAGAGAAGGTTGGAAGGGAAAGCTCGTCAGCTGGACGGCTTGGAAGACAAGATGAAAGCCATCCTCAATGACATCAACAAACAGATCCAAATATATAACACGTGCCAGTAGTAGCCATATCTTTTGCTTTTGCCTTGCTCTTCTGCACACTGCATGTCAGGTGGAAGATACATGGAAAGCTGTATGTGTGCAAGTTGTATTGATTTTCTGTGTTTTGAAAAGAAGAAAAAAACAATCTGGAATTGTATGCGTTTAAATGTGTGCACTGAATATCAAAAATGTGTTTATAATTCTCATCAAATGTGTCAATAGTCCAAAGATATGGTGTAAAAATGTCATGTTAACTATTTTTATTATATCATATTATTATTATTATTATTATTATTATTATTTTAGTTAATTGTAGGCAGCGGGTTAAACAAAATCTTTATGTTGAATAAAGATTCAAACAAAAACAAAACACAGCTGCAGGTGGATTGGCAATGAACAGATTAAATTAAATCCTTCATGATGACACCTTTTTATGGTATATAAGAAGTAATAAGGAAACTAATGTCTAAACATGCATTCTTGTAATCAACCCTTGCAAGATTAAGGGTGGGATTCGGAACTGGTGAGTTGAATGTACAGAATGACATTTGACAGTTTTCCATTGCAATGGACGTTTTCATTTTACCAGGCTTATCTTTTTCTATTCTCATGATAGTTTCACTTTTACAGTACAAAACGATTTTTGGCCATGCAAAAATCATTCAATAATTTAGTTGTGAAATTATGCAAATTGGTTAAAATGTAGCCACCAGCAAGCCCACGACCTTTGTGAGTACAATCAGTTAAGAAAATGGATGGACAGCTTTTGCATCATCACTTTATAATCTGTTAAACGTATGCTTTACAATATGAGAAACCAAAGATGAGCACAAAATGCCAAAGCATTATTGTACTACGGTGCCTTAATTTTGTGAATAAAAGTTGGACAGCTGTCATTTGTATTTCACATTTGTATTTATTTGACGTTTCCAAATGTTTGCGGAGGAATTGTCATCAAGTAAAGGATTTTTTTTTCTTTTAATGGGGGGTGTACACGTTGTTTTAAACTATAAAAACTGCATTACTTCCGCAGTCAATTTGGAGATTGCTTACTTTATTTTGACCCCAAATAATTTGCCATACGTGCGAAATATTAATCATGAAAAGTAGTCCGTCAATTAAATGTGTCCATGTAAATAAACACCGCCATCAACGTGTGCACTTTTACACGTCGCGTCAGCACTTGAAGCCTTTCAGACTCTTGAAAGTCAACACTTTGATGCCTCTCAAAACCTTGTCACGAATCGTGTTTGTCGAGCGTTTTTGTTTGCAGTTTCGACCTTGTCGTATGCACACGCGCAAAGAATTGGCAACAGGTCACGTGGTGTTGACATCCAGGAAGTGGCTAGCCCTCTCGAAGGCTTGGCCCGGCAGGATGTTGTGCTAAAACAAAGTAAGACTTATCCCCTGGATTGCACACTCATCAGTGGCACCAACTGGCTGAACGTCTTTGAGTTATCGTTATTTGGTTAAAAACACATACTCAGTTGCCTGTTTATTTTCCTACGCAATGGCTCCTGGATAAAACGAAAGAACGTTCCAGAAGCACCGCGGAGTACGGGCTTGCGAGTGCGGCCAGGAGCTAAGCGGCCTGCAGTCGCGAAGAAGGAAAGAAGCGAAGAAAGCTAAGCGGCCGGTCGGGACGCACAGCAAACCGCCGGCGTGTTTCATACTCGCAAGACGACAACAAAAACACAATTCTCTTCACATTGACGCTTGGTGAGTACGACGATTTGTTTCCACCTCTTGTCTCCAAATGACGCGAAACGTTGCCCTAGTAGTTGTAAGGGAAAACGGAGGCTAGCGTTAGCTTTAGCAGCAGCTAATGATATTAAGCGATTGATTGTTTTGCCATTGCTGCAAAATCGAGGCGTTGGCAGTCTGATAAATGCGTTTAGGTTGAAAGTTTTGGGCAACTAATAACACAGTTCGCCTGAAGAAATCAACGGTTGTCATCATTTCATGCAGTGTGTTGTATCGCTCCTAATAATGACGCTAATGCTTCTCTTTACGGTGACTGCTAAGTCATGTTTCCAAATGGTTCCAAATGGTCCATGGTTTCCAAACATCTCTTATAAACATCAAACAGAATGATGATATTGTCTCCTTAATGTTGTGCTTGTTGGAAGACAAACTATGGTTTCAGGTGGATGCACATGTTAATTGTTTATTCGAGGACCTTCTTACTCTTAGATCCATATATTTTTACCAGCATAAATTTATGACCTATATGTGACCCCAGGTACATTATTTTAATTAGTAAATATAGTCAGATCAAGTCAGTGACCAAGTAATTGACCTAGTAAAAGCATTTCCATGGAAGTATATCAACTTCACATGTGTATAGTTTCTTCCACGCCACCTACTCCATAATATGTTCAAAATGTGAGCCTATGTCTTTATTAGTGGTTCATTATCACTGCCCTTATTGGCCCAATATTATTTTTTTGCTCACTTTATTATAATGTCTATTGTGTGGAATGTAAGTCTGCTCGGGGAAGTGAGCAGAATAAGAATATCATTATGTTCCTATGCATATAACAATAACACTAATCTTCAAAAGGACACTGTGTAAGATTTAGACTGTTTTTCATGGAAAAGGAATAAATTCTTGTGAATTTCAAAAAACTTGCAAAAATAGTTTAAAACACTATGTTTTAAATGTACTCGTAGGTCTAGTTATCATTAAATGTTACTACATAGGGGGTGGCACTTTTCACAAGGCGGCCATGTTTGTGGAGTGTCCATGGCCTATAGGAGCACAAAAATAAGTTTATTTTGAGCAATAATTTGGCTATAGCCTAAAAAAAATAAAAAATCGTAAATGTGTATGTGTGTCACCAAACAATTATGGATTGACATCTTTCAAAGCCAGCAGTATTTATTTATTTTTAAATTGTATCTTATTTTTTCTGCAAAATATTGCACAAAAACATTATAAGGCAATGTTGAACATGGAACAAATTTAAAGTTTTTTTCTCTGATATTTGACGAATGTTTTTAAATAATGACGTGTCATAAAAGAGAAGTACAGCGTCTAGGTTGCATTATTTTGTATGTTTCTCTTCCTAATGCCCAAGGTTCCCTTCCCCTTCACCATTCCTGATTTCTGTTCTGAAAGAGGTCAGACCAGTATCATCGCCAAGATAGCTGGGCCAGGCAGGAAGCGGCACACCTCAGATCCAGACCCCAGCAGCGGAAGTGAATCCGGCGACGGGCGGCCCCTTAGTGCCAAGTGTCTAAAGATGTCAAGCGGCAATGGTAATGGGGCCGCGGGCCGCCGCGGCGGGGCTCCGAATCAGCAGAGGGGAGGAGGTGACCATGGGTCCGAGCTGTCTTTAAGTACCAGTAAGAAGAAACAGAAAGACAGGGCAAACCAGGAGTCCAGAGAGGCTAAGAGAGCTGCTGCTGCAGCGGGAGTAGATGGAGTCCTTGCCGAGGTCAAAAAAGGTCAGTGGCCCGGATCGTTGGGGGGGGGGGGGGGGGGGGGGCATTCTGATTAATATTGTCTTTGGCAAAAGAATCAAGCAGCAAAATCTATTTTTACCCATCTGGGGGGAGGGTCATTTCCTATCGCCTTAAAATTACATCACGGTTGCTATGGGTTGGGGTAACATCATGGTTCAGCTTGAAAACAACAAGTGAGCTATGGTTGGTCATTGGAGCAACAGTAATTTATTTATTTTTTTGCAGATTAATCAAAATTGCCATCTTTAGATAAGTGGGACCGCATCGAACATATAAAGGAAATTTTACTTGACTGTCCCATTACCTTATTCATTCACATCCATAAGTTAACTGTTTTTTTTTTTTTTTTAAAGTAATTGAATGCTGCTGTTATGTCACAAAAGACAAATGCTAGAAAATAACTGCAGTGGCAGCATAAATTGCTAAAGATTTGCAGCCCTTTGAGTGAAAATTTTTGGGGAAAAAAATTGAAAGTCAGTGACCAAGGTAAAGAAAAAAAAACAATCTCTTCATACTATGAAGATGTAATTTCTGTGACGTGATTATGATGTTGTAGTGTGTGAGCACTGCTCTTTTCTAATTCTCCCTCTCGCTGCTCTCGTGTTTGATAACTAATTTAGAGGATTTTCAGTTCAAGTGTTTTTGTTGAAGAAGCAGATGCACTGCTTGCTTATTTGACACGCAGCAAGGTCGTCAAGGCTAAACTACTGAAAAGTCATGGTGGAGCATTGAATGCTTGGGTCAAAAGTATTAGAGGAAGAAGTCTGCCTCAAACTCTTCCTGTAAAACATGCAATTGTCCAAAATGTCTTCTCATGGGGTCTATTTTGGAAGGTAAACAAAATACAGCATTGTTTAGTTATTTTCTCTCATTTTTGTTTTTTTTTTTTTTCTTAAAGTTTGACCCACACCACTACTTTTGTCCATTTATTGTATGTGTGCGTGCGAGCGAGTATGCCTATGGAAATTTGATGTGACATTAAGCATTGCAAGCAGCCAGAAAGGATAGAGTGTTGTTCCTGACATTTAGAGAGAGAGAGAGAGAAAGTGAGGACGAGAGAGGCGTGAGAGAAAGTCAAGGCTCTTAAGTTGTATTGCGCAGACTAAATAGAAAGAGGAGCACACTGGAAACTGACACTTCGGAGATGATATTGGTCTTGAAACACTTCCAAAGCGCTGCCACATGGAAAATGGTACAATACTTTTATGATTATTTTGCTTGATTTAGATTTTCTATTGGATAAGACGCTAATTGTTATCTTTTTGAAGTATTAAATGTGCATGGTTTATCTTTATTTAGTTGGCATAATTGCGCGTCAGAAGTTATTAGTTTTCACTGCCGTTGCTGTGTTCACTGCTCTTTGTCATTGTCGTGAGAGGACGGCCTGCGCATATGAGTGCAGTGGCAGGGCCTAAAAGAGTTTGAGCAGGTGCGCCTCATGACTCCCGACTGCAGGGTAGTTTATTTGTATCCAGCCTGATTCCGCTCGTCTCGTCCTGCCAGTTTTATGCACATGGCTCGATGCAATGTGTGTTCCGCTGAGCAAAATGAAAGAATTCATCACATGTTTTGATAGGTAATTGTATTTGCTTCCTATACTGTTTGCTGACAATGAGGCAAAATCCAACCACTGGGAGGCTCACTTTTCAATAGCCTCTGCTAGGACAGGGCTCTATTTATTTGAATATTTTGTCATTTAAAAAAAATAACCAAAGCTATGACTAGGTGTTTTATTTGCACAAATTATGAATGCTACATTTCATGAAAACATTTGGGGTTTTGTGTAGAAAAACATAAAAAAATAGACATTTTTTTTGGACATATTGCCAAGCCTTAATCTTTACCATCAATATAACATTCCTCTCAATAGAATTCTGTGTTGTCGATATGTATGACGGTCACTTAAGGCATCTGACTAAATGCATAGGCCTCAAACTCCAGTCCTCGAGGGCCACATTCCAGCATGTTTTCCATGCTTCTGTCTTAAAGACAACTGATTCAAATGTTCATCAGCAAGCTCTGCAGGATTTTGAAAATTATCCTAATCATTTGAATCAGGTGTGTTTATGACAGAAGCATGGAAAACATGATGGAATGTGGCCCTCGAGGACTGGAGTTTGAGGCCTATGCTAAATGGGACCAATTAGCAGAGGTTGCAAACAATTCCATGACCAACTTAAGAAAGTGGCCAGCCAAAATGTCATTTTGTCATCATGTGTTGACAACTGAAGTTCATCTGCATTGTCTTACTGGGCCACCAATTCAGGCTTTTTATGATGTGTGCAAAGTGTTCTGCTGTATGACTATATATTACATGAAAAATTTAGCAGTTTCGTCCTTATACCAACTTTTTTTTCCCCCCATGAAATAATCTCTCATCTCCATTTATTTATTGTAACATTTTATATAAAAAAAACAATGAACTAAGGAAATGTGAATAAAATGTACTGGAACCCAACTTGTGTTGTTTCAGATGTTTTTGTGGATTGGAAACAAAATGCTAATGAAGTGATCATCAAGTTGCGTTGTGGAGAAAGCGTGCAGAAGATTGAGGATGTCAGCACAACCTTCACTGATACACACTGCCATGTGCACTTTTCAGGTAAGGTCTTGTTTCCTCAATATGAACAGGATCATCTGCAACACAAAACCCCTTTTGAATAAGCCCTTGATAAACAGGGGTTTTGTTTTTACTTTTGTATGAATGTTGAGATGATTATAATTGAAATCGCATTTCCAAGCCTGAACAAATTGTGTGTTTTCCTGGGTTTCTGAATTTATTGTGTGTGATCTTGGCAACAAATTTCTACACCATATGAGCCTTTGCACGAATTATGATAGTAGCCTCCGGTTTGAATAGAAATAGGTGTAACATCCTTCCGGTAACTTCAAAGTAAAAGCATACCAAAGCTTGGGAGAAAGGAAAATGACTCAAGCATTTTGTTTAATTGAGGTGCTCGAATTACTCGAGGACTCATTTCGGCCCTACTTCTACTATATAAAGTATTTCTCCCCAAAATGCATTTTCATACATTTTTTTTTACATCTATGTGTTTAATTATTCAGATGGTCGTGAGTGGACCTGCCACTTGCAGGAGGAAATAGAGGCCTCATGTAGTAGAGTGCAATACAAAGAGAAGGGAGGATTTCTGTTGCTCATCCTGCACAAGAAGATCCCCATTCACATTTGGCCTTCACTAAAAGTGAGTTGACAATTTTTAAATTGACTAAAGCTTGTTCTGTATTTTGCACCCACTCTATCTTCCAATCTTTTTTTTAATTATGACAACTTTTCCCTTTATGTTTCAGTCCAACAAAAAGGAGAAAGAGGTTGGACCGGTTGAGAAAAAAAATGTCAAGGTGCCAGAAACGAAGGTTGTAGCCTCAGAGTCATCCGAGCCTCAAAATTTGTCCTCCCTGCTGGAACAGCATCACTCTCAGGCCCCCTCCTCCCCCTCGCGCAATACATCAAGATGCAGCACCAGCAAAGCTGAGCGCGCTGTCAAACGCCATCTGAAACACAAACAACCGTCTGACAGAACCACCATGGACTCATTTGGAGATGAGGATGGTGCGGCCTCGTCACCTATGCCCGCCCTTGGGAAAAAAGGCAACCAGCAGCCCCAAGAGCCCAGTGTGAAGCGCATCATCGCACATCTTCCCAGAAGCACCTTGGAGGACGATTCTTCTACTGAAAGAGACATGGACTCAGCCCAGACTAGAACATCGCATTCACGCTTGTCTGCTGTAGAACTCCTTCAAACGCCACACAGAACTGGAGACAAGAGCAGAGAAAGATTAGTTACCGAACATGAACAAGGCAGCACTAGTGCAGTTGTAAACATGATTCAGGTTAGTACAGACGCTTGTTGAGAAACGATCACACACGAAAACATGATTCTTTTACTCATGTTGAGGAAAATGGTGTCTTAACACCATTATTAAAGATGAGATTTGTTTTAAGATAGTGCAGCAAGACAAAAAAATGATTGTCCCAAGCTAATATTACATTGTTCTTTGCATGAGTTGATGTCTTCTTCATTATTTTGTGTCTTCGGGCCACACATCAAAACTGACTTGTCGTGACATTGTCCAAAATGTTGACAATATGTCTAGCTCCTATTATGTCAGGTGTAAACCCCATAAGTCAGAATGTTGGTGAACTTAATATGTTTCCAAATAGCTATTCTGTCGGTTAGTCCACTTGTGTGGATGCTATCTTTATAAAGTTTGACCAATCTATTGAAAATGGATGGCTCTTGTTCAAGATGCAACACAAATGGTTGTACAAACTTGCCAATTTTGGGGTCTCCTGAACAGTGATGATTTTGGAGGTTTGAGGATTCCACCTGCTGCCAACTATAAATCGCTATTGTAATCATAGTATGCCTAATTATTGCTTGTTCACTAACGTGTTTCCAAATAATGGGCAGTTGAGTTGAATATGCAAAGTATATCTGATATGTGTTCTATTTTCTGTTTAGGAAGCAGATAAACCATACAATACCCCAGATATACAAGACAGAATCTCTGAAACTGAGCATAGTGAACACCAGCCAGCACTTCCTCCAGGCACAAGTGGTTCCCGGAAAACTTTGGCTTTCAGCGACCGTGTTGACTCAGCCTCTCATGAAAGGAGCACAGACATAAGCGATCCCTCTCCAGAGAAACCGGGTCAGCGGCACAAATCGCTGCAGGATACTCAAATTTACCAGCCGCACCGTTCAAGAGGGGCCACCCCAGTGCCCCCTCGAGATGATTCTTCCAAACAAGAGTCATCAACAGGTCTGACCCAGATTAAAAGTAGCAGTGACGAAGAAGAGAAACGTGACCAGTCCAAAGAGGAGCCAGTCCTCGTAAAGCAACAGGAAGGTTTGTCTTGGCAATACCGCTGAAGCTGTCTTGTTTATACTGGTCTTGTAAATACTTTTTCTTGGTACATATTACTTTGCCGTAGTGCCGGCGCCCGTGCCAGAGCCCATGGTAAACCTGCTGTCTGTGAAGAATGATTCGTATGAGAAAGGCACAGACCTGATGGTCGTGAACGTCTACATGAAGGGCATCTGCAGAAATACATCCAGGGTCATTTTCAGGGAGCAGGATTTCACCCTTATCTTCCAGACAAGGTTTTGCCCTGCAAATTTTCCCCCAAATTACAATCTATTTTCCAGCCAATGACAGTTTTCTGTGTCGCCATCTTCCATTTCATAGTGATTCTAACTTTCTTCGCCTTCACCCGGAATGTGGACCAAACACAATCTTCAAGTGGCAAGTAAAACTCAGGTACGCTCTCCACTCTTACATGGCAGAAGCCATAATTAGTTGTTTTGAATTGTTTTTTTTGTGCTTTAAAATAACATAAGCATTGCTTTCTGTTGTGCAATATTACATTAGAGAAGCACAACTTTCATTGATCACTTTATAGAATTTATATTTAAAATGTGCAGCGACAAAACAAAGCCCAAATTGCATTTTTTTTAAGTACAATTTTTTTTTTTATCAATCTCCAGGTTAACAAGCTCTCCTACATAAGCAATACATATAAAAGTGATTTACAGTATACAATTTTAGTAATGACATTATAAATTATGCTTGCAGTAAGAGAATTTGCATCATCTGGAAAAAATTAAACTACATCCACCACATTTTCACTTAATCATTACTGAAGTTGGTAGACTGGTATAGTTGTTATTTGCAGTGTTAATGACACAGTTGCCACAACGGTTCAATGTTATTCAAGGCACCAATTTTGAAACTGCTTGTTTACAAGACACATCTATACACATTGTGTTGCACGATTTGCTGTTGCTGTAAGAAGCTTCCTGTTGACGCTTTGACTCAGCGAAAAAAAAGCTTTGCTATTGTACAGCCCTCAGGTGACAAAACGAAACTTGTTGCAATCACGTTACAACTTTTTCTACCAGTAATAAACCACGTGTCTTCTTTGAGTTGATAGTTGTCCTATAAGCTGTGAAGAGGAAAAGTAAAACTTGGTGTACATGTTTCGTTTTCAAATGAACATGATGTAATGTTTTTTCAATTAAATTTGCTACCCTTTTGTCAACTTTCTCTTGATAAAAATATCTCATGCTCATATATGTCTGTTTGACTCTTCTGTCTCCCAATCTGACAAGTCTGTTTTTCTTTGCCCCGTTTCTACTTTAGGAACCTGATACAACCTGAGCAGTGCTCCTACTCCTTTACTGTATCCCGAGTAGACATTACCCTGAAGAAGAGGCACAGCCAACGCTGGGAAGGTCTAGAGGCCCCCGCCACACAAGGTCTGATGCCAAGCTTCTGCTTGACAGTGTATGAACATGTGTCCCCTTTCTTCATAAGTGGTTCAACACTTTCCACTGGCTCAGACGTACATGGACAAAAAGAATAAGTAACTTTCTGTGATGGTACCGTCCTGTAGTTTGCATTATCCCAAAAAGTGTTTGAAATTTGTAGAGGACAATGAGAGTTTATTTACGGGTAACCCGTATACTCTATTTCTTCCTAATGACTTATCGTATTTTCCACACTAAAAGGCGCACCCTCAATTAATGACATATTTTAAAACTTTTTCCATATATAAGGCACACCGGATTATAAGGCGCACCCTCAATTAATGACATATTTGTAAACTCTTGCAATCACAATATAGTAATACTCAAAGTAATAACAAAAATAACTCTAAACTCTCAATAGCATAATAAGTCAATGTCAATTTGACCAACCTTGTTCAACTGTAAACACACAAAAGAAACAGGTAAAGCTTACTTTATCACTTCATTCCCCATCTACCAATCCCAATCTCAATATTGATCCATATATAAGATGCACCTGATTATAAGGCGCACCATCAACTTCAATTTTTTTATATTGGCTTTTAGGTGAGCCTTATAGTGCGGAAAGTACGGTAATTGGTGAACAGGTCAGCGATTAAATGGTTGAATGGCACTTGATGTAAATATTTACAACACTTTCATTCCCATTTCATTATTGCATTATAATTATCTCCGCCTCTAACCACAAGGTCCATTCTCCTCTGTTTAAGGTGCAGTGGGTGGCGCCAAGGTGGCTGTGCCCTCGAGCCCCGCCTGCACAGAAAAGAGCCAACCAGGCAGCAGTCAGCACAGTCTGCCGACAAAGGAGGAGCCCCCCAGGGTTGGTGAGGAGAAACCAAAGGCCCCCAAACCCCCACCCAGAGTGGAGACCAGTGGTCTGGAAACTGTGGCTCCTCGTACAGTCTCCGACCATGTTGCTATCGCCAAGCCAGAGCCCCCTGTTATGACGGTAGGTTGGAAAATGCCCATGTGGGGGGGGGTGTAAATTTTTTAAAACATGAAAGTGACCAACTTTAAAAAAATAAATAAATAATTGTTTTGTTTTTAATTTTAGCCTAAGCCGACATGCATGGTGCAACCTATGACACACGCACCCCCTGTTAACAATGAGCACCACGAGGAAGAGGAGAAGAAAGTGTGCCTGCCTGGTTTCACAGGATTGGTCAACCTTGGAAACACTTGCTTCATGAACAGTGTCATACAATCCCTGTCCAACACCAGAGAACTCCGCGATTACTTTCATGGTGAATAAAGATTTGAACCACCTCAGCTATTTTTTTGAAGTGATGATTGCTTTTGTTAATTGAAAATACAGCCAGTAAACACTCTGTCACAAAGTAATATCACTTTTCAAATCCACTTTAATCCCAAGAAATAAACAGAACATTTTACACAGTATTGCTGCCTATCCCAAACCATTTTTCCTATTTTTGTTCTCTTTCAGATCGGGCGTTTGAGTCAGAAATCAACTGCAATAATCCACTGGGAACCGGAGGCCGACTGGTAATTGGCTTTGCAGTTTTGCTCAGGGCTCTTTGGAAAGGAACACACCATGCTTTCCAGCCATCAAAACTCAAGGTATGTGCGCAATTTGTGTTTTGGAATTCAGAGAAAATGCTCAATTTCAAATGTATGCTTCAAATTCAACTTTGCAGGCAATTGTGGCCAGTAAAGCCAATCAGTTTACAGGCTATGCCCAGCATGATGCCCAGGAGTTCATGGCCTTTCTTCTTGACGGCCTCCATGAGGACTTGAATCGCATTCAGAATAAGCCATATACGGAGACAGTGGACTCCGATGGTCGCTTGGATGAGGTAGGTGTTGTTTTTCCCCTCCTTAAGAGACATGCAAAGGATTGAAATAAGAATTCTTCATGTCGTCCACCTAAAGTTTGCTGAACTTTGATTTAATAGTGATCTTGTTTGTACCAGGTGGTAGCAGAGGAGGCATGGCAGAGGCACAAAATGAGAAATGACTCATTCATAGTGGACCTCTTCCAAGGCCAATTCAAATCCAAGCTTGTCTGTCCTACATGCTCCAAGGTAAAGCATGTACTTTGCACATCTGAATTTCAGGTAGCAGTTGCTCCTCATTAATCTTGTCTTCTCCTCTCTTCTTTCAGGTGTCTATAACGTTTGATCCTTTCCTATACTTGCCCGTCCCATTGCCACAGAAACAAAAGGTGCTCTCAGTTTACTACTTTGCCAAGGAACCGCACATAAAACCCGTCAAGGTAAGATTTGAAAATAATTGCCTGTCAAAAGATGACTATTTCTCACAGCATTAAATGTTTTTCCACTCGCATGCGACAGTTTTTGGTGAGTGTGAGCAAGGAGAACTCCAGCACCGCAGAAGTCCTTGAATCCATCTCCAGGAGTGTTAGAGTCAAGCCTGAGAACCTCAGGCTTGCAGAGGTTGAGTCCCTTGTGTATTCCAAGTTTTATACTTTTTCAGAATGATGATTGTTAACTGTTTCTGAGCTTGTATTTGCTTTGCCACAGGTGGGGAAGAACTGCTTCCAGCGAATGTTTTTGCCCTCTCATTCCCTGGACACGGTCTCGTCCTCAGACATGTTATTCTGCTTCGAGGTGCTTTCCAAAGATCTGGCCAAGGAGAGAGTCGTGTTGCTCCGAGTGCAGCAGGTAACAAAATGTTTTAAAAAGGCATTTCTGGAATGTTTTTCGGCATCAGATGATGATACAATTTTCTTATTTTACCTTACAGAGACTACAGGTTCCCAATATCCCCATCTCAAAGTGTGCCTCCTGTCTGAAGCCTCCAGTCTCCGACGAAGACAAACTGAAGCGTTGTACTCGCTGCTACAGTGTTGGCTACTGCAATCAGTGAGCTGTCTTTTCATATGCTGGCACATCACATGTTAAACGTCCATTTTCTATTACAGTTGCTAATTTTATTCTAATGCTTTCCCCTGACAGAATGTGTCAAAAGACCCACTGGCCCAATCACAAAGGCCAGTGTCGACCCAACACCGAAAATGTGGGTCTGCCGTTCCTGGTTAGTGTACCTGAGTCCAGACTCTCCTATAGCCGCCTCACTCAGCTCCTGCATGGTTACTCCAGGTACAAAGTCTTGACTCTAAGCATCTCATCATACAAAACACATCGTACAAGGGATGTTTTTTTTATTTATTTTTTTTTATCCGATTTTTTTGTAGACCAATAACAATACGTGTATGCAACTCTTCGGTAATTACAGATACCAATATTAGGTGACAATTTTGATATAATGGAGAATTTAAGTTCAAAGTCAAACACAAACTATTCCCTCTAATGTAGGGTTTACTTGTAGTGCGCTACTGATGTGGAAAATAAAACTGCAAGATGTCTAGTCTACTACTGCATGAGTTTTCAACATCCTGCAGTCGTGTCCCAATTTTTGATCTACTAAAATGCCATCTCTAATCTTGTGCAGGTTTTCAGTCAATGTGTTCCAGCCTCCTTTCCAATCAGGGAGGACATCCCCCGAAATATCTCCAGTAGTCTCGACACCACCTGCTGCTTCTCTAGGTGCTCCAGGTACAGGAGATGAGGCCATGGGTGGAAGCAATGCTGCGGAATTAAGTGACTGTGGACTCGAAAGTGGCACAACGATGCTTGACACTGCAAAACCACACTTACCTTCAGCCCTTGATGCTGGTGATGCTCTTCCCCTTACTTGCCCCCAGACGTCACTCCCTACCACACAGACTTCGGACTCCGGCTTGTCAGAGTCCATCTCCTCCACTTCCTGCTGCTCTCTGGATACCCATGTTGAAAAAGAAACATCTTGTGAGAAAGCAATCCGACCAGAAGGTGGTGGTTTAAAAAAAAAAAAAAGTATATTTATATTTATGTATAAATATATATTTTGCTGTCTAATGCTCTTCTTGCTGTTTCCTCTTTTCTAGCCGCAGTCGCTGGGTATCAGCAACCTAGTGATCCATCTTCAGGGCACGCTGGTCAGTTCTACATCATTCTTGTGGATTCCAACAACAAGGAGCACAGACTGGATGAGAAAGGTTGGGACTATTGTGTAGAATGGCCTCTTTTCATGATGTTTTAATGAATTACTAGTATGATAGACGCATGGCAACTCAATCTTTTCAAATCCTTTCCGTAGAAGACATGCTGGTCGACCTCCCCGATGATGCAACTGTGGAGCTGGTGTGGAAAAACAACGAGCGTCTGAAGGAGTATGTCTTGGTGAGCTCAAAGGAGTTGGAGTATGAGGAGGATCCCAGTTCTTTGAGTGAAACAGCAAGGGCTGGGCACTTCACCCTGGAGCAGTGCCTCAACCTCTTCACCAAGCCAGAGGTGTTGGCTCCTGAAGAGGCATGGTAAGGCTTTTTCTACTGCTATTTTTTTTAGCTAATGTGTGTGTTGTCAAATTTAGGTTATATTTTATGATTTTGTGTACTTTATGTCCTTACTGGTTTTGTTTTATTGGTAAGCCAGCCAAATCCACATAACAGTAGTATAACAATTAGATTCATGGCTTTGGATAAATTATCACTACAAAGGCAATTTTAAAAGTCATCCAGTCAATGCAAACTTTAATTTTAACATTAGCTTGTGAATGTCACATTTTTTGGCTTTACAATGATGATTGCAAGCTGTATGATGCTCCGTTTCCCCATCTAAAGGTACTGTCCCAAGTGCCAGCAGCACCGTGAGGCCTCCAAACAACTGCTCTTGTGGCGTCTACCAAACATTTTGATCATCCAACTAAAACGCTTCAGTTTCAGGAGTTTCATCTGGAGAGACAAGATTAACGACATGGTTGAATTTCCCGTCAGGTAAATAAAGGCCTATTGAAAAATAGTTTTTTTTTTTTTTTTTTTTGCGGTGTTCATCCAATTCCAAAACCTTTTGTCTTGTAGGAATCTGGATCTTAGTAAGTTCTGCATCGGTCAGAAAGACGAGATGCAGCACCCGCCCATCTACGACTTGTATGCGGTCATCAACCACTACGGGGGCATGATCGGTGGCCACTACACCGCCTATGCTCGCCTGCCAAGTGATAAAAACAGCCAGCGTAGTGATGTTGGTGAGTTCATTTCCAAATTACATAAATCTTAACCCTGCGCACATCGGTTTCCGTTTTCCACGCTAACGTGTGCCCTCTGACAGGTTGGCGTCTGTTTGATGACAGCACTGTAACGATGGTGGAGGAAAGCCAGGTGGTGACGCGGTACGCCTATGTCCTTTTCTACCGTCGGCGAAATTCCCCCGTGGAGAGGCCACTACGCTTCCTCAGGCCCGTTGGAGCAGACTCCCCCCCTGCAATGGGAGCTACTGCCAGTCAGGTGAGTTGAACTTTACCGTATTTTTTGTTATAAAAGACTAGACAATCTCCTAAATCATTATCGTTCATTTTGAACAAAATTGTAATTTGCACCGAATGGTCAAAGTCTTCCGGTAAAATTGTTTGAAATCTTTTTTTTTTTTTTTTTTGCTATGCAATGTACCTATATTCTAGACAATGTATCTTATTTTATAGACTGGATGGGTTGTACTTATTCAGAGATTTTTTGTTTTGTTTGTTATAGGCTTGTTAAAATGACACTTGGTCAGAATTATTGTCCTGTGATTTGGTATCACTCATTGCACTGCATCATCCTTTTTAAACAGTCCATCCGTGGCTTTTTTGATGTGATTATGGTAGTAATGTGCGTGCTGCATCCATTCTGGCAACATTCCTTTCATGTATAGACATTTTTGTCACATTTTCCTTCTGACAACCTGGTTTTAGACCAGTGAAATTGTTCACACTGCACAATGACTATGCGATGCTGACCGTAACAGACAATGGTGCTCCAAGTCTCAGGATGAAAGAATCTTTTTATTTTTTATGTGAGCCATTTTAAGTCTTGTTGTCCTGATCTGATTGTATGACACCAGCAGTAACTGAAACATAAAGTTAAAATATGTTGAGAGGGTATATAATGTCAGGGATCACCAACCTTGAAAGCCATTCTTGGGTATTGATAAATATGAAGGTTTACGAGTTTAATACAAAGTTCTCAAACTTGTCCTAAATTGTTTTTATTATATTTTAATAATAGTTAATTCAAAACCCCTTTGTGGGCTACCTAGTTCCCATGGTTACCACGTTGGTGACCCCTGAACTTGGTAATTGCTTTGGCTGTGTTTATTTTGATCACAAAGGTTGGGGTCAGATGTGAAATTACTCCTGTCCTATTTGCAATCTTGAAGTGATAGGGGAAAAAAAAAAAACACTTCTTTTTAGCTACATGCTGGTGGTGCAAATGGTCAAGTTCAAATCCGTTTCTAAAAACTGTCTGCACTCGCACTAAAGAGCGAGTAGATTTGGGTGCGACCATTATGAACTAAAGATCTTGGAAGCTTCTGGAATTTGTAATACTATACTGCAATTTATACACCTACGTACCGAATACGCTTCACCACTGCAAAGGTTATTACGTAAATACCACTACATCGTTGGACGATTTTAGTTCTTGGACTGAACTCATCTGGGGACTTTCAATAATTGACAGATGTATTTATCAACAAGAATCAATAAGCTGGCGATTGTTACTGGTACAGTTGACTTGTGTGTTTGAACGTGATCAGGCTCCATTTGGATTCTCAGGGTTCATTATTTTGCTCTTCTCTGTATCACCTAGAGTCTGAATTACAAATCTGGTTCTAACTGAATCTTAAAATCAGCTGCACACCAAAGTGTTTTCTGCCGTTTCATATGACAAGTGAGAATGGATTTCTGTGACCATGATGAATTTCCCACCCGAAGCGTAAACAGCAATTCCACTCAATCCGGCAAATCATAATGACAGTGTTTGTTAGACCGCGCCTTTTTCCCACAAGTTGATACCAGTTTCCGCCAATCGCAGGCCTCTCTAATATGGCGGGAACTGGAAGAAGACGAGGAGGGTCTTGATGAAGGCCCGCGCAGACCTTTCCTCTCGGGGCTGCGACGGCGACAAACACAGAGGACAAGAGATGAGGACAGAGCGGAAGCGCACCAGCAACGCATGGGGACAATGTCAGATTGTCCTGATGATGATCGCGTGCGCTATTTTGTTCTGGGAACCCTGGCTGCTCTGTTTGCACTTTTGGTCAACTTGGTCTATCCGCTCCTTTACAAATCCAACTGGGCCTGAGTCGCACCTGGTTGATGAATTGCTCATGAAGTTATGCTTGGAAACGTGGAAGCCATTCCAGTTGTAAAGCTGTATTGGGAAAAATCCCAGACAGGAGAAGAATCCGAAATCTGAGGAGTCGGTGATGGGATGGAACGCTAAACACTGCTAACTAACTGACTATATTGGGCCTTTTGTTTTTCACGCACAGCACCTTTTTACCTTGAAATCAAACTGCCATTTCCATGGCTTGCTATGATGTCACTCCATTTACTTACCTGATACTGCGGTTGCGATCCTCGTCACCATGCCCGTCTGTGTTGGAAACGCAGGCCTGATCATAACGAAAAAAAGACAACATTGGATATATTGGGGAATAAATGCTAACTTAGCGGCATGGGTTCCTTTTCGCACTTAAGTTGTTTTTTTCTTTTCTTTTTTTTTTTAATATGCCTGACTTGCACACGTTTTAGTTGCAGCGATTCTCCCGTCCAGACTTCTGACACACACACACACACACACACACACCACGAGCAAACTGGAAACGTTTCCGCAACCATCAAATCTTGATTCGATGAAATATATTTTACTACATTATTCAGTTGTAGGATTGCAAAAATATTTGTCCTTGAAATTGAAATGGATTTTTTGGGGGATGGGGGGGGGGGGGGGGGGGTTCTCTTTCTTTCTCTCTCTCTCTGTCTTATCTAATATATATATATATATATGTATATATATATAACTGACAATGATGGCAATTTGGATTGTTAATCTGTAGAACCAGCACCTTGAATGTCAAGTCAGAATGCAAGGGTGACTTTTGACTGAGTATCCTCTATGCATTTAAAAGTACTGTCAACATTTACTGTGTGTTCAGTTTTAGTTTTGAATGCTTAAGCAATACCACAAAATGGTGGCCATGTTTGCATTTTTGTAGAATGTTCAATTCTTCAATATCTTCAAGTAACTTATTTAAATTCTTTTGTCAATGCTATTCGTTTGGATCTTTGTCTTTTGTAATTGATTTGTTATTAGGTAGATAGAACTTTTTTTTTAATCTACCATTTTTTAACAAGTGTCTCTTGTATCTTCAGTTTAAGACGTAGTCTATGGATTTAAAGTTGCCTTTCACTTAAAACCATCCATTGCTTTATCTGTATTGATTTACAAACACATTTGTCTCTAAGATCTGATGTTAGCTTGAATGTAAAGAGCACTTTGGATTGTTTAACACTTGATTTGGTTTATTTTGTAATACGGTATAAATGAATGATATGATGATCATTTTTACAAATGTTGTACTATCGGACAAATGGACATTTAAAGTCTGCATTATGGGCGCTATGGTGGTTCTGATTGTTTTGAAATGCAGGTCTCAGGGATTTTCCACTGCAACCTTCCTGTTAGCATTAGTCCAGACGTAAATATACCCGTATAGAATTTTACTTTATCTGTACTGTATTTTAATTCTTTTTCTGTTCTTTGCTGGAATGTTGCTTTTGTTTAATGTAAATGGGCAAATTCGAAATGTTCTTACAATCTGTGTAATTCCTTTCAAACCAACAGTTGCTTCCTGATTTTTTTTTTTTTACAGAAAAAAATTGTAGCTTGAATATCCTTTTCGTATCTTCATCATGACTATCGAGAGGAAATACAATAAAACGGCTTGATTTATTGTCATTACTGGTTTATTTTACAGGCATCAAGTCAGTCACTGTTCGGAACTGACTTGAACTCTGAGGGACCGCCTACGTTGACCCCGGAGGTGCCCTCTGGTGTCTTTGCGCATTCTGGAGACTGTGCAACAGCATCCTACAGCAACATGGAAGATGTGGACTAACAGAAGGGTCGCAAAGGTGACCCGACTAACATCTTAAGGGGACACGTTGAATCGGAGTTATGGCCGACAAAAATGGTGCTCATCGTTACGTCAAAAACTCCCGAACGGGGCCACCTGAAGCTGCGGTCAGAAGTGTCGGATTTGGAGTGCTGTCGTGTGGAAGTACTAAAAATGCGCTCATACTAATCACACTTCACGTGGATTTACACAATGAGCATGTTGAACAGCTTCAATTCTCCGGGGATGTTTGTCTACAGTTTAGTGGTTGATGGAATGGTCTTAAGTGGGTGTCACCGGCGACTTCTCTTCTTCATACAACTGGTTTTTCAAACCTCAAGTTCTTCCACACAAACTATGCTCGATGAATATAGGGTCCACTTAGGGTGATAGACATGTTGCTAAAAAATAAACCCAACGGTCATGTTCAAGTAACGCATATATAAGCGCCACAGGCTTGCCGAAGCTGCTGTTGAAACTTTTCCAAACCTCTCGTTTGAATTTGGGCGTCTCCAGGCTCTTAACTTGTCAACGCACCTTGTGATATGTCTAAATAAAAACTTCACTGCTGACCAGTCATGTTGAGTTGTGAATGTGAATTAAACGTGCATGTGTCATTTTGTTTGCTTTGCAGGTTATGGCCTGTGTAGGTTTATGTGTTTCTGGTTTGCATTGGAATTGTAGCAAATTAAGATTGGTGTTGACATAGGCCTACTTTTTGTAAGACTGCATTATTATTCTGTTATCACATTACTTAATTTGACATCTGTTGCCTTTTAAACTTAATCATGTGGATGTCATTGTCAGATGCTTTATTGTGATGAAACGTGCATGTCTGCAAGTTCTTATAACAAAGTTATATTTTTTCTGTTTCTGATAAATTGCTACTAGTTGCATATTATGAACGGTTTGTCTTGACACGTGCAAAGCTCGATTTACTGCTGTCCATGTCCCTTTCGGTCGGAGCTTCGGCCTTTTATAAAATAAATTCATAGATAAGAATAATTCATTATTTTTATGGTTTAATTATTCTTGCATAGATAAGAATTATTCATCATTTTTATGGTTTAATTATTCTTGTTATTAAAATTGAGCGGGACAACAAACAAGAACAATTTACCATTTTTATTGGTTACTTTTTTTATTAAAATTGAAATTACCGTTTATGCCGTGAGCACGCATAACTGCAATGCTGCATCAATTTGTTGCCACCACGGGGTGGCGCTCGGGGCATGCTGTATGATAATAATCCACCGAAGAAGAATTTAACTGGATAAGGAAGTATACGTGGGGAACTTTCAGGTTGAGGGGAACAAAATTGAAAGTGTTTTCAAACAAATTACCTCCCGGAGTGCGGTACTTATGGCCAACATCAGTGGGGACAATTGCTGCCATGCCGAAGACAAAGACGAAGACACCAATTGCGGGGTTGTCTATGAACACGCGCCCAGGACATACGACGGATCACCGGTGCCGTATCCAGTCAGTCACGTTCAGAATAAGAAAATAATCCTGCATGTGGACCTCAACAACACAATTCTGGTGTCCGACGCCGTGACTTGCCAAGGGACGGTGGCTGCCCTCGATTATTTTATGTCGACTGTCACATGGGGCAAAATGAGCAAAGGTAGAATGTTTTCTTCCCCCTTCCCCCGCAAAAAAACGCGATTGTTTCAGTTATGCTGACTCAGGTGATGCGGAGAGAGGACATCCCTCCGAATTCATTTCAATGATCTCTTGACCATTCACCTTCACATTATAAACAAATGATTCCGTGGTGTGTAAACGATGCCAAATGTTTGCTCTGCCCGAAATTGTGTTCCCCGAATCCCAAACATTTGTGAGCCTAGGAACAAATTGAACACAATTTACGTTACTTTAATGGAAAACTCATGACACGCCACCGGAAATGTCACACAAATTACATGTATAATGTAATAATAAATATCTCACGAATTCACTCACAGTTCTACATAGAATAGAATAGGGGCCTTATTCTGACCGAATTTCATTGTTAATGGCATGATTGGCAACGTGGGCACACGGGTCATTGGATCTTCTCCCATCAAGTGTAAGAGTTAGATCGTTCTGCCTGTAACTGAACTGTATGTCTAAATGAACAAATTTGCATCGTAAATAAATATAATA
This sequence comes from Hippichthys cyanospilos, assembly GCF_059441005.1. Lineage (NCBI taxonomy): Eukaryota > Metazoa > Chordata > Actinopteri > Syngnathiformes > Syngnathidae > Hippichthys > Hippichthys cyanospilos. The sequence goes on along the minus strand of NC_142370.1, from coordinate 30,685,401 downwards.
TGGACTAATTAGTTCAAATTGGATTGTTTCCCACAGGATGATGACTCACAGCACACTTGAAATTGACACAAGGGTGATACTTATTCTAAAATTTAGGCCAAAACAGTTATGATAGTGGCAAATTCTGAAATCCTCAAAAACAGTCTTATCTATATCTACATCTCATATGCCCCCCCCCCCCCCCCCCCCTTATTTACAGGCAAGTGGGAATGGTTGAGTGACTTTGCGTCTCTGCTTCCGCCGTGTGACGATGCCATCAGCTACTACTCTCAATTTGGAGCAACCGCCAGGTTCACCTCCAATGCAGGTAGACGCTTTCGTGGGCTTCTGGAGGAGCATCTGAACCTGCTCCGCTGGCCTGAAGGTCTCAAGGTAAATATATATCCGCATCAAAAGCAATGGACTATTCCAATTCAAAATGTTAAAATCACAGTGGTCTTTAGCAGGTAAACCATGGATAATTGGTAGATTATTTTCCTACCCTCATTAAAATTGTTCTCGACCAAAGTGCTTGGAGAAAATGGAATTGTTTTTTTTGGGGGGCCATATCGCGCAACCTTATTATCTATTGTAATGATGAATGAAAAATTAATTAATAAATAAATTGTGAGCCCACATTCAGACCTCGAACAGAATACTCGATAGTTTCTCCATACACGATCTTTGACGTGTATTACCTGTTGATGACACACCCACAGGGAGACCGAGAGCTGACAATAAAGGCAGAGGATGGACGGCTCTACCACTGGATCCTTCCATCCTTCTTCCACTTGCTCAAAGACCTGACGCAGCAAGGGATCCAGTTTGCCGTCCACTTTCGTACATTTGGAAGCGACCTACCTCGTCTGCTAAGTGCTGTATCCAAAGCACTGACCCAAGGTGCTCATCCTGTGTTTCCTGATCTCCCTGAACTCAAGGTGAAATATTCACACTCAATCTTCATTTTAATGTTGGCTCTCCTCAATGATTACAAGTGTCAACCTAGATTTGCAAACATGACCATCTTCAGAAGACTTCACTTCTTCAGACTTCCACAAAGAGGAGCACATTAATGCAAGCACCTCTAGATCATCGCTAAAAAATACTTTTGGGGAATGTTTGGGAGACCGGACACTTACAGTTATATCTAGTACTATATGAAAAAAATAAATAAATAGTGCACTGAGGACACAGTAGGGGGCGTGAAGTAGCGAGCGATCGCTGTGTGTGTATGGGCGCACGATTAATCAAATCTTAATCGTTATATTAATATTGGCTGCCACAATTAATTAAGCTCATCCTTGGCAATATTAACATTTAAAAAGTCTAGCACTTTTTTGGATAAATCAAATCACTTTGTCATCCTACCACCAGGGGGCAATGTTTCCCACATGTTTGCGTGATAAAAGCGTCTGCTTTTCTTACCCTATTAATTTATTTACCAGTGTGAAATGGTGTTGAGTTTCTCACGTGATTCCTAACATGTACCGTGCTAGATGTCAATTGTGGCCCATTTTTAAAAATCCGAATAAAATCAGTTCGAAATGACCCAAATGATGAATTGACCGCTAATTGATTAAAATTTGCTTCAAAGTAAATAATGTGTTTGGTTCTAAGTTGGCTTATTACTTTCACTGGTTTACACTCAGCAAGTAAATTTGTTTTAATTATTATTTACTGTATTCATTGATTTTAGTTTATTATTTGTAAGTATCCAGCCTTGAAGCCTTGTTTATAAACTGCTTGTTTAGAAAAAAGGGCAATAAGTACACGTCTGACAAAACATGATGAATAATCGTGATGAATAATTGTGATTTCAATAATGACCAAATTATTGTGATTCATGGTTATTTTGGCCATAATCTGTGTATATAATATGCATATATAATGTATATATAATGTGTGTGTGTGTGTGTATATATATATATGTATATATATATATATATATATATATACACACTGTATATGTATATGCGAGTTCTCCCAGTTAATTCACATAGTATTTCTTGTGAAAATAAAACGTATTATGACTGGACTTCTCTCCTGCTCAGTTGAGTGTGAATATGACACCCGGGAAGATCCGCTGCAGCTCAAAAGGGGTTCTTCTGACCAGAGGCGCAGAGCGGCTATCATCCCGCAACGGAGAACGAGGCCTCTACCAATTCTTTAGCAATGCAAATGGGCTGGGAGGCTTCCAGGATGACTACGAATGGTAGCCCTAATTCCCCACATGCCAATCAGGTGACTTGAATCTTCTGGGTGTATCCTCATGCACGTTTTTTAAATGAACCCAAAGGTGGGTGACTAAGAAGTCCTCCATCTATGGTGGGAAACCGCTGTGGGTGGACCCCTTTGACAAGCATGTCCAACACATCTTCATCGATGACAACATACGGCAGAATGATAAGGATACCGTGGTGCATCCCAAGGTAACTATGAGCTTTTCACACATTTTTTTCCAACAAATGATTCTTCTTCCTATTTGGAGGATTTCTGTGTATATTCTCACCCTAAGCCTCATTAATGTTGAGCTTATTCATTCCCAAATAAATATTTTTACACTTTTTAGGAGTCCAAATATTAAATTACCTAATTTTACGCACTATAGGTAGGGCACACCTAAAAGCTATCAATTTTCTCAAAAGCTGACAGTGCGCCTTATAATCTGGTGCGCCTTACAGAGTGCATAAAAAATTTCATTTTTGGGGGATGTAAAAATAAACAACTTAAGCGCTATGTAAATCTTTCAATTTTTACATCTGCATTTCAGTTCTGAATTTTTTTTGCAATTAGGTTTTTTTTTTTTTTTTATAAAACCCCGCTTGAAATGTTGATATGCTATATATGCTCCAACTTTGAAGGAGTTTATTTGGAAACAAGGCGCAAAAACACAAATGTATGCAAAATAAAGTGCAAATTAAATGTAAAATAAATCCAGACACTTTTTAAATCAACGAAACAAGATATTTTATGGCAATGTGATTAAAAAAAATATTTAATTGAATCATAATTATTTTCTTTTCAACTCTGATTCATCTTGGCATTGATCCAAAGAGTCTTAATGTGCTCAAGAGGTATTTTTCCCCATTCTTCAGATAGTACTTTCCACAAATCATTCTTATTCTTAATTTCTTATTGTCTATTTATAAAGTTTGACTGACTTAGCTGAATGTTCTGTTGATATTCCCGCAGCTCCATCTAGTGGATGCATCATGCAACCCCAGCCACTACTCTAGCTTCTATTCTATGCGCCTTATAACCTATGCGGTTTTAAAATCGACCATTCATTGAAGGTGTGCCTTTTAGTGCGGGAGATACGGTGCTCATTCTAGTTTACGTGTATTTCTTTTTATTTTTAAGTGTTTTGCTTAAGGAGGGTTTAAAAACTACCGCTACTAAATAAGTTAAGTACTAAAATAATCAAACATTATCGGTAATTTAGTACACAAGTAATCAGTTACTTTTGATAACCACCAAAGTAATCAATTATTTTCGGTAATTACGTTTTCAAGTAAATGATTTGTTTAATTACAAAAGTTATCAACCAGGCTTTTGTTCATTTCTCTCATTTCTCACAAAGATCATTATCTTGAGGCACAATTTTCCCAATATCATTTCTTTCTTTCAGAGCAAAGAAATCTCAATCTAAGTGGGACTTTGAGTAATCCTACCAATCCCTATCAATCTTTAAATGCAAAGCAGCATCTGGCACAGTTGTTTGAAAACAAGAGGACGAGAACGCAACATGTCTTTGTGTATTGTCCAGGTTTTCGTGGAGCCGGGCGGCTCGGACACTCGCACGGCCTGCATCTCGGAGCTTTACGACATCGCCTTGATCCAGACCGACCTCCTCAAGGCCATTTCTGAGCCCGACTACTTCACCCGACGCGTCCAAATCTGCCTGGAGAACTATGAGAAGAATATCCAACAGGGGTCAGGCTAGAGCACAGCTGAGCGGCATCTTAAACCATGTGACTGGTCTTGAGGAACTCCATATCAGGGTACCACTATCTCAGGGCTGTTGCCATCTTCTTATGAATGACTTTGATGTGTTTATGTAATGAATGAATGATTTTATAAAAGCAGTACATTGAAGAGGGTCTAAACAGTATGAAGAAAGATTTCCAATCTGGACGATATTAATCATTACGGTTATTCAGTGTGATGTGACACCAAAAAAGGAAGAAAAAAAAACAGTCTGCATGAAAATTCTTCCACAAGATGTCAGTTGCATGAAAACTGTTTACATTGTAGATTCTCACCCTAGGCAGCCAAATTCCGAATGAACACTTGTACGTAACAAAAAAGGTGCAATAACTGAAAATATGTTTATATGCTAGTTTCTTCAAACTAGCCACCCTTTGATTATTGTTTTGCAAACTCTTTGCCTTCCCTCCATGAACATCAAGAGGTAGTCACTCGAAATGCTTTTCACTTTGCACGTGTGCCTTATAAAGGTTCATTAGAATAGAATACCTTTATTGTCGTTGTACTATGAAAAAAAAACATTTAACAACAGAAAACATAACATAAAACTGCAAATTAGTGCAATCGCTTGCTATGTGAATAGGATCGTGCTGTGCAGAGGTCATTTTAATACACAGTCGAAATCCCTATTGGACAGCTATTAAATTAAGGTGAATATGCCAAGAACCAATCAGCTAACTTAAAAAAAAAAATGTTACTGCCTGCCGCATTTTTGCCTCCGCATCATGTCCTCTTTCATTTATTTATTTATTTTTTTAATATATAAGCAGTGTGTCGGCAGGAAATGTTTTCAGTCATTGATGTCACTCAGCAACATTTAAAAATTTTGGAACTCGCTGCACACGTACGATGCATGACATCATGAGACGCCTCATTGATTTTGGCGATAACGTATGACTTTTAATGCGCGTTGTGGTTGCGAAAATAGGGTACTTTTAAGAAATTGATGCAGAAGGTGTGTGCCAACTTTTTTCTTTCCCCAGACACATTTTAAATAGTAAGCTACCAAATTAAGAGAAACTGACTTGCAGCTGAGCGTCTGCAGCTACTAAATAAAGCAGCTAGGCAAAAATTACTCAAACAATGCTTTTTTTTTTTTTCTTTTATTTAGTGGCGGTCGTCAAATGGAGTCAAACAACACTTTAGTCACAGCTGTTTACATTCATTCAGACCTGGAAGGCATTACTTGAATTTCCTGACTTTTACGATGAGGTTTTTAATGTCTGGACCTGTGCAATCACCTCACGGAAATTATTGCAAACCTAAACTTATCGACTGGGCTTTTCTTGTAATGATCTTTGCTAACGCGTTATGCACTCCCCTGCTCATCCCTATTATTGTACGATTGTGATTTGCGATGTTAAAGGCACTGTTTCAAATTATTCCCTTAAACATGTGTTAGAGACGGGTTTAAATAAGTTTACCTTTTATGTCTTTAGTGCGCATTTAATATTGATTATAATGCGATAGGATAATTTATACCTAGAACAGGGAGGTTGTTTTATTAGCGGTTTTATTTCATATATTGTTGAATAGTGTGAGTCCCAACAAAAGATACCCTGCGGTGTAGAGCATTCATGCTCAAAGAATATCCAATATCCAACATTTTTTTTTTTTTTTTTAATATTTGCAACATGTCTATCGAATGCAGGACAATTGAGGTGTACAATTGAGTACTTATTTAAATGAGGGTTGTTTGGCCTTGGCTCAAGTCCATTCTAGTACAAACATTTTAATTTATATTTGGTATACCTCTAGATTTTGGAACAATTTTGTTGTTGGTCATGAAGTGGATAGTTATTTATAACAGGTTGAAAGTGCAAATATACTGTATTTTTTGAATGATGGGCTTAGTTCTGCGTGCCCGTCAAAATTCAGGACACTGTATCTCATCCAAAATGTATTGCTATGCCATGACACAGACTGAATATTAACATTAAATTGCATTAAACATCAAGTTGACTGCTTCAATTATCAATTTTTATATATCAAGTATATCAAACAATCTACTTTATCATCAACCAATGTCAAATATCAATTTGTGTTATTTGTCAATAATTTTTTTTAAGTGTGACCTCCACAAAATGTGACCCATCCCTAACCTTAACCCTGACCCATGGAGCCTCACGAAGCATTTTTGATCTTTTTTTTAATCCCTCAAGATGGCACTCTTGCATTAAAAATGCAGTTTTTTTTTTTTTTTGTCATCATCAGGACAGTATAGCCACCAGGAAATACCCTTACACCCTTTGTTTACAAACACTAATAAAACGTATTTTCCTGTCAGGCTTATGAGAGCTCATTGGACAGAATTCTCCCCTGTTAAGTTTGAGAGCCCTGGAAATCTGCAGTTAAAAGTAAATAAGAAGCGCGAGTGCAGCGCCTACTTTGACCGCAAGAGGGCAGCAGCGGCCTTCTCACGAAATGGAGCCAGCTTCTCCAGGTGAGTTTAAAGATTTTTGGGGGGAGCTAGAGAAATGGACACAAATACATTCTAAATCCTGCTTTTCTCCCTGAACACTGTTACCAACTTCTTAAGAACCTGTATTGGTTTTCACCCTACACATTAATCATCATGCCGCAGGAAATTTCTCCTGAGGAGGAAGGAAGATGCAAATAGCAAATCATACAGAGGTAGCAAATCAAAGCACAGAATGTAATAACCTTTTCACAGTTTGATTTTAACCACAGGTGCTTTTTACTTAACAGGAAGGTAAACAAGTTACCAGGTAGCTCGCCAGTTTCCATTTGCACGTCATCAAATGTTGTGCGTGCATCATTTTCTGGCCCAAAGCAAAAGGCGCGTTCAGAAATATGCACTGAGCACACGCTGTTTCATTCCGATCGTTCAGTAATTGAGAGCATTGCAGAAATGCGCCGTTCAAATTTGGTGAGCAGCAAAAATGGAGTTTCGCTGCGCGCACACTGCGCTCGAACAGTTGGAGTGTATAAGGACCGGGCCGTTTTTTACTGTTGTTTTACAAAAGTGTGTATGTGTACCCCTGAGAGGATGTGAAGACCATTATGTGAGATCTTAAGGTTAATTGACAAGGTTTCTGTCAGTCGGGCCTATCAGCAAATCTATTGGATGCTTTTTAATTCCATGGCAGTAACATTACATGTTGGTTTTTTTTTTTTAATTAAGAACAAATGGATTGGAACAGCAACTTGCCTGTTATACATTTTTTAAATTACAATAACTTGCAATGCTACATATTAAATAAATACAAAATATTGTTCATATTTATTCGATGTGCACCAATCGCAGCAGCACTCGCAATTTTGTTGTATGTCACTAAAGTATTCTGTACTGACGCCGATGCAAAACGTGTGCGCTTTTAAGTGTTATACAAATGCACATTGTTAATGTTCTTACCCACATTGTTATCCACATTCTTACCCCTCTGTTTCATATATAACTAACATAAATAAATAACAGTCATCTATTAATTTGGGGATACAGTGATCCCCCCTACTTCGCGGTTAATGGGGGCTGTCAACCCCCCGCGAAGTCTGAAAATCTGAAGTCAGTCAACTAACATATAAACACTTAATCTATGAATTTACTGTATTTTTAGCCGACATTAGCGGGTTAGCAACAACTAACAACAACTACTATAAAGTGCAATCTCTACACAAACGAACACATAAACAGAATAAACACTCATCGCTTACTAAACATAGGCAGTAGCGTGCGTTATCAACATAAATGATAATAGACTATAAATATGAGTTTACGTTGTCATTCACTACTACGTCAACGTAACAAGCCGAATGACGCGGAGAACGTAAAACAGGAAACAGAAATGCAATGCGACCCGACAAATTAAAAGCATGCATTTAAAAATAAGATAAAATACGTCACAAACTCTAACGCTTGAAGAATTCTTAACATAGTTATTAACTAATATTACTTCGTTATTTGATTAATACAGTACTGTATAATGTACTTTTTTGCTTTTTTTTTCAATTTTTGTACATTTTTGCACATTTTTTAAATGATTTTTTTACTTTGAAATATTTTTTATTTTTCCTGGAAAAAAATCGCGAAGTACTGAGACCGCGAAGTAGGAGGGATCACTGTATTACTATTTACTCTTTTGGAGAACTTGATTCATTGGATAAACACGTTCATTCTCATTTAATCTTTTTTTTTTTTTTTTTAAACAATATATGTAATAGAATAAAGGACACTTGAAGTATTCCAAAAACTTTGTTAAATATTTACATAATTAGCACTTTGACTACACACGAAAACGTCCAAAGCTGGGTGGAACTCTCACAGTAGTCTCTTGTCAGAAGAAATCCACCTATACACGTAATTAGGTGACTGCTTCAGATAAAGTAAAAAACAACATTCTCACTGAACTAAACATACCTGTACTGTCAACATTACTTGTAAGTACTTCTTCGCTCTTTGCAATCCATTTTTTGCTCCCCAGTAAAACACGCTGCTTGTCATGTTTTGATGGTAACTTGCAGCATCGCTTGGGATGGGAATCCAAGTTTCCGCATTGTCACCAAACATTTGGATGACCAAATTAAATTCTATTAAAAGTTAAGCGTCTGCTTAACTTCATGCAATTTCATCCTTACTGCCGCTGAAGCAAGATTTCTGTAAAACGAGCTTGCATGTCTTGAGCTTATGCAGGCGTCGGTAACCTCTAACATTCAAAGAGTTGTTTTGACCCGTTGTGTTGTGCAATCTACAATCTGATGAAATTAAAAACAAAACCATCCAACAATGAAAAAAAAAAAAAAGCCAAATCTACAATAAGCATTAATTGTCATACTTATATCATTTTCTTGCATAATTTCTTTCACTTTTCTTCATAGATAGATAGATAGATGGATGGATAATTACTCAGCTAGATGGATGGATGGATGGATGGATGGATAGTCAGCTAGCGCTAGCTAGCTAGATAGATAGATAGATAGATAGATAGATAGATAGATGGATAATTAGCCAGCTAGCAAGATAGATAGATAGATAGATAGATAGATAGATAGATAGATAGCCAGCTAGCAAGATAGATAGATAGATGGATAGATGGATAATTAGCCAGCTAGTAAGATAGATAGATAGATAGATAGATAGATAGATAGATAGATAGATAGCCAGCTAGCAAGATAGATGGATAGATGGATAATTAGCCAGCTAGCAAGATAGATAGATAGATAGATAGATAGCCAGCTAGCAAGATAGATGGATAGATGGATAATTAGCCAGCTAGCAAGATAGATAGATAGATAGATGGATAATTAGCTAGCTAGCTAGATAGATAGATAGCCAGCTAGCTAGCTAGATAGATAGATGGATAATTAGCTAGCTAGCTAGATAGATAGATAGATAGATAGATAGATAGATAGATAGATAGATAGATAGCCAGCTAGCAAGATAGACAGATAAATGGATAGATGGATAATTAGCCAGCTAGCAAGATAGATAGATAGATAGATAGATAGATAGCCAGCTAGCAAGATAGATAGATAGATGGATGGATAATTAGCCAGATAGATAGATAGATAGCCAGCTAGCAAGCTAAATAAATAGCTATATAGATGGATAGATAGATAGATAGATAGCCAGCTAGCAAGATAGATAGATAAATGCATAGATGGATAATTAGCCAGCTAGCAAGATAGATAGATAGATAGATAGCCAGCTAGCAAGATAGATAGATAGATGGATGGATAATTAGCCAGATAGATAGATAGATAGCCAGCTAGCAAGCTAAATAAATAGCTATATAGATGGATGGATGGATGGATTTATTTATTTATTTTATTTATATACTCCACTCCCTTGGCTGCGGTTCACCAAACGACATGATAACCGCATGGTTCAGACTACAAAGGATATGGAGCTAATGACATAGCAGCAAACACACCTACATAGGTTTGGCAGCTGTAGTTTGCACCTGTTTTCCGCACATGGCACAGACAAATACTTGTTTTGCGCCAAGACCACAGCGGTTGCGATGGCTGTGAGGAAGAGACTCTTTCATTTAAACCTGTTTTCTTAACCGGATGTAATTGTTGCTTGGTCCTTTTCTTCGCTTTATTATTTTTTCATTTCTTCTTTTATGACATTTATTTTTTTCTTGAGTGAATGCGAGATACGGGACGGACGGGGCTATCGAATGCCAAGAAAGGTGCCTTTGGATGATGATGATTAAAAAAACAAAATGATCCAAACTTGAGTACTTGTTTGAAGAGGAGTTCGAACAAGACTGTTATCAACAGTTACCAAAATCCACATTCTCACTAAACAAAATCAAGCTTTATTGGACGCTGAGTTGAAAAAAAACGACATTACATTCATTCCTTTAATGTCCATAAAATCCCAAATATTGGTGCGATCATTTTCATAGGTTTCAAACTCCAGTCCTGGAAGGCCATTGTCCTGCATGTTTTCCGGTTTTCTTTCCAAAAACGCTCCGCAGGAGCTTGAAAATGATCCTAATCGTTTGAATGGGGTGAGTTTGAGAGAGGTGGTTGGAAAACATGGAGGATAGCGGCCCTCAACGACTGAAGTTCAACGCCTGTCAATTTGAGATGTTTTAGAGGTTTTGTACAGCATACGTACATGCATGGGAATTTTTAGAATGATTGGTTGTAACGTAGACCTCTGACAGACACTTTTTTTTTTTTTTTTTTACATGCAGGGTAAATTCCTTAGAAGGGCGCTAATTTTACACCATTTGCATATACAGAAGAGAGATTCCTTTGTCTTACGTAGGGGACACCGGGACTAGGTGTTGCACTTTTTACACTTGGATTTGTTTTTCGGAATCAATACATCGCACATAAACAAAATGTGCAGCGGATGAAAGAGCGGTGTCTTGTATTTGTAAAATATTCGTGTTTTGTGTCATTGCAGGGTGATCAGCCATCAAATAGGGAATGTGAACATGTGACATGTTGATTGCGACATGGGGTAAGTTGTCACATTACAAGGCGTAAGATGTCATAATCGGTTTTGCAACACATTATACAAGGACAAAATTAGGCTCTAGCATCCTCGAAGAAGGGGTCATCTAAAGTTTCTCTTTTAAGACCGGCCCATTTTCATTCCCGAGCATCGCTTCTTTTTTATTTTGCATTTCGATGCCTTGCATTTTTTTAATAAGCATATTTTACTGTCACATGTGACAACTTACCTTAAAACAGGGCTTCTCAATTATATTTTGCAAAGGAAAAAGAAAACATTTTGCGACCCCCAATTGCCACGCTCACCATAAATATCTATAAAAATTTGTATAATTGTACCTAAAACTGTATTTTTTTAATGTTGACACAAGGAAAAAGCAATTAAAAAAACTTCAGCTGTTAACTACTTTCTTTACAGCATTAATAATGGATAAAGGGTTGTCTAAACTAGGGGTATCAAGCATACGGCCCGCGGGCCAATTCTGGCCCGGAAATGGGTTTGATTAGGCCTGCATGATGATTTTTGAAAGTATAAAAATACAAAAAAATACAAAAAAAGTACAAAAAACAGAATTTTTTGAAAACATGAAAAACTTAAAATATTTTATGATTATTAATAATGTTAATGTTTAATGGATAATAATGATTTTGTGTTTCTACTATTTTGGACAGTAATAAAAAAATACTAATTATATTTGAAGTTGTTGTTTTAAAGTTATATAAATCTACATCATGATTTTGTTGTTTCGTCGGGGCCCACTTCGACATTGTATTGTACTATATTATTATATATTATATTATATTATATTATATTATATTATATTATATTATATTATATTATATTATATTATATTATATTATATTATATTACAGGTTTTTCCTCCATAAGGTTAAATTAAATTTAACATCCCTGGTCTAAGCAGAAAAAAACCCAAGTGCATCAAAGTGCCTGAAAAAAAAAATGCCAATCCTTATTTTATCACAATTACACTTCGCATGGTAAAAACAAATCCCTTTCCCTGGGGTCATCCATTTTAAAACAAGACAACGGAAGAAAATCTTTTTACTTTCCCAAAATGGACTTTTTTTTGCAGTGTAGTATTGTTTTTTGTAGTTGGTGGTAGAGAAGATAATTGCAATTTGACCACTTTACCCGTGCGACAACTAGCCCTGGTCTCCCTATTATAATTCATGAACCCATAATGAGTTGGCTCATCTGTGTCGTGCTATTATTTCCTCAATACATGTACATATTCTTCACATCCAAAAACGGGATTCCTTTTGAGGGCTTGTTCCGTCTTTGGAGTGTACCAGCCTTCAACTCACTCAAGGTGTGGCTGCCTTTGAAGTGTAAACAAGGAATGTTTTTTGGAAATTCCTTCTGAGTTTCACGCAGTAAATCTATTTCTTTGAAAATAGTTTCGCTTTTGTCGCCTTTTACTTTCTCAGCGATTTTGCTTTTGTCTGTCTGGAAATTCATGTGTTTGTCACAAACAATCACATGGGCTGAGCGCAGGCTTGTTTCATCTGCATCTTCTGATAATTGGCCAGAGTGTGTGGCTGTAGTTGGATCAAAAAGCAAGTAGCGCAATTACCCGAATATATGATGATATGTGTATGGGACGAACCCTTAATTTTATTCTCAAATTCAGTTATTTTTGGATGATACCATTTATAGGAAGACCCCGTAAAAATTATAGCACAACAGAATAGATAACATCTTTGTAAATTCTCCATATTTTCTTGTGTTTGTATCTGTAAGTTATGTATTTGTTGCGGGTTAAGTGTGTTTCAGATTTCCCACAATACGAGCGGTCAGTGAACGCCGTGCTTGTGTAACGTTGAATGCGCTCCGAGCAGTTGCTTTTCCTTTTCGAGTTCATTTTGCCATAAATACAACGTTGCGCACCCTCCTTGTTCCATCAAGTTTATGATTGTGTGTTAGGAATCGAATTTTAACCGCGATCACCATATAGGCTGCCGTGATTAATTTAGATGATCCTCGGCGAAATGAACATATAAAAAGCCGGCTACGCTACATTTCAAATCAAGCACTTTGTCATCCTACCACCAGGGGGCAATGTTTCCCTCATTTCAGCTTTTCTCACCATAATACATTATTTACCAGTGTAAAATGGTGTTGAGTTTCTCATCCTAATATATACAGTGCTACCTGTCAATTGAGACCCATTTGAAAAATCTGAAAATAATTGGAATTTCGGTTTGAAATAACCGATTGTTTAAATTATGCCTAAAAATAAACAGTATGCTTGGTTCTAAGTAGGCTTCATTTTTTCATTGGTTTGCACTCAGCAAGTAAGTTTGCTGTGTTGCCCTCTGTGCCAATTATTACTTTACTTTTACTTTGTTTATTTATTTTAGTGTATTATTATTATTTGTGAGTATCGAGCCTTGAAGCCTTGATTATATAGTGCTTGTTGGAAAAAAGGGCAATAAATCGACATGTTTGACCAAACATGATGAATAATAATTATCAATAATCGTGATTTCAATATTGACTAAAATATTTGTAATTATTGTTTGGCATAATCGTGCAGGCCTATTGTGTGTGTATGCCAAAAGACCACAATTGATAAACGAGTCAAATGGAATACCTTTCCGTGTTCTCTAACCGGCGTGCACAGCTCAACACCTTGCCACTTCTAATTGAATCAGCTGTAGACATCATAACCTTTACATGATCCTCTCCCTTTTAGTCATATTCCTGTGTGTGAAAAAAGGGTGGACTCGGACGGTGGTTCAGTCTGCTCGCTTCTTTTATTGAAAACATTGCCGTAACAACCTCAGCTCACACAAGCTGCTGTTAGCTGCAACAGGCACCGGATGCTAACAGCCAACTGACGTCCGCCCTCTTGCTTGTCCCGTTACGATCATTTTTGTAAGTAAGAATATGGCCGGTATAAAAATACAAATCTGTGCATCAAAACTCGGCTTATGTAGCTGACAGAAAAAAAAAAATCTAATCATTAAGTTACTGTTTAAAGGCTGCACCCATACTTTTAGTCTTCTTTTTTTTTTTTTTTTTGGGGGGGTGCATATTACATTTAAAGAAGTACGGTACGTACCCAAAATGGGCGGAGGGTGGGGGTGAGGTGTCGGAGGGGTCTTCACTGATAAAGGTCAATGTTGAAGCCCCAACCTCATTTAAAAGAAGAACTTTGCTTCACTATCTGTCCAGATTCGTATTTTGAAGTAACTTCAAACACAATACTTGAATCAGTTTCACTTTCTACGAAATGAAAGCCTCAAATAATAATAATAATAATACATTATTTTTGAACTAAATCAATTGTATTCAATGCAATAAACACAACACACATTAATGAAAAGGTTTGAATCATTAAAAAAAAAACTCTCTGTGTTGTTTAGATAACTGTAATGAATATCTTGTACAAAAAACACTAAAAAACAAAAGAAATTTTTAGCTTGTGCCTAACCTGTTTGAATGTCACAATGAAGTAGTTAGTAACTATTGTAAACCTGTCTTGTAACCCTCTTTGCATAAAGAGTTTCTGAAGACCATATGGAGACTCCGAGTACAACCAAATGAGATTCCATTGTTATGGCTGCGTACACACTTCTTCTTTTTTTTTTTTTTTTTTTACCTGAGTGGCTCCATTAACTGATAAAGAAGAAATGTGGCTTGACAAGACCCGCCTAATTGAAACAACTATAATCGAGGGATGTTAAAGGAAAGATAATTAAATGACTCACCTTAACAAGAGCCCCACCTTGCAGGGTTTAAAGCATAGAAGTTGAGTCCCTGCAATGTTAACGCTGCAAAGCAACAGATGAGACACAGGAGGTCACACGCTCAAGTGCCGTAAGGCACTCGATGAGAGAAGCCTTGATTGAATGCGGTGAGTAGTTTCTCCAGCTTTGAATTTTCTCATTGGGCAACAGGTCCACTTTGGACATAATCGCTATTGCACTTCATTGAATCAATAGAGTGATTTGGGATGCCTTCAGGTTGGAAATTCCTTCATGTCCTCGAGGTCGCTTGTGCGGTGGAAGTGCCGAGTTTGGACACAGAAAACTCAAAGTTAAAGAAAAAACAAAAACGGCTTTTTGGACGGTTACGATATTAATTGATTTAAATCAAAAGTCACGAATCCATCAAACGTTTATTCAGAGGAGTGTTGATTCATTGAAAGGACAAAATCTTCAGACAACAATAATGTGAAGATACAAAATCACTTAACATTAATTACTTGTACAAAAAAATATATATATCTGGAAATAACCGACTTGTATACCACAACTATGAAGTTAATAACAACTATACATGTCTTCTAAATCCAGCTTCTTTTTCATCTTCATTTCAGATGTGCCTAAACTTCAATTCATAATTTTTTTTCAATGATGAATTCATTGAATAAATGCAACCACAAATGTATTGAACATAACAACCACAAATGTATTGTGCATAAAAGACAATTATCAAAAATAATTATACGAACAAAAGCTAACAGCAGCTGAAAAGTGCTCCAGCCACTTTTGCAAACCGGCCAATTGAAAAATAATTCTCTAAAAACTTTGTATTTTTTTCTACCAAGCCTGAAGTGGGTATAAAGTTTCATCAATTTTGTAAATGTTAAGCTGTCCATAACTGTCATTTTTTCTTTGCAAACAGCGCATTGCCACGGCAACAGCGTGCTACAAATAACATTCCATCTTAAACATCAAATGACGCACCCAAAATTTGAAGCCGATCAGATAAATTCTCAAGGAGGAAGCAGCCTCTGGAAAAGGCCAAAAAATGGTCGCTGTATTCCAAAGTCATTCAAAATTGGAACATTTTTTTAGGTTCAAATTATACTTGTGTACGGAGAGTTTGTAATGTCCCATTTTCCAACTGGTCCTAAGTATGTCCAGTGTTTGGTGAGTTTTCGTTTATGTTTAGGATTAGGCCCTCAAAACAGTGATTCTCTATAAATAATAGTAATAATAATAATAATAATAATAATAATAATTATGATTTCTACAGGAAGAACTAGAGCCCTTGCTGTGGTCTTTACCTAACACGTGGCCGTGTGTGCGCTCTACGGTCTTAACGAGATCCAAATAATACCATGCTAAGTGTGTCCTAGAGCTGTGGTTTTCAAATGACCCCCCCAAGCCCATTCCCTTGTGCCCCCGAGGGATACCTGAAGGCAACTCATGGGTTAGGTGAGATTTTACCAAGGTTTTGGTAGATAGTGATGAGAAAAGCCACATAAAACAGTTTTTTTCTGTCCTCCGGATCACAAGTGTGGAACTCCAGTCCTCGAGGGCCGGTATCCTGCAGGTTTTTCGGTTTTCTCTCCTAAACACACCTGATTAGGATCATTTTCAAGCTCCCCCAGAGCTCACTAATGAGCTAATCATTTGAACCAGGTGTGTTGAGGAGAGAAAACCGGAAAATCTGCAGGATACCGGCCCTCGAGGACTGGAATTCCACACCTATGCTCTAGATGGTGCTCTTGGTTGAAGAATAAGGGTTAGACCAATGGAAATGCATAAAATTTCCACTGCATCTTTAAAGGGACAGTGTGTAAGATTTAGACTGTTTTTCATTCAAAAGGAATCAACCAAATGACTGCAAAAGTCAAAAACTTGCAAATGAATGCGTTCTTAATGACCAACAGTACGTTTTAAATATAATCATAGGTCTAGTTATCGTCACATTATAATAAATGGGGGATGGCACTTCTCAGGAGGCGGCCATGTTTGTTGTAGCTACGCACAATGGTAAATGCGGCACCTGCAGCACCTCCTGCTGTCCGTAATGAAAAAAGCTCTAAATCTTACACGCTATCCCTTTAAACCAAGAGTGCCAGGGAAAGAAATCAAAAAATATCAAGTGACTCACGAAGCGCCATTTGTCCATCACTGTGGATGATATCAAATGGAAAGCTTTTAAACTCATTCAATTCCAAAGAAGTATTTTTAAGTTTTTTTTTTTTTGTTTGTTTTTTTTTTAAGCTGGAATATTCAATCAAAGGTATTTATTGTTTTCATCTTTTTTTCTAATGTTTGGCTAAAGGAGGTTAAAAAAAGTCTGGCACCAAGTAATCAATAAATATGGGTGCATAAATACTTAATTAATTATGTTTGGTACTTAAGTACCATAGAAACGGTTACTTTCTTACTGAAGTTATAAAGTAATTACTGTAGGTAATAAAGCAATTATAACATTAGACCATAGGTGTGGAACTCCAGTCCTCGAGGGCCGGCATCCTGCATGTTTTGCGGTTTTCTTTCCCCAACACACCTGATTCAAATAATTAGCTCATTAGCAAGCTCTGCGGGAGCTTCGAAATGATCCCAATCATTTGAATCAGGTGTTTTTGAGGGAAAAGGTTTGAAAACATGTAGGATACCGGCCCTGGAGGACTGGAGTTCCACACCTGTGCATTAGACATTAAAGTCATTACTTGAGTACTAAAGTAATAGACCTGTATCAGCCATTTTAGAATTTCCTCGAGCCAAACATTTGTAATGAATAAATAAACAATTTAGCTGAGATTTTAGAGTCTTGAACACTTACAAAACATAACATGAAAACACTTTTCATCATCATCACGTTACTGATCATCAAGCTATTTTTTTTGTTAGGCTTAAGTGGAAGTTCATTGTTATTTTTATTTTTTTTTGGGGGGGGTGATCTCTTATGATCTATTATTTGGAATTCCTGAATAATTGGACATACTAAATTGTCCTGAGGTGTGATTGGGTGTGTGAATGGTTGTTTGTCTCTGTGTGCCCTGCAATTGGCTGGCAACCAGTTAGGGTGTCCCCTGCCGACTGCCCAATGTCAGCTGGGATAGGCACCAGCAAGCCTGCAGCCCTCATGAGGATAAGCGGCCCTAGAAGAGAAATTGACGAACCCTTTATGGAACTCCATTAAATCTCCCCCAAATTACTTGCTGTTTTATTACTGTTCCTGTAGCTGATAAAAACATGTTCCGGTAGTTTACCAATTGTGCCAGTTCTACTTATTCTACTAAACTCACTTACATTCAAATATATATATATATGTGTTTCTCCTTCAACCAATCCCCAAATCATTCCAATGTTATTTATTCAACAAATTGAGCAAACTATTATCCATAAAGTTTCAACGGTCCACCGTCAGGTCCGCCACTGTAGTAAAATAAGGATTAGCATCTTTTTTTCCAGGCACTTTGTTTTTTTCTGCCTAGACGAGCCTTTAACTTAATACATGGAACTTTTATAGATAATTATCTGCTTGATGTTCAGCATGGGATGTGGGGGGGTCTCTTTCCTGAGGGGGGGCTTGGCAAAATATAATTGAGAAGCTATGTTCCGGGATGTCCGACTTCTGGTATTCCACACTAGCAATTTCTATTTAATTAATAACACACACAAGGAGTGTCCTTATCCCCACACAGAACAATCCCAAATTGGGCGAGAATAGTGTCGTGACAATTTCATCAAAGACAAATACATGCAGCACATACATTCAGCATGCCTACCATGTAGGCTAATTTGACTGGACTAACGTCAAGTGTAATAACATTCTCTTACAGGATATACTACTTGGCAAAATGAACAAGTTGTCTCTCAAGGTGTTTACCATTGTACTGCTGGCTGGTAAGTAATCAATCTATTTATTAATAAAGAGCAACGTTTATCATGCAAAACTGACTACTACTTGTTTCAACAGGGACTAGCAGCATGCCTATTAGAAAAAATAGACAACTGTCTCCTGGTCCACCATCTGGCCTACCAAGTGGACCAGCGCAAGGTCCATCACCTGGGCTGCCACCCGTCCCACAATCTGGTCCACCCTCTGGTCAACCATCAGGTCAACCACCTGGTCAAATATCAGATCCGCGACCTGGTCCACCATTAGGTCCTCCACCAGGTCCACCATCTGGCCAACCACCTGGACCACTGCCAGGTCCACCATCTGGTCCTCCACCTGGTCGACCATCAGGTCCACCACCAAGTCCATCAACTGGTCCTCCTCCTGGTCCACTATCAGGCCCGCCACCTGGTCCACCATCAGGACCGCCACCGGGTCGTCCTCCAGGCCCACCGTCAGGCTCACCCCCTGGTCCACCATCTGGTCCTTCACCTGGTCAACCATCAGGCCCACCACCCGTTCCACCTTCAGGCCCACCACCTGGTCAACCATCAGGACCACCACCGGGTCGTCCTCCAGGCCCACCATCTGGTCCTCCACCTGGTCCTCCACCAGGTCCACCATCTGGGCCACCACCAGGCCCGCCACCAGGTCCACCATCAGGTCCTCCACCAGGCCCACCATCTGGCCCACCACCTGGTCCACCATCAGGTCCTCCATCAGGCCCACCATCTGGCCCACCATCTGGACCTCCACCTGGTCCTCCATCGGGTCCTCCACCAGGTCCACCCTCTGGCCCACCACCCAGTCCACCTTCGGGCCCACCACCTGGTCAACCATCAGGACCACCACCGGGTCGTCCTACAGGCCCACCATCTGGCCCATCACCTGGTCCTCCACCTGGTCCTGCACCTGGTCCTCCATCGAGTCCTCCACCAGGTCCACCATCTGGCCCACCACCAGGCCCGCCACCAGGTCCACCATCAGGTCCTCCACCAGGCCCACCATCTGGCCCACCACCTGGTCCACCACCTGGTCCACCATCAGGGCCGCCCCCTGGTCCACAACCTGGCCCGCCACCTGGTCCACCGTCTGGCCCGCCCCCTGGTCCACCGTCTGGCCCGCCACTTGGTCCACCATCTGGTCCTCCACCAGGCCCACCATCTGGCCCACCACCTGGTCCACCATCAGGGCCGCCCCCTGGTCCACCATCTGGCCTACCATCTGGCACACCACCTGGTCAACCACCTGGTCCACCATCAGGCCCGTCACCTGGTCCACCATCAGGTCCTCCACCAGGCCCACCATCTGGCCCACCACCTGATCCTCCATCAGGTTCTCCGCCAGGTCCACCATCTGGCCCACCACCTGGTCCACCACCTGGTCCACCATCAGGGCCGCCCCCTGGTCCACAACCTGGCCCGCCACCTGGTCCACCATCAGGCCCGTCACCTGGTCCACCATCAGGTCCTCCACCAGGCCCACCATCTGGCCCACCACCTGGTCCTCCATCAGGTTCTCCGCCAGGTCAACCATCAGGCCCACCACCAGGTCCACCATCAAGCCCACCACCTGGCCCTCCATCAGGTCCTCCGCCTGGTCCACCATCTGGCCCACCACCTAGTCCGCCATCAGGCCCGCCACCTGGTCCACCATCTGGTCCTCCATCAGGTCCACCATCAGGCTCACCACCTGGTCCACCACCTGGTCCACCATCAGGGCCGCCCCCTGGTCCACAACCTGGCCCACCACCTGGTCCACCGTCTGGCCCGCCACCAGGTCCACCATCTGGCCCACCACCTGGTCCACCACCTGGTCCACCGCCAGGGCCGCCCCCTGGTCCACCATCTGGCCCACCATCTGGCACACCACCTGGTCCACCACCTGGTCCACCATCAGGCTCGTCACCTGGTCCACCATCAGGTCCTCCACCAGGCCCACCATCTGGCCCACCACCTGGTCCTCCATCAGGTTCTCCGCCAGGCCCACCATCTGGCCCACCACCTGGTTCACCATCAGGGCCGCCCCCTGGTCCCCCATCTGGCCCACCATCTGGCACACCACCTGGTCCACCACCTGGTCCTCCATCAGGCTCGCCCCCTGGTCCACCATCTGGTCTTCCACCAGGCCCACCATCTGGTCCTCCATCAGGTCCACCATCAGGCTCACCACCTGGTCCACCATCAGGGCCGCCCCCTGGTCCACAACCTGGCCCACCACCTGGTCCACCGTCTGGCCCGCCACCAGGTCCACCATCTGGCCCACCATCTGGTCCACCACCTGGTCCACCGTCTGGCCCGCCACCTGGTCCACCGTCTGGCCCGCCACCTGGTCCACCATCTGGTCCTCCACCAGGCCCATCATCTGGTCCACAACCTGGTCCACCATCAGGGACGCCCCCTGCTCCACCATCTGGCCCACCATCTGGCACACCACCTGGTCCACCACCTGGTCCACCATCAGGCCCGTCACCTGGTCCACCTTCAGGTCCTCCACCAGGCCCACCATCTGGCCCACCACCTGGTCCTCCATCAGGTTCTCCACCAGGTCCACCATCAGGCCCACCACCAGGTCCACCATCAGGCCCACCACCTGGCCCTCCATCAGGTCCTCTGCCTGGTCCACCATCAGGCCCACCAGCTGGTCCGCCACCTGGTCCACCATCAGGGCAGCCCCCTGGTCCACCATCTGGTCCACCACCTGGTCCACCATCAGGGCCGCCCCCTGGTCCACAGCCTGGCCCACCACCTGGTCCACCGTCTGGCCCGCCACCTGGTCCACCATCTGGTCCACCACCAGGCCCACCATCTGGCCCACCACCTGGTCCACCATCAGGGCCGCCCCCTGGTCCACCATCTGGCCCACCATCTGGCACACCACCTGGTCCACCATCAGGCCCATCACCTGGTCCACCATCAGGTCCTCCACCAGGCCCACCATCTGGCCCACCACCTGGTCCCCCATCAGGTTCTCCGCCAGGTCCACCATCAGGCCCACCACCAGATCCACCATCAGGCCCACAACCTGGCCCTCCATCAGGTCCTCCGCCTGGTCCACCATCTGGCCCACCACCTAGTCCGCCATCAGGCCCGCCACCTGGTCCACCATCTGGTCCTCCATCAGGTCCACCATCAGGCCCACCACCTGGCCCTCCATCAGGTCCTCCACCAGGCCCACCATCTGGCCCACCACCTGGTCCACCATCAGGGCCGCCCCTTGGTCCACCATCTGGCCCACCATCTGGCACCCCACCGGGGCCACCACCTGGTCCACCATCAGGCCCGTCACCTGGTCCACCATCTGGTCCTCCACCAGGCCCACCATCTGGCCCACCACCTGGTCCTCCATCAGGTTCTCCGCCAGATCCACCATCTGGCCCACCACCTGGTCCACCACCTGGTCCACCATCAGGGCCGCCCCCTGGTCCACCACCTGGTCCACCACCTGGTCCACCATCAGGGCCGCCCCCTGGTCCACAACCTGGCCCACCACCTGGTCCACCACCTGGGACACCGTCAGGGCCGCCCCCTGGTCCACCATCTGGCCCACCACCTGGTCCACCACCTGGTCCACCATCAGGGCCGCCCCCTGGTCCACAACCTGGCCCACCACCTGGTCCACCGTCTGGCCCGCCACCTGGTCCACCATCTGGTCCTCCACCAGGCCCACCATCTGGCCCACCACCTGGTCCACCATCAGGGCCGCCCCCTGGTCCACCATCTGGCCCACCACCTGGTCCACCACCTGGTCCACCACCTGGTCCACCATCAGGGCCGCCCCCTGGTCCACAACCTGGCCCACCACCTGGTCCACCGTCTGGCCCGCCACCTGGTCCACCATCTGGTCCTCCACCAGGCCCACCATCTGGCCCACCACCAGGTCCACCATCAGGCCCACCACCTGGCCCTCCATCAGGTCCCCCGCCTGGTCCACCATCTGGCCCACCACCTAGTCCGCCATCAGGCCCGCCACCTGGTCCACCATCTGGTCCTCCATCAGGTCCACCATCAGGCTCACCACCTGGTCCACCACCTGGTCCACCATCAGGGCCGCCCCCTGGTCCACAACCTGGCCCACCACCTGGTCCACCACCTGGGACAACGTCAGGGCCGCCCCCTGGTCCACCATCTGGCCCACCACCTGGTCCACCACCTGGTCCACCATCAGGGCCGCCCCCTGGTCCACAACCTGGCCCACCACCTGGTCCACCGTCTGGCCCGCCACCTGGTCCACCATCTGGTCCTCCACCAGGCCCACCATCTGGCCCACCACCTGGTCCACCATCAGGGCCGCCCCCTGGTCCACCATCTGGCCCACCACCTGGTCCACCACCTGGTCCACCACCTGGTCCACCATCAGGGCCGCCCCCTGGTCCACAACCTGGCCCACCACCTGGTCCACCGTCTGGCCCGCCACCTGGTCCACCATCTGGTCCTCCACCAGGCCCACCATCTGGCCCACCACCAGGTCAACCATCAGGCCCACCACCTGGCCCTCCATCAGGTCCCCCGCCTGGTCCACCATCTGGCCCACCACCTAGTCCGCCATCAGGCCCGCCACCTGGTCCACCATCTGGTCCTCCATCAGGTCCACCATCAGGCTCACCACCTGGTCCACCACCTGGTCCACCATCAGGGCCGCCCCCTGGTCCACAACCTGGCCCACCACCTGGTCCACCGTCTGGCCCGCCACCAGGTCCACCATCTGGCCCACCACCTGGTCCACCACCTGGTCCACCGTCTGGCCCGCCACCTGGTCCACCGTCTGGCCCGCCACCTGGTCCACCATCTGGTCCTCCACCAGGCCCACCATCTGGTCCACAACCTGGTCCACCATCAGGGCCGCCCCCTGGTCCACCACCTGGTCCACCATCAGGCCCGTCACCTGGTCCACCTTCAGGTCCTCCACCAGGCCCACCATCTGGCCCACCACCTGGTCCTCCATCAGGTTCTACACCAGGTCCACCATCAGGCCCACCACCAGGTCCACCATCAGGCCCACCACCTGGTCCACCATCAGGGCCGCCCCCTGGTCCACCATCTGGCCCACCACCTAGTCCGCCATCAGGCCCGCCACCTGGTCCACCATCTGGCCCTCCATCAGGTCCTCCATCAGGCCCACCACCTGGCCCTCCATCAGGTCCTCCGCCTGGTCCACCATCTGGCCCACCACCTAGTCCGCCATCAGGCCCGCCACCTGGTCAACCATCTGGCCCTCCATCAGGTCCACCATCAGGCTCACCACCT
Source organism: Hippichthys cyanospilos (assembly GCF_059441005.1). Taxonomy (NCBI): domain Eukaryota; kingdom Metazoa; phylum Chordata; class Actinopteri; order Syngnathiformes; family Syngnathidae; genus Hippichthys; species Hippichthys cyanospilos. The sequence continues at coordinate 30,661,644 of NC_142370.1, read as the reverse complement.
GGTCCACCACCTGGTCCACCATCAGGGCCGCCCCCTGGTCCACAACCTGGCCCACCACCTGGTCCACCACCTGGTTCTCCGTCAGGGCCGCCCCCTGGTCCACCATCTGGCCCACCACCTGGTCCACCGTCTGGCCCGCCACCTGGTCCACCATCTGGTCCTCCACCAGGCCCACCATCTGGCCCACCACCAGGTCCACCATCAGGCCCACCACCTGGCCCTCCATCAGGTCCCCCGCCTGGTCCACCATCTGGCCCACCACCTAGTCCGCCATCAGGCCCGCCACCTGGTCCACCATCTGGTCCTCCATCAGGTCCACCATCAGGCTCACCACCTGGTCCACCACCTGGTCCACCATCAGGGCCGCCCCCTGGTCCACAACCTGGCCCACCACCTGGTCCACCACCTGGGACAACGTCAGGGCCGCCCCCTGGTCCACCATCTGGCCCACCACCTGGTCCACCACCTGGTCCACCATCAGGGCCGCCCCCTGGTCCACAACCTGGCCCACCACCTGATCCACCGTCTGGCCCGCCACCTGGTCCACCATCTGGTCCTCCACCAGGCCCACCATCTGGCCCACCACCTGGTCCACCATCAGGGCCGCCCCCTGGTCCACCATCTGGCCCACCACCTGGTCCACCACCTGGTCCACCACCTGGTCCACCATCAGGGCCGCCCCCTGGTCCACAACCTGGCCCACCACCTGGTCCACCGTCTGGCCCGCCACCTGGTCCACCATCTGGTCCTCCACCAGGCCCACCATCTGGCCCACCACCAGGTCAACCATCAGGCCCACCACCTGGCCCTCCATCAGGTCCCCCGCCTGGTCCACCATCTGGCCCACCACCTAGTCCGCCATCAGGCCCGCCACCTGGTCCACCATCTGGTCCTCCATCAGGTCCACCATCAGGCTCACCACCTGGTCCACCACCTGGTCCACCATCAGGGCCGCCCCCTGGTCCACAACCTGGCCCACCACCTGGTCCACCGTCTGGCCCGCCACCAGGTCCACCATCTGGCCCACCACCTGGTCCACCACCTGGTCCACCGTCTGGCCCGCCACCTGGTCCACCGTCTGGCCCGCCACCTGGTCCACCATCTGGTCCTCCACCAGGCCCACCATCTGGTCCACAACCTGGTCCACCATCAGGGCCGCCCCCTGGTCCACCACCTGGTCCACCATCAGGCCCGTCACCTGGTCCACCTTCAGGTCCTCCACCAGGCCCACCATCTGGCCCACCACCTGGTCCTCCATCAGGTTCTACACCAGGTCCACCATCAGGCCCACCACCAGGTCCACCATCAGGCCCACCACCTGGTCCACCATCAGGGCCGCCCCCTGGTCCACCATCTGGCCCACCACCTAGTCCGCCATCAGGCCCGCCACCTGGTCCACCATCTGGCCCTCCATCAGGTCCTCCATCAGGCCCACCACCTGGCCCTCCATCAGGTCCTCCGCCTGGTCCACCATCTGGCCCACCACCTAGTCCGCCATCAGGCCCGCCACCTGGTCAACCATCTGGCCCTCCATCAGGTCCACCATCAGGCTCACCACCTGGTCCACCACCTGGTCCACCATCAGGGCCGCCCCCTGGTCCACAACCTGGCCCACCACCTGGTCCACCACCTGGTTCTCCGTCAGGGCCGCCCCCTGGTCCACCATCTGGCCCACCACCTGGTCCACCACCTGGTCCACCACCTGGTCCACCATCAGGGCCGCCCCCTGGTCCACAACCTGGCCCACCACCTGGTCCACCGTCTGGCCCGCCACCTGGTCCACCATCTGGTCCTCCACCAGGCCCACCACCTGGCCCACCACCTGGTCCACCAACAGGGCCGCCCCCTGGTCCACCATCTGGCCCACCATCTGGCACACCACCTGGTCCACCACCAGGTCCACCATCAGGCCCACCACCTGGCCCTCCATCAGGTCCTCCGCCTGGTCCACCATCTGGCCCACCACCTAGTCCGCCATCAGGCCCGCCACCTGGTCCACCATCTGGTCCTCCATCAGGTCCACCATCAGGCCCACCACCTGGCCCTCCATCAGGTCCTCCACCAGGCCCACCATCTGGCCCACCACCTGGTCCACCATCAGGGCCGCCCCCTGGTCCACCATCTGGCCTACCATCTGGCACACCACCTGGTCCACCACCTGGTCCACCATCAGGCCCGTCACCTGGTCAACCATCAGGTCCTCCACCAGGCCCACCATCTGGCCCACCACCTGATCCTCCATCAGGTTCTCCGCCAGGTCCACCATCTGGCCCACCACCTGGTCCACCACCTGGTCCACCATCAGGGCCGCCCCCTGGTCCACAACCTGGCCCGCCACCTGGTCCACCATCAGGCCCGTCACCTGGTCCACCATCAGGTCCTCCACCAGGCCCACCATCTGGCCCACCACCTGGTCCTCCATCAGGTTCTCCGCCAGGTCCACCATCAGGCCCACCACCAGGTCCACCATCAGGCCCACCACCTGGCCCTCCATCAGGTCCTCCGCCTGGTCCACCATCTGGCCCACCACCTAGTCCGCCATCAGGCCCGCCACCTGGTCCACCATCTGGTCCACCATCAGGCTCACCACCTGGTCCACCACCTGGTCCACCATCAGGGCCGCCCCCTGGTCCACAACCTGGCCCACCACCTGGTCCACCGTCTGGCCCGCCACCAGGTCCACCATCTGGCCCACCACCTGGTCCACCACCTGGTCCACCGCCAGGGCCGCCCCCTGGTCCACCATCTGGCCCACCATCTGGCACACCACCTGGCCCACCACCTGGTCCACCGTCTGGCCCGCCACCAGGTCCACCATCTGGCCCACCACCTGGTCCACCGCCAGGGCCGCCCCCTGGTCCACCATCTGGCCCACCATCTGGCACACCACCTGGTCCACCACCTGGTCCACCATCTGGCCCACCACCTGGTCCACCATCAGGGCCGCCCCCTGGTCCACCATCTGGCCCACCACCTGGTCCACCACCTGGTCCACCATCAGGGCCGCCCCCTGGTCCACAACCTGGCCCACCACCTGGTCCACCATCTGGCCCGCCACCTGGTCCACCATCTGGTCCTCCACCAGGCCCACCATCTGGTCCTCCACCAGGCCCACCATCTGGCCCACCACCAGGTCCACCATCAGGCCCACCACCTGGCCCTCCATCAGGTCCTCTGCCTGGTCCACCATCTGGCCCACCACCTAGTCCGCCATCAGGCCCGCCACCTGGTCCACCATCTGGTCCTCCATCAGGTCCACCATCAGGCCCACCACCTGGCCCTCCATCAGGTCCTCCACCAGGCCCACCATCTGGCCCACCACCTGGTCAACCATCAGGGCCGCCCCCTGGTCCACAACCTGGCCCACCACCTGGTCCACCGTCTGGCCCGCCACCTGGTCCACCATCTGGTCCTCCACCAGGCCCACCATCTGGCCCACCACCAGGTCCACCATCAGGCCCACCACCTGGCCCTCCATCAGGTCCTCCGCCTGGTCCACCATCTGGCCCACCACCTAGTCCGCCATCAGGCCCGCCACCTGGTCCACCATCTGGTCCTCCATCAGGTCCAACATCAGGCCCACCACCTGGCCCTCCATCAGGTCCTCCACCAGGCCCACCATCTGGACCACCATCTGGTCCTCCTCCTGGCCCACCTGGACCCCCACCTGGTCCTCCCCCTGGCCCACCTGGACCTCCACCTGGTCCGCCTCCTGGTCCACCACCTGGCCCACCTGGACCTCCACCTGGTCCGCCTCCTGGTCCACCACCTGGCCCACCTGGACCTCCACCTGGCCCATCACCAGGTCCACCTCCTGGTCCCCCAACAGGACCTCCGCCTGGCCCACCTCCTGGCCCGCCACCTGGCCCACCACCAGGCCCACCTCCTGGCCCACCAGGACCTCCGCCTGACCCACCGCCAGGTCCACCTCCTGGTCCCCAAACAGGACCTCCACCTGGCCCACCACCTGGCCCGCCACCTGGCCCACCACCTGGTCCACCACCAGGTCCTCCACCGGGTCCTCCTCCTGGTCCTCCAACAGGACCACCACCTGGTCCTCCCCCTGGCCCACCTGCACCTCCACCTGGTCCGCCTCCTGGTCCACCACCTGGACCTCCACCCGGCCCAACACCTGGCCCACCACCTGGACCTCCACCTGGCCCACCTCCAGGTCCACCTCCTGGTCCTCCAACAGAACCACCACCTGGTCCTCCCCCTGGCCCATCTGGACCTCCACCTGGTCCACCTCCTGGTCCACCACCAGGCCCTCCACCAGGCCCTCCACCTGGACCTCCACCTAGTCCGCCTCCTGGACCACCACCTGGACCTCCACCTGGCCCACCTCCAGGTCCACCTCCTGGTCCTCCAACAGGACCACCACCTGGTCCTCCCCCTGGCCCATCTGGACCTCCACCTGGTCCGCCTCCTGGTCCACCACCAGGTCCTCCGCCAGGTCCTCCACCTGGTCCTCCAACAGGACCACCACCTGGACCTCCACCCGGCCCACCACCTGGCCCACCCACAGGCCCGCCACCTGGACCTCCGCCTGGTCCACCACCTGGCCCTCCACCAGGCCCTCCGCCTGGACCTCCACCTGGTCCGCCTCCTGGACCACCACCTGGTCCTCCTCCTGGCCCACCTGGACCCCCACCTGGTCCTCCCCCTGGCCCACCTGGACCTCCACCTGGTCCGCCTCCTGGTCCACCACCTGGCCCACCTGGACCTCCACCTGGTCCGCCTCCTGGTCCACCACCTGGCCCACCTGGACCTCCACCTGGCCCATCACCAGGTCCACCTCCTGGTCCCCCAACAGGACCTCCGACTGGCCCGCCACCTGGCCCACCACCAGGCCCACCTCCTGGCCCACCAGGACCTCCGCCTGGCCCACCGCCAGGTCCACCTCCTGGTCCCCCAACAGGACCTCCACCTGGCCCACCACCTGGCCCACCACCTGGTCCACCACCAGGTCCTCCGCCGGGTCCTCCTCCTGGTCCTCCAACAGGACCACCACCTGGTCCTCCCCCTGGCCCACCTGGACCTCCACCTGGTCCGCCTCCTGGTCCACCACCTGGACCTCCACCCGGCCCAACACCTGGCCCACCACCTGGACCTCCACCTGGCCCACCTCCAGGTCCACCTCCTGGTCCTCCAACAGGACCACCACCTGGTCCTCCCCCTGGCCCACCTGGACCTCCACCTGGTCCGCCTCCTGGTCCACCACCAGGCCCTCCACCAGGCCCTCCACCTGGACCTCCACCTAGTCCGCCTCCTGGACCACCACCTGGTCCTCCTCCTGGCCCACCTGGACCCCCACCTGGTCCGCCTCCTGGTCCACCACCTGGCCCACCTGGACCTCCACCTGGTCCGCCTCCTGGTCCACCACCTGGCCCACCTGGACCTCCACCTGGTCCGCCTCCTGGTCCACCACCTGGCCCACCTGGACCTCCACCTGGTCCGCCTCCTGGTCCACCACCTGGCCCACCTGGACCTCCACCTGGTCCGCCTCCTGGTCCACCACCTGGCCCACCTGGACCTCCACCTGGCCCACCTCCAGGTCCACCTCCTGGTCCTCCAACAGGACCACCACCTGGTCCTCCCCCTGGCCCACCTGGACCTCCACCTGGTCCGCCTCCTGGTCCACCACCTGGCCCACCTGGACCTCCACCTGGACCTCCACCTGGTCCGCCTCCTGGACCACCGCCAGGTCCACCTCCTGGTCCACCACCTGGCCCACCTGGACCTCCACCTGGTCCGCCTCCTGGTCCACCACCTGGCCCACCTGGACCTCCACCTGGCCCACCTCCAGGTCCACCTCCTGGTCCTCCAACAGGACCACCACCTGGTCCTCCCCCTGGCCCACCTGGACCTCCACCTGGTCCGCCTCCTGGTCCACCACCTGGCCCACCTGGACCTCCACCTGGACCTCCACCTGGTCCGCCTCCTGGACCACCGCCAGGTCCACCTCCTGGTCCCCCAACAGGACCTCCACCTGGCCCACCACCGGGTCCTCCACCAGGTCCTCCTCCTGGTCCTCCAACTGGACCACCACCTGGACCTCCACCCGGCCCACCACCTGGACCTCCACCTGGCCCACCACCAGGTCCACCCCCTGGTCCCCCAACAGGACCTCCACCTGGCCCACCACCTGGCCCACCACCGGGTCCACCACCAGGTCCTCCGCCAGGTCCTCCACCTGGTCCTCCAACAGGACCACCACCTGGACCTCCACCCGGCCCACCACCTGGCCCACCCACAGGCCCGCCACCTGGACCTCCGCCTGGTCCACCACCTGGCCCTCCACCAGGCCCTCCGCCTGGACCTCCACCTGGTCCGCCTCCTGGACCACCACCTGGTCCTCCTCCTGGCCCACCTGGACCCCCACCTGGTCCTCCCCCTGGCCCACCTGGACCTCCACCTGGTCCGCCTCCTGGTCCACCACCTGGCCCACCTGGACCTCCACCTGGTCCGCCTCCTGGTCCACCACCTGGCCCACCTGGACCTCCACCTGGTCCGCCTCCTGGTCCACCACCAGGCCCACCTGGACCTCCACCTGGCACACCACCAACTCCTCCACCAACTCCTCCTCCTGGACCTCCACCAGGTCCCCCTCCTGGTCCACCACCTGCACCTACTCCAGGTCCCCCGACTACTCCCGATGAAAATGACCCACCAGGTCCACCACCTGGACCTCCAATTACTCCAGATGAAATTGACCCAATCAGTCAATCTGAGCCTCCACCAAGTACACCTGATCCCTCCCCTGGTCTACCACCTGGCCCACCTGGACCCCCACCTTCACCTCCACCAGAACCTCAGATTACTCCTGATGAAAATGATACACCAGGTCCTCCACCAGGTCCACCACCTGGACCTCCAATTACTCCAGATGAAATTGACCCAATCAGTCAATCTGAGCCTCCACCAAGTACACCTGATCCCTCCCCTGGTCCACCACCTGGCCCACCTGGACCCCCACCTTCACCTCCACCAGAACCTCAGATTACTCCTGATGAAAATGATACACCAGGTCCTCCACCAGGTCCACCACCTGGACCTCCAATTACTCCAGATGAAATTGACCCAATCAGTCAATCTGAGCCTCCACCAAGTACACCTGATCCCTCCCCTGGTCCACCACCTGGCCCACCTGGACCCCCACCTTCACCTCCACCAGAACCTCAGATTACTCCTGATGAAAATGATACACCAGGTACTCCACCAGGTCCTTTACCTGGGCCTTCAGTTACGCCAGATGAAAATGATCCAATAGGTCCACCTACTACTCCACCTGATCCCCCTCTTGATCCACCGCCATGCCCACCTGGACCTACACCAGGACCTACAGTTACTCCAAATGAAACTGATCCTCCAGGTCCACCTGGTCAATCACCTGAACCTTTAGTTACTCCAAATGAAAATGATCCAACATGTCAACCTGATCCTCCACCGAGTCCACCTGGTCCCCCTCCTGGCCCACCACCTGGACCTCCACCAGTACCTCCAATTACTCCTGATGAAAATGATCCATCAGGTACACATGGTCCTCAGCCTGAACTTCCAGCTACGCCAGATGAAAATGATCCAATAGATCCACCTGTTACTCCACCTGGTGCCCCTCCTGGCCCACCACCAGGCCCACCTGGACCTACACCAGGACCACTAATTACTTCTGATGAAAATGTTATACCAGGTACAACTGGTCCTCCACTTGAATTTTCATTTACTCCAGATGAAGATGAAACAGCGGGTCCACCTGGTCCTCCACCAGGTCCGCCTGGTCCTCCTCCTGGCCAAGCACCTGGCCCACCTGTACCTCCAGTTACTCCAGATGAAAATGAAAATCCACCAGGTCCACCTGCTTCTCCAACAGGAACTGTTGTTACCCCAGATGAAAGTGAACCGCCAGGTCCAATAGTACCTCCTACAGGACCTCCAGTTACCCAAGATGAGAGTGGTCCACCTGTACTTCCACCAGGACGTCCAATTATTCCAGACGACTGTGGTCCTCCAGGTCCATCTGTACTTCCAACAGGATCACCAGTTACTGCAGATGATAGTGATCAATCTGTGCTTCCAACAGAACCTCCACTCACTCCAAATGAAATCAATCCAACAACCTTATTACCTGAACCATCACCAGGCCCATCTGTACATCCAGTTACTCCAGGTGAAAGTGATCCAGCAGGCCCTCCTCAACCTCTACCAGGACCTCTTATTACTCCAGATGAAAACATTCCATCAAGGCCACCACTCGGACCACCACCAGGTCCACCTAGTCCTGCACCAGGACCCCCTGTTACTCCAGATGAATATGATCCACTAACACTACTACCCAGTCCACTGCCAGGCCAACCTGGACCTCCACCAGTATCTTCAGTTACTCCAGATGAAAACGATCTGCCAGGCTCTTTACCCAGACAACCGCCATGCTCACCTGGACCTTCACTAGGACCTCAAAATACTCTGGATGAAAATGATCCACCAGGCCCACTACCTGGATCATCACCAAGCTCACCTGAACCTTCGCTAGTACCCTCAGTTACTCCAGATGAATATGGTCTACCAGGCCCACTACCTAGACCACCGCCATGCTCACCTGGGCTTTCACCAGGACCTCCAATTACTTTAGATGAAAATGATCCACCAGGTCAACTACCTGAGGAACAGTCGGGCCCTTGTGAAACAACACTTGTTACCCCAGATGAAAATGATCTGACAGGCCCACCATCTCAACCACTGCCTGGATCACCTGGACCTCCACCAGCATCACCAATTACTCCAGATGAAAATGATACACTAAGTCCACCACTTCAACCACCGATTACTCCAGAGGAAAATGATCAACGTGGACCTCTAGCATCACCACCAGATCCAGCAGTTACTCCAAATGAGAGTGATCCTCCAGGACGACCATCAGAATCACTTTATTCAACACCTGGACCTTCACTTACTCCAAATGATGTGGATCTTCCTGAACTATTATTTACTCTAGATGAAGATAGCCCTAATCAATAGTCACCTGAAACATGTGGACCAGCAATTACTCAGAACGATGATGAGCTACCTAGTACATCACATACTCCAATTGAAAGTAGCCCAGCACAACCACTACATGACCTATGTGGATCCCCTCCTCGGCTGTCAGTTACTCCAAATGAAAATAACCATTCTGGGACACCGCATGGGCTGCCAACTGACCCGCTTCGATTACCACCTGGACCATCGTATACACCGAATGAAAGCGATTCGGCCGGACCATCACCTGAGCCACCACCAGGGAGGACCCCTGAACCATCTTTTACTCCAAATGAAAATGATCCACTTTGACAACCACCTGAACCATCTGCACCACCACTTGAACCATTGGTTACCCCAAATGAAAACAATCCACCTGGACCATCATATACACCAGATGAAAGCGACTCAGCTGAATCATCACCTGACCCACCACCAGGAACGGCTTCAGAACCATCTCTTACTCCAAATGAAAACTGATCTATTTGGACAACCACCTGACCCACCTGTAACGCCGCTTGAGCCATCGGTTGCTCCAAACGAAAACGAAGCTGGGCACTCAATTACCAGTCCAGACATTGAGTAAGAAAAATGTCCTGAAATTCCCGATGGTGACCGCATTCCCGATTTCTCTTCCTGCTCCCCTCATTTTAATCCAGTCAGACATCTACTGGTGGAATATTTGTAGTGATTGGGGATATCTGAAAGTGAAGTAATACTAGAAGAGTTTTCTAACGTCAGTGTGGCCGGTCAATTGGCAGGACAATGTAAATATTAGCCATAAATGCGTATTGTTGTGTTGATTATTTAGATATTGTGCGTAAGGTAAGACGCGTTTTCGATTTTTCATAGTTTCATGACAATTAAATAAAAGAGCAAAGCAGGGCTTGTGCTTTTAGATGTGCAAAAACAAATTGTGCAACAACTATCACTTCTATTTTTTAACCACTCTGAACAAAAACTTATGTTTTCCATCAAAGATCCCATTAATAATACATAGGACCGACGTCGTTATCCGCATATTGATGAATAATGAATAAAGAAAAAACAGGTGGCTTCTTTGGTTTGTAGCTTTGGGCGGGTGGATCATTTTGAATTGGATACAATTTCATGAATAAGAGAATTTAAGACTTTAAAACACTTCATCATTTTATTTTCAAAGGAATTTTGTCCTCTCTTCAGATGTCAAAATGTATTCTGACAAAGTGTTTTTTCCCTGTGGGAGACAATAAAAATGGCACTTGAAATATTCACGGTTGTTGATCCCTGATGTGGACCATCTGGTGTATCAAATGAAAACGCTTCAACTGCCCCGACATTCTAACCCACATGGACCACCACCTGGTTCATCAGTTATAGCAATCCACCTGGACCACCCTAATGAAAACAACCCATGTGAGCCAACATTAAGACCCGAACTATGAGGACCTCCACCAAGACTATGTTCCTTCAAAATAAAATGACTCCCCTGGACAACCACCCGGGTCCATCCGAAGCGCCAAGGCTTCTGCCAAGACCACCTGGGCCACCATCTGGACCATTATTTACTCCAGATAAAAATCACCAACCTTGGCTATGGCCTGCACCGCCTCGACCGGAACAACCAGGGCCATCACATGACTTATCTGGACCACATATGAAGCCATCACGTCTTCCAAATGAGCACTACCCACCTGTGCTACCAATTACTCCAAATTAAAGTACTACGCCCGAAACACTGGGACCACGACCACCTGATAAACCACTTGGACCATCGTTTGATCCATCAGTTTTTCTCACAATGAAATCAGCAGTCCTGGACTACTAAGAAGACATCTGAACCACCAATAGACCCATCTGAACTAACATCTGAACCATTTTTTCCTGTAGTTGAAAATAAATCACCATGGTCCACTTCTGGACCACCAAAAGCATCTAGTCCACCTCCAGAACACCTCGAGCCACCATATCCACCCGGACCACCATCTGGATAATGAACTTGGGCCACATGCAGTGGGAATGCATTCGATTTTTGCTTCTTCCACCATCAGCCACACCGCCAGGGCTACCACCAGACCAACCACTTGGATCACCTAAAGACTATCGGCACAACCTTCTATAAGCCAACAAGATGGACCGCCATGACAACTTCAGCCAACACCTGGTCCACCAAACGGACAACCAGGGCCACCATCTTTGGACCATCTTTAAATGCAGATGAAAACAACCCACCATTCCACCACTTTGGCCTTATAATTGATACAACAACATCAAAAGTGCCTTATGAATAATAGCAAGATTATATTTTTGTTTTTGTCGATTTTTTTTTTTCTTGTCTTTGTGAGTTCATTATCAAGACTTTTCTGTTGCTTGTCGACTTTGTCAACCATCAATATCACATTGGTGTGATTTAGCACTTTTCTTATTCGCGACATGCGTGTTTAATTGCAAGTATTAAAATGATTTTCCTTGAAGCTCCCTTGCTACACTTGCTCCTCTTTATTAATGCTATTTTGGTTAGAATATTGTCTGGGTTGAATATGCCCATGATGTCATTTTGAAATCCTTTTCAATCGGTCTTAAACGCTTCAGATATGAGACAATTTAATTTCTCATGGATATTCATTGTGTGAATCAATTTTGCTGTTATTGGGGCCTCCTTTTCCTCAATTTAACCCTTGCGCACACATTTTGCAAAGCATACACATTGCATTTTCCCCTAATTTTGTAAATGCTTTTAATGGTGTAATAATTAAAGTTATTTATGAATATTTTATTCCTTCATCCACTCAAATTGTTCAGTGGCATCACTTCTATCCATACACATGTAGATTAAATTCATCATCACCCACAAAATATTAAATAACAATATGGTCGGTCTTTGTAGTCTGTGACGTGCTGACACTTTAAGACATAGCCATTTACTGGTCTCTACCGCCACCTACTTTCTGGAGGTGAAACACAAGTCAACAAAGAATTTTCTCTTTGCTGACATAGTTTGACCGCCGCTTAACGAATGTTGCAAAAATCGCAGGGAAATCAATATAATAAATCCTATTAAAATGCATCGTAAAAATGATAAGAATTATAATTTCATACGGTCCAAAATTTGGACAATTATTATTTTTGTTCACAAAATCTCGCACGTCCGGCTGCAATCAAATAGAAATGTCAGAATTGATGCAATTTGTACTTTAATCACCTACTAGAAATTTCAGCTCCCTCGAGTTTTCTTACCCGTTGATTCCTATATGATATAATAAAAAAAATTCAGAGAAGTTTCCACAATTTGCAACATATTACCACAAGGTATAAAAAAGCGCTGTGATCTTAGATCAAGGAGTACTGAAATGTAAATGTACTGTGGCCACTTTCACACAAATACAGTGTTGATTTTTATGTAATCGACAGCCACAAACCTATCTGCAAATTTCACATGATTGTTAATGTTGTGAATGCATTTCTCATGAATTTCCATTTGGTAATGTTCACCTGCTTGCGAGTTGTTCAATGTCCTTTTTTTAGACAGCTGTTCATTCCTCCTCCATCCACGAGAGGGCAGTGTTGCTCTCATCATTCAACATGAGAAAAACGGTATCCCGTATATCATTGAAAATTTGAAATTGCAATATGGAAAACGAGGTTATAATCCACCTTTAGGTATATATTTATTTAACACGTCAGAAAACAAAACAGTCAAAAGACCCTTTTCATCCATTGGCCGTTCTCTTTAATTGTTGCTGCTCTAGCAGCGTAGAAGTAGTAAAATTAACGGTAGATGAACCTCTTCTTGTCATGGCTACGTAAATACATACATAATGATAGATCGGATAAAGACTTGTTTTCCATTTTTCAGTTACCAATTTCTGACAGGAAATGTGATACCTTTAAAGCATCTGTCCAATGGCAATAGCAACACTGTGTATAATGTATAAATTGTAGGTATATTTGGGAATCTGAAAAAAAGTGAAGACCTGAAATATTTTTCTATATTTGGTTCTGAAAAACACATGAAAATCATGTTTGACCCCCTTAATAATGGGAAAACGAAGCCTGATGAGCCACTTCTATCCATCTATCTATCTATCTATCTTGATTTATTTAGCCAGCTAGCTAGCTAGCTAGCTAGCTTTCTATCTATCTATCTATCTATCTATCTATCTATCTATCTATCTATCTATCTATCTATCTATCTATCTATCTATCTATCTATCTATCTATCTATCTATCTATCTATCTATCTATCTATCTATCTATCTATCTATCTCTCTCTCTCTCTCTCTCTCTCTCTCTCTCTCTCTCTCTCTCTCTCTCTCTATCTATCTATCTATCTATCTATCTATCTATCTATCTATCTATCTATCTATCTATCTATCTATCTATCTATCTATCTATCTATCTATCTATCTATCTATCTATCTAGCTTGATTTATTTAGCCAGCTAGCTAGCTTTCTATCTTTCTATCTATCTATCTATCTATCTATCTATCTATCTATCTATCTATCTATCTATCTATCTATCTATCTATCTATCTATCTAGCTCGATTTACTTAGCCAGGTAGCTAGCTAGCTTTCTATCTATCTATCTATCTATCTATCTATCTATCTATCTATCTATCTATCTATCTATCTATCTATCTATCTATCTATCTATCTATCTTGATTTATTTAGCCAGCTAGCTAGCTAGCTAGCTTTCTATCTATCTATCTATCTATCTATCTATCTATCTATCTATCTATCTATCTATCTATCTATCTATCTATCTATCTATAACTTTACTTAACGTACCTGTTTACTGTGCTTGCCTTTCTTTTCTTTTGTTTTCTTTTCTTTCTTGAAAGTTTGTGCTCCTTCCTTATGTGTCCCAGGCCAGACCTAAGGCCAAGTGCTAGCTGAGGAGACTTTGAAAAACACCAACATATAGTCCCAAGTTTTCAGGTCATGCTATTTTTTTTTTATTGGCATTTAGTGTTTGAATAATCTTATGTTTAAATGCAAAACATATATGCAATCTCTGCATTAATACACACATATATATTACCAAATACATTTAAATAAATTTTGCAGTTGTTTTTATACTTTCTCAGAAAAAAAAAGAAACGTGACAGTTACTGGTGCTATAAAAATTAATGTAATACTTGACAGCAAATGGTATTTTTATAGCACAACACAGACATGGCGCCACAGGTGAGATTTTATTTGGCACCTCCTTTCATTTACAAATTCCATACACTTCACAAGTGAAGTTAGTTTTAATGTTGCTGTTAAAATGATGTCACGCAACTTAAAATAAAAAATGGAATATTGTCTTCGTTTCATGATCGTTTCGTCGAACAAATCACGCAAGTAACTTTCTGTTGCGACATCTAATTGAACAAACCGAAATAGCAACCTAATATCTTTATCGTCCCGCCCCTTTTTCTCTTTCCATTGCGCTTAGATAGTTTGGGTAATTTTCTTTTGTTCACATCTTAATCTGCTATCATACCAAAAAACTTGAACCTCACCCACGCAGAGAGACTGCAGCACACAAATGAGTTTGTAGATTAACATTAAATCATGTATTTACATCCGTGCTACCCTTTGATGTTTTTCTTATTCACATTTTTTAAGTAAAAAAAAAAACAAAAACTGAAGACTAGTCCACATGAAACCTGGAGCTTGGAGTGCCAAAATAAAGTTTAAATGATTTAATTTTCTTATTGATAAGTTATTATCCATGCATATGCAGCCATATGTATAAGTGTAGCTTGTTTATAGTTGCATAGGTGTGTTATTAATACGACCTTTACAAAAGACTACAAAATGACATTGGATTTGAAAGTATATTTAAATTAATTGACTTTCTGTTGGGCTGAGATAATGGGTCTCCTCCGAGCAAATATAGAGGTAGATCTGGTTACAACTGACAAGGCAAAGGAAGCTTCAGATTAAAAAAAAAAACATATTTTATACATTAGGGGATGTTTCATGCCCAAAAAAAATCGTTTTTTTACATGGCTGGTTCAAGTTTAGCTGGTTCAAGTTACACCAGATTTTGTCACAACGATGAAACGTTTGAAAGAAAACTGATTTCCTGTTAGGTTTTGGATATGGCTCCAAGAAACTCGATATAGCAACTGAATCAGAGGTGTCAAACATGTGATCCGCAAATGGGTTCAAACCAATTTTGTGAAGTAAAAAAAATGAGAATTTTTTCATAAATGAAAAACTTGAAATGTTATATGATTAAAAATAATGGTAATATTTTGTGAGTAATAGGTGTTGTACTTTATTACAGTATTAAAAACGAATAATACATTTAAAGTTTTTGTTTTAGATTTTATTGTTCTGACACAGTTGGGAATAGATTATCGTATTATGTGGCCGGGAGGATTTTTTTTTTTTTTTTTTGTGGGCCATATACATACTCTATATTTCCTTTGACATATGCTAATATTTGTTGTTGTTTTTTTGCTCACTTTTGCTTACTTTGTCGTTTTTACTGCGCAATTTTTGGGACTCCGAACATTTCTGTGGGGACCCGAAGTTTTTTAGTCTTGCGAGTCCCCGGGGGCTCAACTGTTTTCAGGGGTGAAATGATCACTGATACAGGTCAATTAAGGGCACATCAACCAACATTACGTGCGGTTGTTTTGAAAACATCCAATTGTACCATCTGTGGCCTGTTAATTACTGCAGTCAATGGCAGCCCACACGTACCGTACAAAGAACAAATGTCGCTCGACAAGACCTGCCTAATAGATAGTAGGAATTGTAGCCGAGCAAAAACAAAAATGAAAATCAATTAAAAGGCCTCACCCAAATGATGACGGTCTGACACGAAGCCAGTTATGTCTTCCTTTTGTGACTGTGAGGCGACGTGGAAAGCATCGGAGCGGGACCGGGCCAAGCGGCGCATTAAAGGCATACTTTTAGGGGTGTGGTGACTGCTTTCGTTCTTTTGATGTCGCTCTCAGTCAACGCAGCGTCCGAGTATATATTTAAGTATATGCAGGTATAAGAAATCTACACGCTACTGCTTCGAATGCCGGCTTTTCGTCATTCACTCGATCGATTCCAAAGTACATTTTTTAAGAGTCCAGCTACCTTCCAATCCAATCCAATCCAATCCAATCCAACTTTATTTGTTAAGCACTTTAAAACAGCCACAGCTGACCAAAGTGCTGTACAAAACAGTAAAAACATCATAAAAACAGACACAATAGCTCAAGGATATAAAACGCTAAGTCTGATAAGACAAACGAGTAAGGGTAAAACATAGAATAAAATGAAGGATAAAAACTATAAAATACCTTGTTTTATATATATATATATATATATATATATATATATATATATATATATATATATATATATATATATATATATATATATATATATTAAACACTTCATTACTCAATTAACTAGCGTAATTGATTACTTAAAGTCTTTTACTTTAGGCCATTAAGTACTAATCAATTACTTTAGGTACAAAAAAGTATAGTACTTAGTAGTTATAGGCAGAGTAGTTATTTGTTACTTTAGGGAAAATACTTAAGTGTAATTGATTGAATGGTCAGTGCTTCTGAATAATTTTTCAAAAAGCCCCCCCCCCCCTAGGAAGAGAGAATACATTCTGGTCAAAGTAGAAAAAAAACCCCAAGTGCATCAAAGTGTCTGAAAAAAAAGATGCCAATCCTTATCACAATTACATTTGACAAACAACCCCCCCCCCCCCCCACACACACACACACACACACACACACACAGCAGAAACACAGCTGTAGGTCAAGTATTAAAAAGTATCAATTACTTTCCGGTACTTAAGTGATAAAGTTCCTTGGTACTTTAGTACATTTGTAACTAATTGATTACTTTTAGCACCTTAGCGCCTAAAGTCATAAATTCCTGAAACTAAAGCAGTTATTTACTTCAGTAACACCTGATTTTAGACACTGCTTTAGCCAAACATTTCTAAATAAGGAAGCAAATAAATAAATACCCGGATCATTCAAAATGGCAGTCTCACCCACGAGAAAACTTCGCGGACGGCTGTGTAAAAACCAGCACATCTGGATTTTCACACGCACACGTTCGTTCCGTGCGCGGGCGTCTCCGAAACCAGTCTTCATTGGAAATACCCAATGAGCCAAAAATGGTCAAAATACTGCACAAGGTTAATCCCTCGCTGACAGAAATGCAAAGATCAAATGTAAAGTTACTCCTTGTAGCTAGAGATGAACCCAATTTACAGTATTTTTTATTATTAACCGTTTGTTAGTTTGTGACTTTTGCGCGGAAGGTGCACCATCATTTAGGATCATGTCAGGAACGCTGGCACAAGCTGCAAAATTAAATTTAGTCCATGTACAATCCTCTTGATTTTTATATTTTTTGAACATTTTCCTCACTCAGATTGCTGGCTTGCTGATGCCTATCCCAGGAGACAAGCAATCATTCACACTCACAATCACACCAAGGGCAATTTGGCCCTACCGTGCATGTTTTTGGATTGTGGGAGGAGACTGGAGTGCCCGGAGAAGACTCACAAGGGCACGGGGAGAACATGCAAACTCCACACTGGAAGGCCGGGTAAAGCCGGAATTGAACCCAAGACTTTTGAACTGTGAGCCGGACGTGCTAACCAGTCTTTCACCATGTAGCTGTGCTCATTATTAAGATATCTTAAAATGGCGAAAAAATCATGCCAGGAAATTCCAAAAAATGGTCAATGATGCGTCAATCAAAAACACAATGAAAGTGACAACTAATATAGATTGCAGTACACGTCATCAATAAACACTTAGCACCGCTGTTATCTTTGTAAATGTTTTTTTACGGACGTTA
Organism: Hippichthys cyanospilos; assembly: GCF_059441005.1. Classification (NCBI taxonomy): domain Eukaryota; kingdom Metazoa; phylum Chordata; class Actinopteri; order Syngnathiformes; family Syngnathidae; genus Hippichthys; species Hippichthys cyanospilos. The sequence continues at coordinate 30,643,819 of NC_142370.1, read as the reverse complement.
CTAAAACAACTTTGACAAACTGAAAGTCACGTAGTGATGACGGAAGTTTGGTTAAAAAAAATGGTGGCGTGACATACTGACGAGTGATGGAAAGGGCTGACCTGAAATAATGACGGATTATTGGCAAGTGATGAATAACAGGCCAGCACAATTTACCGACGCACCCAGTTTTTGTAAATTAGCCACTATGAATTCCCAAAAATAGAACATCACAAGAAATGGATTAAAGGCTCCATTAAAAAAAAAAAAAAGATTCTAATTAATGATAATTGTGGGTCATCCATTTGTTCGTTTAGCCTACTTCAGGGATGGGCAACTTAAATGCAGGAAGGGGCGAAAACCAAAATAACCGCTTCCTGATATTTGATTTGATTTTTTTCAATATAAAGGGCTTTCTTGCATAAAATAATATTTTAAAATGACTTCAAAGATGGCACAAAACTGCTGAACAAGAAACCAATGCAAAAAGCACTATAGTCTTACTATACTATACTATATTTGTGCTGCATATCGTTGACAGGTAACGAGAGGTGGCACATGACAAATTGGGTCCGAATAAACAAAAATAAAAAACAAAATAAACTTATTAGGCCTGGATACATTGTAGTACAGGGCAGTAAAGTAATACACTGATCCCACTTTGGAAGTCCGGAAGATTCTATGCGCCGGTAAGCGCTGTCTGATTAGCTCAAAAAAATAAAAATCATTGTTACGTTGTAGCGGCGCATGGAGGGACATTTTTGGCCCATTCCTCATGTTGACCAACATGACATTTGAGCACTCAGTTTAGCTGTTAGCAAGAAAATCAGAGCACAGGGCAAAAACAGGAAGTGATGAAAGCGAAGAGTAAGCGAAGGAAATCATTGAAAATATTGCTCAGTTTGCGTATCGTCACCCTCTGTATTTCAATGTACAATCTCTGGATGGAAAAAAGGAAAATATGCCTTACTATTATTGCAAGACCATGATTAATATTATTATTATTATTATATTTCTTTGTCCTTGTATGCGCGTTGCCAATGGAGAGGGTTAGGCCTTTTTGTTCCGTAAGTCAACAGTCCAAATTAGAATCAATCATAATCATCATCATTATGTTGTAATTAGTTTATAATCATATGCTTCCCTTCACAGCCACACATGTTCACCTCAAATCATTAGGTGAACATGTGTCTCAGTTGCTGTGTGTTTTTAATGTTTTTTTGTTGTTGTTTTTTTTAAATAATCTGGGTTTGGAAATATCCATAATGCCATTTTTAATGTTATTTTAATTGGACTAGATAAGACAAGCCGATGTTTTTCAAAAACCGGTGTCAAAATCGTATACAAAATTTGACAAGTTTTGATTCACGTGTGACTATAAGGGATTTCCTCGAAGAAGACGGGAAAGCTGAAAAGGGTGCGATTGTTCCAAAAATTTGTCACCAAAATTCACGTTCTCCTCTATGTTTATACTCACTTCAACCTGTGAAATGATCAAACTGATCGCCGCATTATTTTGAGTTTTATAAACATTTAACAGTTTCTTCATCAAAGCTTAGCAAATGTCGATGGAGATCAGGATGCTAGGGTGACCTCACTTTTACTGCTCTGTTTATTTTTCAAAGAAATGCTCAAGACCCAGCTTCTTGTTTTTAGCATTTGGGTGATTTGATATGATTGAGTTCTTTTCGTGAAAATATTTTATTGATTAATTTTACATTTATTTTATTGTTTTGCTTCACACGAAGATGTCCCCTTGCATTTTAGACCAGTGCTTCTCAAATGGACGTACTTGAGGAACTGTAGGAGGCACTCGAAATATTTAAACAAAACAAACAAACATTCAAAAACCTTTAAAATAACTATTGAATTAATTAATTGTTCAGGAAAATATAAGTTCATAAAACACATTTTATGTTGAGTAGGTGATTCAATTTCATTATTGTAAACCCCAGATTCTCCCCGATCCTAGAATGGCTCGACCCAAATTGTGTGCCACCTCTCGTCACCTGTCAAGTTAATGATTTATTTTTTACATCACCGAAAAAAGGTTGAGAACATTTCTCAACATTTTAGAACATTCCTGTGTTCTTTATATAGTCTTTTAGTTGTTTTATACTACTATTATAATAATACTGTCTATTATTTATACCATTATTACCTCCATGTCATTCTCTGCTTCTCCCATGATTGTTTTTGCTTTCGCATGATCTGTTTTCATTATGTTTTTTTAATCATACTCAGAAGATTAAAGTAACACAAAGGGATTAACATCAATGACTGGCACCACACGTCATTGTTTGGAGCAGTGAATCGGTTTCACTTTGTGTGGACGAAATATTCTCAAAAAAAAAAAACCCCACTACTGAGTCAATAAACAGACACATTTATTTTTTTCAATAATAAACTTGTGACATAGTGACTAAATTATTCCCGATGCATTTAGGGATGAACTTGGCAGGAATGTTTTACTCGCAAATGGCAGAAGATAAGGCTTTACTCTTGTAAACAAAGCCTTTGACTGATAATAATTTTGCCAAGAGAAAAGCAATAGGAAACACCTCGTTTTCATGATGGTTTTAACACTCTTAATGTATTCCAGGTTTTGAATGTTTAAAGTTAAGAAGATGATGTGTTCACGTCAAATGCCTACCAGGGAGACACAAAGTTGGCTGTAATTTATATTGTAACAGGTGATTTGGATCAAAACTACAGTGCGCGTGGTGGAAATTCAGCCATAACGATCACTGCGGGATTGTCCGATTAATTGGCGTTTTGTTGCTCGGTTTAATGGCACAACGATACCGTTTCAGCGGCGTAATTCATAGCATGCTCTCGGTTTGACGTAAGCAAGCAGGTTATTTTGTAAGTTTAAAAACAAAAGAGAACGTTTTATGAAAACTGAAAAAGCAAAATCTTTTTGGATTTGATCCAGCACAAATTCGTTATCATCATTTCCAGAATCGTACTTTTCTGCCTCCCAGAGGTAGACTGGCACATTTGAATCACATTTGTATTTGTGTTATGAAAAAAAAAAGAAGTTGGCGAACCCTCGAATTCTGCATTTAACCGGAGCGCCAAGTGCATAAATGAGTGCAGCTTCTTTTTTGCCCGCATGAGGGCAGCAGCACCCCTTTTGTTCATTTTACCCACTTCTTCTCAGGTGAGTTACCTGATTTGATTGGTGGTCGCCGAAACGGACGCAGTGGAACTCTCTATCCTGCTTTTCTCGGACGGGAAAGTATTTCGCACTATTGGAACTTAAGGACGACGGAAAGTGCAGCTTGCTCGCACTTGACGTTTGCATCAATTGTGCGCACTGGCGCACCACAGAGGAAAAGAGAGGGAGGGAGGGAGGAAGAGGAGCGAGGAGGGGATCACACCAAGGGGGCAGCTGATTGCTATGAATGTTGCAAGAAATTGTTGGATGCCGGCGGTTTTCATGAGCCAACAATGGGCAGCTTCTTTCTGGGAACATGTCGTGACTAAATCGGTACCTGTGGATACGTGGCGTCATCGCTGCACCTTTGGACCGAACTGCCACGATAGAAAGGTACACGTACAACTTTACGCATATTACGCTTGCGTTTGCTTCTCGAATCAGAAAAATGCTGCTCTGATCGGGATAGTAGTTTGCGCCAGGGTCAAGAACATGTGCGCTTCTGGGAGGGGGGGCGTTGCGGTTGCTTGTCAGCTCTGACTTCCAAAATAGCTACTGACGTGTTTTTTTTTTATGTTTGGCGTGTGCAATTGTGCATGCACGCGTGGTTTATGTCGTAACAGTTTGAGGCAGAAACCCACTTACGAATTTACTGTACTGTACTGTACTGCACACTCGTTCTACGATCACTCCATTGCAAAAGCTTATCTCCAATATCTGTAGTGTGTCCTAAAGGAGTGATGGAGTCTAATATTTTGAATTTCATGCTACGTAACCGTCTCTGTGTCGCTGTTTGTGTCCACCCTGTTTTGGCTGTTTTCATGTACACTCCTCAAGTGTGTGGATCTCTGTCAAAACTTCAAAACACTCTTTAGCAGTAATACTTTTTCCATCCCATTGTACTTTTTTCGGCTTTGTTCTCGCCACTTTTATACATTTTAAGTTATTGGACTGAATTCTAGAAAATGGATGGATGCATGAATTAAACTGATAAAAATGGAGTTTCAAGACTCAACACTTGAGTTTTAAAAAAATGTTTAAAAAAAATAGACAAATCACGTTTGTGGGTCAAGAAAAGATCTACCTCTTGATTCAATACATTTATACTTTCTCTGATGACTTAAAATAACTATACTGTTGATATTATTTGAAAAAAATGACCATAAAGATAATATGACAATATATAAACATTTTATTTTGTTTTCTCCCCCCAACGTGCACTGCGGAAATAAAATGTAATTTAGATGGCCCAAAAGTTGATATTTTACATTAATAATTGATGTTAATCACTTTAAGTAGAAGTACAAGTTTAAATAAAACAATGTAAAAACAATCTTTGAAATTTTACATTGCCTGTGACGAACAAGGATAGAGTGTTGACAAAACGACTATACTGGAAACATCTCACAACAAACAACGTCAGTCGAAAGTAAATACCTTTCTGATTATTGATCAGAACTGAGCATAATTATCTTTACGAGGTTTTCTTTATATAACTCTTGGAATGGTTGCGATTTTGTTTTGTATAAAACAGCTTTTGATAGGCTATCGAGAGAAACATTGTTTTCCTGTTTCCTCAGAAGTTAATATCAAACTACACAAGGAGAGCCAAAAACATGAACTCAATGCTGACCTTGCACATACAATTTATTTGCTTGGGAAATGATTATTTCCTTTTTTATATGGGTGAAAACGTCTTAAAATTGAAGTCGGCCGCTGACGTCGTCTTAACTTCCTGTAAAGCACTCAAAGTGTGTACCTCATTTGTGCTGTAAACAAAGACAGCCCTGATGACTTTGCCCTTCATGCATCCCTTAGTTATGTTATATGTGCAATTTATTGATTGCTTCACCCTTCCTTAATCTTCTCTGTCTTTGCAACATGGGCCCTTTTAGTTACAGTTTCCTCATTAAACAGAGAGGTATTGTCGATAATTGGTCAAAAGGTCATTGTCAGTCTCTTTACTCAAAACACACAATGGTTCCTTGTTTACTTCTCTGCAGAAATTTTTACCAAGAGTGCCAAAATAATGTTTCTATGATGGAATTCATTAAATTAAACTGAGTTGAATGTCGTAACTTTTATGATAGATTTTTTAAAATTAAATAATGGCAGGAATATCTATCCATCCATCCATCCATCCATCCATCCATTTGTCTGTCTACACACACACGCGTCACAATCATATGGAAGTTGCAGCTGGATGTGTGAGATTTTGCATACAAGCACAATAATTGTCCAAATTTTGGACCATATAAAGCCATTATATTTACAATTTTTTAGATGCATTTTAATCAAATGTATGACATTGATTTTCCTGCGATTTTTGCGACAATCCGTTAAGTGGCGGTCAAAATATGTCAGCAAACAGAAAATTCTTTGTTGTCTTGTGTTTCATCTCAAGGCAGTAGGTGGCGGTAGTGACCAGTTAATGACTATGTCTGAAAGTGTCATACTGTATCTATATAGAATGATTTTTTGTGGGTTTTTTGTAAAGTATTCCGGCGCTTCTCATACTTCTATTTTCTACACACTATACCGCATTACAACAATGTGAAAAAGGTTTGCTGATGTTTACTGGGCATTTTGAATCGCAGGGTGGAGATTTCAGGATGAACGGATACATTCCATGACAAATAATTGTAATTGTTTATTTTATTTTATTTTTTCGAAGAGATTCGGATTCTATCTGTTGCCTCTTCCTCAATCTGGATCACCAGAATGGGTTCAGTCTCCAACCTGGAGAAGAACCCATTCACCTTTCCTCCCAGCTTTTCTCAGAGTCCTAACACACGGGCAAATCAGCATAATGAGGATCACAGGTGACGAGGAGCATCAGGGCCTGTCTCATCCTCGCTTGCACGGTGCTTCGGCGGCTCTGGTTGTGCCAATAAAACGCCACTTTCAATCAGAAGGACTCACAAAGGCGGGCAGTCAGAAGGACGTGCGCTTGTACGAATGATGGATGACATCATCAAGTCATGCATGTCTTAGGTCATTGGTGTCAAACTTGTTTTTGTTGAGGACCATGTTGTATTTAAGGTTGCCCCAAGACAAGTGTTTATAATGTATACTATAGGGATGAAATGGTACGTCTAATTTTGAAGTCTTATGTTATAAAAACACCAACTAGTGGTATTTTTTATTGCTTTGGAAATCTTTGTCACGATGCAACGATATCCACTTTGGTGTGGTATCATTTCAAATGAGACTCCAAATATGTTTTGTTTGGGAGCCCTTGTAATGGCGCTGTTGTATCACATGATCGCCAAAGTTTGAGTTTTGCATTGCAGGAGGAGTTAAAAATTTGATTTTGGCTTTTCTGTGCAGAGTAAGGTACAGTATATTATAATAGACCTTTTTTAAATGCTATCTAATAACTATGAAAGGAGTGATTGATTGATGTGTTAGTGCGTTGTGGTCGGGCTGGGTGGAGCTGAGATTTCAAAGGTGAGCATTCCGAGTATAATTTCAAACTTGTGTAGATTCCCTTGTTGTGAAACTAAGGAGTAGTCTACACATAGCCCGATTTCTTGAAAACGGGAGGTAAATGTGTTGCCCTACTTCGGTTAATACCGAAGGTCTCAAAAACTCAGAGCAAAGTGGAGATTTGCCAAATTCTACTCATCCGCGTTTGCAGCGGGTTAACCGTAAATTGTCATAAGGTGGGAATACTTGTTTGTTTGCATGCGCCCTGTGATCGCCTGGCAACCAGTCCAGGATGTACTGTGCCTCTCACACAAAGTCTACGAGGGTAAACTCCAGCTTACCTATGAGCAAAATGTGTGCTTCGTATTCATCCCACATACACTTAAACACTCACACACATGAATAAACACACACGGGTCGGCGGTGCAGACATCAATTTGGGTATATGAGCGTGGAATGGAGCCAATTTCCCCATCAGAGGATTAAGTGGGATGCATGCAGTGGATAGTTTGGATGTTTGAAGCTGTCAATGCTGACTTGCACACCTGCATGAGATGTCTGCAACAAGGAGGCCATATGCAGCCAAATAATACTGTATTTATGATATAGTCTCAGGTTAATCAGATTTAAAGGCACTAGTTTCTATCTATGCATCCATGTTATACAGTACTTGTCCTCATTAGATTCTGTGGCAAGCTTTAATCTGTCCCATTTGACTAAATACTGTACTTTCCGCACTATAAGGCGCACTGGATTATAAGGCGCACCCTCAATTAATTACATATTTTAAATCTTTTTGCATATATAAGGTGCACCGGATTATAAGACGCACCCTCAAGTAATGACGCATTTTAAATCTTTTTCCATATATAAGGCGCACCGGATTATAAGGCGCACCCTCAATTAATGACATATTTAAAAAAAAATTCAATCACAATTTAGTAATACTCAAAGTAATAATAATAACTCAAATAATAACTCTAAACTCTCAATAGCATAATAACTCAATGTCAATATGAGCAACCTTGTTCAACTGTAAACACGCAAAAGAAACAGGTAAAGCTTACTTTATCACTTCATTCCTCATCTACAAATCCCAATCTCAATATTGATGCATATATAAGGCGCACCTGATTATAAGGCGTACCGTCAGCTTTTTCAAAAAACTAAGGCTTTTAGGTGCGCCTTATAGTGCGGAAAATAGGGAAAAAAGGAAGGATGTACCCTGGATTAGTCACCAGCCAATCACACAGCACATATATCATTTAAGTCAAATTTGTCAAACAAAAAAAAAATCCTACATATAAAGTTCAAAAGTATTAGAAAAAATATCGCAGATAAACCGCATTGGACTATAAGCCGCAGGGCTCAAATCATGAGAAAAAAAAGGTGAGGCTTATATACAATCTCTATATCAGGAAAAGGGGTATGACATGCATGACAATACAGCACAAACTATTTTTATTCACACTTCAGAATGGGATAACTTGTTTTGCATGTTAAGGATACGTATTTCAGTGACTTCTCATCAAAGGCCAGCGTCAGGGAATCATCTCTTGCTTTTCAAATTTCCCAGTGGGCTCATCCACATTCAAACAAAACATTCTCAGGTCCGCGCATGATACTTCCAATTTGCTTCAAAGTCTAATGAAACATCCACTGGCCCTCGAGGCTGTAGATGGAGATATTATGCAGGAAATCAAGTCTGTAGATGACTAACATCCATCTTCTACGGGGTTTAAAACTCTCACTTTTCTTCTCCAATTAAAGTGGTAAAAAATACCAAGTTGGAATTATGCAGGGATAACAAACGGGACAATGCGAATCTCACCTTTTGGAGCAGTGCATGATGATTGGCATGCACTTTAGTGCTGTGAGCAATTTAGGGGGACACCAACAACAATCCAACTCTGCAGAGAATGACTTTACGATTATTTTCCAACCATTGCTTCCACATTCGTGTGTGCGTGTGAGAACTCGGCTGTGTGACACTTGCCTGCCATTTGGAATCGTGGGCTTTATCTCCACTTTGCCAGAGGCACAGCGATGCATCAGTCGGTGGCACCTGTGAGTTCTTTGATGGTTTCTTCTGAGCGCTGCCACCACAAAATGCATACTTGGGTTCAGGGCGGCGTGATGCCACGGCAGGTTCTAAAACCTGCCAAAATATGGCTGACAAGATTGACTTCATGCATATAAAATGAAAGTCACACGGCTGCATCATTAGTGTGCTGAATTGTCTCAAACCTCGACGGTAAATCAAGAGTTTGATTGATTTGTCACCTAGCAATCTATCATTGATGAGCAGTGGCCTCAACACCATCAGAAGAAAAAAAAGGAAACACTTGTTGCTTGATTTGTGAACAACGTTATGACTTTTTTTTTTTTTTTACTGCTCCTCAGATTCCGTATATGCCTTGGGGTCGAATTAGATCTGATGTATCACTTTGGAGAAAAAGGACAGCAGCAACAACAAATCAGACCGATACCTGAAAGTAAATAAAGTAGTAAATGCCAAATCCACATTGGGATAATAAAATACTCCCCATGATCCACAATGAGCATTTCCCACTTCCTTCATTTTACTTGGTATAACAATGGAAAAACTGCAAGGTGGAAAACTGGTTAGCACGTCTGCCTCACAGAGCAGAGGTCGTGGGTTCAATTCCAGCTCGCTCTGGCCTTCCTGTGTGGAGTTTGCATGCGTTCGCAGGGGGTCTTCTCATCTAGGTGTATTGGACAATCCAAATAGCTCTTAGGTGTGATTCTGAGATTGAATAGTTGTTTGTATCTGTGGCTGGCAACCAGTTCAGGTTATCCCCCGTCTACTGCCCGAAGATGGCTGGGATAGACACCAGCAAGCCAGCAAGATAGGCGGCTATTGAAAATGTATGGATGTATAGGCACAATACAATACAGACACGCTTTGAGACTGCAAGTGGAACACGACATCAAAAATTAGGGTCAGATGATCGACTAGTGGGCTGAGACGCCCCACTGTTGGTTGCCTAGCAACCAGCACATGCTGAGGCTGCGGAGGTAAAGAGGCCGCAGAGCTGAGTTGATCTTTGAAAAATTGGGTAGTGGCCCTGATTAACGCCATCATAAATGATTACATTTTAACCCGACTAAACAAGTATGATCATAACTTCAGAGCCATCACAAAACACACACAAAAGTCCTCGTTTGTTGCTTTTTACCAAGTAAAATGAATGCTGTTTTCATGGCCTAAGATATTATCTATCTATCTATCTATCTATCTATCTATCTATCTATCTATCTATCTATCTATCTATCTATCTATCTATCTATCTATCTATCTATCTATCTATCTAGCTAGATATCTTTATTTAGCTAGCTAGCTAGATATCTTTATTTAGCTAGCTAGCTAGATATCTTTATTTAGCTAGCTAGCTATCTTTATTTAGCTAGCTAGCAAATTATTTATCTGTCTATCTGTCTGTCTTTCTGTCTGTCTGTCCTGTCCTGTCCTGTCTGTCTATCAGAAGCTAGTGCTGTTGGCTAATGCTATATATGCTAACGCTTAGACAGGCTAGTGCTTTCATATACTGTCGTACTGCCACTGCTTGAAAACGACAGATCTTCAGCTAGCCTACCCCCCAGTCATTTGTGGGCACACCTAATGTGGGAATTAAGATATTATTGAAATATTTATGTACAGTAAGTATAAAGATGAAAACAGGAACATCTGCATATAGTCATATTTTCAGAAATAAGCCACAAAATAAGTCACAAAAGGTTTCGTTGGAGGTTTATTACCTAAAAAAGTAATTAGAAATACACATTTTCCATTTCTGAACTTTGAGAAAATCTTTATTATTCCCTCTTTTTTTTTTTTTTTTTTTTTTCTATTGGCGGGAATGTAGACAGTCAACACTGCCAGCCTAATATGCTCTGGCACCTCCTTTAATTTTTTGCACAACCCCCCAGACCTGTTTGTTTATTTTCCCTTTCATCATCTATCCTCCCTTGTGGTGTTTCCTCTTTTTAATATAGTGTTGCCGCCCATCTTTTCAAGGAAGATTGCTGCTAGGAATCTGCTGAATCACGTGTGGGGAATGTAGCTGAATGTCCCCGCACGGCCTTTCGTGCCTCATGCCGCAGTCAGGAAATATAATGCAACATAGCAAGATGTACTGTGACAGACTGGCTCAGAGTGAGGGCAAGAAGAAGAAAGATCAAATGTTTACACTCAGTAAGGAGGCGAATGAAACGTTGAATTAAGAGTTCATGGTTTGAGTGAAACATCTTTTTCATGTCGCTAACTTTTCACAGATAAGCACGGGCCAATATTTGGGAAACACTTGGTGGTGGAAACACAAATTTTACAGGGAAGCGAGGAAAGGTCACAGCCATAGCGGTTTGGGTTTATTTTTCATTCAAGTTTAGGAAATGCACATTGATTTTCTCATCATGGGAGTTCCCGGCAAAAAATTGTAGGGGAAAAAAAAACAAAAAAAAACGAAACAAGATTTCAACTGTGGGTTTTCAACATATTGTTTCTTAATTAACAAAATAAGCACAAAAAAACAAACACAAAAAAAAAATCAGAGTGGTCGCATTTTATCGACTCTAAACTGAAAATTAGCGCCATGAAAATTATGGTCCGATTGATTTTCAGTTATATTTGATCATAGATGCTTGAAGGCACTTACACACTACTACAATAGATGATAACAATATTCAGTTTTGATCAACACTGCAAGTAAGGTAAATATTCATTGAAAAATATATTATACGTACATAAACTGTGCTTACACTGTATCATTTTGGAATAAAGTCAATATTTTGCCGCACTCATCTGACTGAATAAGACCACCACATTGCTTTAGTAGTTTGACAGGCACTCTTTCAGTTTTACAAGTTTTATGATTCGCCACCTCTTCTTTTCTTCGTCACTTCAAGCCATAAGTCCTGATTGACTCCTTCAGGATGAACATCATTTTTTCCCCCCATTCATATTACAACCCATCTTTCCTTCAGCGCACCAAAGCTTTGATGTCGCAATACTGTACGACCTAAATTCTTGTTTTCTCTTTTTTGCTAAGCAAATGTTTATTTTATTTCACTCAGGGCATTATTTATCTTCTGTTTCTGCGAGAACAACAGTGAGCTGTTTCTCTTCCCCCTCAGCCTTAATGCATAAATGAAAGACAAAATGTGCCCACTGGCAAAGTAGGGCATGTGTGTGTGTGTGTGACCTGTGACATACGACCCTGACTCTGCTGTGGATTAAAACTTGGATTGATTTGTAGTATTACCAAATCAACAGATGGAGTCAGAACACAGAGTCTCTTGTAGCCCATCACATACAGTCTACGGATGTTGCATGCATTTTGTGTGAAAGGACATCTGCCCACATATAGTCTCTTTAGCCCTAAGTAATAAATCCTACACTGTTTGAGGATCCAGTTCGAACATTGAGCATGCATATAATATCTTTTTATTTTGTAGTTAAACCCACAATGAAAAAAAAAAGACCTGCTGCTGATTACATGGAGTGCTATTCACATAGCAAGGAATATTGTAATACTGCTAAATACTGTACGATTTGTTTGTTAGCTTGAGTTTTTTTTCTTTGGTGAACTTGTATTTATGTTTGGCAATGTTGTTGCAACGGACATAATCACACTATTTTTAAATTGGTGATGAATAACTTCCTCTGGGAGTGAAATGCAATTTTTTTTTTTTAACCACACACTAAAAAATTGCTGATGTTTTTGTTGCTTTTGGTATTTTTGATGAAAGCTTGTGACTGACAGCTGCAATTGTTTGAAATTGTGAACAATGTCAGATTTGCTCAAAACCCTAATGACAATTAGTGGCATTAAAAATGCATAGACAAACCTCCTTTTAAATCAATTTTTTTCGAATGGAGCAACACTGCAGCAGCATAGCTTTTCAAAAGATAAATGACATAAAAGTGTCATTGTAGGAGGAGAGTTAGTGTGGTTCATAATTAAAAATGAATTAATATCAAAGGAGTCTTGACTACGTCAGCCTCCTCTTTTCACTTTGTACCCGCAAATCAGTGCGGGTCCTGACCTAAGAGAGAAAAATAATCTTACTACTTCTTGTTAATTTAAGACACTGCTTCTCAATTACATTTTTCAAAGCCCCCTCCAGGAAATAGAAAACCTTTTGTCCCCCCCGTCTATAAATAAAATTATCTATGAAAATTGTACAAGTATACCAAAAACTGTATCCTTTTTTTAGATTAACAAAAGTAAACAATAACTTCCAACAATTGTTATCTACCTTTTTACAGAGTTTATACAGGTTACATGTTAGTCTAAAACTGAAAAAAAGGAGTGCATCAAAATGCCTGACTTAAAAAAAAAAAAAATCTTTTTTTATTGCAATTACATTTTCCCATGCCCAAAACAAAGCAATTTTCCCTGGAGTCTGCGCCTTCCACTTTATCACAATGGAAAATTCTGGTTTAAAATCTCAGCTCTCATCTTTCACTTAAGCAGTTAACGAAAGACTCTTGGTAATTCAGCACCAATTTGTGTATTTGTATATTGTCCTTTTTTGGCTATACAGTTCTGAATTTTTGTTCTGCTGCAAAGTGGTTTCAGGCAAATGAGGTGTTGGCACCCTTTTAGTTTGACTCCTGCTTTGCCAGCTTTGAAGGCAATGGATGACAGCAGCGGTGATCAGATTACACACACTGTCAGCCGCAGGTCAGGAAGTGATGCATGATGGCCACACGTTTGTTGAAACACAAGGAACAAACTATTTCACCTTGTTCTTTTGGATCGGACACTTTCGGTGATGTCTCGCAGTTGGAAAACCGAGTTCAAATGAAGTCATTTTGAATTGAGCGCTGCTTTTTCTCAGATATCATCCATCAGTCTTTACGAGGCCGACAAAGCTGAATCCTGTCGAGGAGATTAACCGTTTCGCGTTTAATTGAAACAAGCGGCGCATGGTTCCAGAAACATCAGTGAGAGTACGCCGTTGTCAGTTGATGTCAGAGGGGCCGTCTCCGTGGCGACAGACATAATGGAGCAAATGATTGGACGCTCAACCTCGCGGGCATGGTGTTGCCTTGTGGTGGCGCAGATGGGAATGTTAGCCCAGCGGGAAACAATTTCATCTCGAGTGACCGTGCGATGAAGTGAAAAAAAATGTCATTTTGTTTTGTTGTTGTGTACCTTGTGACTGTGACCGTTTTGCATAGCTCCCATTCTAATGCAGCCTCTGTACAATTTTCTGGCTCAGTTGTTTGTTTGCTCTTCTGTCTTTGCGTTGCCATGGGGCCAATGTTGTCAAAATCATCCAAGTGTGTTCCAAACTCTTCCCCATAGGTTTGAAGCTGCCAAGTTCAAATGAAGAGATGTTTCCAAATAAACGATAAATTCTAAATAAACAAAAAAAAAGAACAATTTCTTACCCAAACCTGCTCATTTCACATATGTTTAATTTTTTAGTCTTTGGTGACTAAAAAATGCACCAAACTAATGGGAGCCCTCAGCTTTTTTTCGTTTTTCACGAAGATGGGATGTCAAGAGTATTGAACATACTTTTTTACACTGCCATGCTAGATTCAACTGGTTTGTTAACAAATATGTCGAAGATCCATTCCTTGCCAGTTTGTGGGTCCTTTTTGGCTGGAAAGTATTGTTCACAATCATTATTTGAAATAGGAGTCCTGGTATTGCCTGTTTGAAGCTTTCTTTATCATCAAAGATGTAGGCTCGTTTCCTGTCTTCGTTAGGCCTTTTCCCCTTGCCAAAAACGTCTGTTTCTTACTCATGTCATATAATTTAATAACTAGACCTATGATTATATTTAAAACATACTGTTGGTCATTAAGAACATATTTATTTGCAAATTTTTAAAATTTATATCCATTTAATCTATCCCTTTTTTTTTTTGAAAAATTGTCTAAATCTTACACCGTGTCCCTTTAAATACAACACTTGCAAACACCTGCTTCTGCGTCAGAAAACAATAACTGGGTGTTGAATCAGTTTCAAAAAGGCTGGTGAGTAAAACGTGTGTTTAGTTCCTTTTTTCATCACTAAACGGTACTAAATAGCAATATTTGGTCAATAGGCAGTAAATGGGGGGTAATTGAATTTTAATATATTTTCATACAAAATCAAATTTTATCCAACTATTCAAAAAAATGATAAAATAATCAGTAAAATAATTAGTTCTAAAAAATATTTGATAGTGACAGCCCCATTACATATACAGCAAAAAGTTCAAAGTCATCCTTAAAGATACATTCTCTTTTCATTTTTTTTTTTTTTTTCCAATTGAACTGATAAGCCAGGACACATATACTACTTTACCTCATACCTGCAATTACCTTCATGATTGGTGTGAAGCGCTAGCTAGTGGTTGTGTAATCAGGGAGCAGACTGTTAATTATATTGGGAAAAGAATGATCATCACGAGGTAAATCATTTGTTCCTTCCTCTCCCCGAGTGCACGGCATCGAGGTTATGCTGCCTGAAGGGAACAAGCCGGCCTGCCTTTGTCTAATTTGATCACGCAGCCAATTACAACAAAATTACAACCGGTTGTTGCCATTAAACATATACCAGGGTTAGTTACATAACTTATTCCAGTTAAAAATTGGCGTCGGTCTAAGCAGGGGTGTCAAACTCATTTTTATGGTGGGCCGCATTGCAGTTATAGTTTCTATGGAAAAGTTAAAGTGATTTTAAGTAGAATCTGATCTCTGAACATTTACCAACTCAGAGGCCAGAAAAAAACTGTTCAAAAGGGGGATTTGTAGCAAAAAATGCTTGTTTTTTCCTTTTTTGTCTGTTTGTTTATTATAGATTTTTTTATTTATTTTTTAAATCTTCATAATGTGTATTTCTTATTTTAATGGATATTTTTGTGTTTTTTATTTAATTAATTATTTTTTTTTGTGACGTTTATTTATTTTTATTTTTTAATTTTAAATTCTAGCAAATTTAGTCAGAAACTTGAAGTCATCGTTAGCATCTGGCGGGCTACATAAAATGATGTAGCAGGCCAGATCTGGCCCCCGGGCCTTGAGTTTGACACCTGTGGTCTATAGTATGAGATTTTTGTTTTTGTATATTTCATATTGGGTATTAGTTCATGTTTGACTTCAATTTTGGTCCCCCTTCGATGGTATTTCAGTTGCCATGGACACAGTCATCCCATGGCAGAAAGTTGGAAAAGCTTCAGTCATAAAGCAGAAGGCATATGTCCTGCATCTTTTTCTTCCAGTTGGACCGGTGGTGGTGTTTACCCTGGAAGCAATGTAGACAGGCGTTAAGATTTCTTTTTCTGTCCTAAAATACCTTTTGGGGTCACGTGGAGACGTTATGCAGCTGTTTACAGCCATCTTTGGCCAACGTCCTAACACTTCAGACAGGACACATATCTCCCGCAGCGCATCAGTGTAATCATACTCAGACATGTTGGATTATGTAACACAAGTAAAGCCAAGTGATTTTTTTCCCTCCCTCGGGACAGATACTGTACAGTATGTGATGAAAAATCCAGATAAAAGATGAAATAAAATGTTTCATGGATGACTATGCAATAAGAGTCGGTGGTGATGCTAAGGTATGATCACAGCGCCATGAATATATAAAAGAAAATCTCATTAGCGCTCTTAGGCAGATATCAGTAAGGTCTTCTCTTCGTGTGGGTGGAGGTGAATGCGTATGTTTGCATGGCAACCAATCTCGAATGCTGCTCATCGCAGTATTTTGCTGCTCTTTCTCTCTTACCTTGATGTGTTGTGTAATGTAATTGTGGAGAAAAAGCGTGCAGCGCCACCACAAATCTTATTTCGGAGGATATCACAAAAGAGATATTCGGCCAAATTCCAAATTTTGATTTGGAGGTCAGACGGAAGACTCAATCTGAAACTGACCTCCCTGCTCTTAAGTCAAAGACAGAACCTTATTGATTTTGAAGGATATCTTGCAGCACACCAAAGAAGAGATTTTTAGAAGATTTTTCCCTGTCTATGTATTGTGTACGGGGAATACACATCATTGTCTAATTGAATTCAAAGGGACTTCATATGTCGCACAAGCTTTGTCCTTTGGTGTTGTGATTAAAAATCCGACTTCACATAGCATTGAGATGGAGCTGAATAAAGTCGAGAAAATTCTGGAAGATCTCAAGAGACTCACGACCTCAAAGAGAGAGACGTTGAAGTTGATGCAATTCTCAATGGAATTATGGATGATGACATTAAACTTTCACTTTTAACTGTGGCTAGCAGAAAGTAGTGAGGGCATAGTCACTATTGTCGAGTTCGAAAACAGAAATCATGACCACTGTATATGAGTGGATTCATGATATTTGCATCATTGGACCAAGCTTTCTATTCCAAAAAACTTTCACTATTTTAGGCTGCAGAGACTCTACAGTTCTGAGTTGTGGGAAGTGAAATATAAACAAATGTGACCTTTTGTTGCACAACACATCTCAAGAGTGTGCCACATTTCCTATTTGGAGATGAGATCTGCTCCCATGAGTCAGCCGCTAACTTGGCCTCTTAAAGATGTTTTGTTCACTATTTCTTGGCCATCTTGGAGATATATTTTACAGTTTTTTTTACACTTGGGTTGACAGTGAGATGGAAACTTTTAACTGAGGAAATAAGTTATAGATCTTCTGGACTTGTTCTAAAAAGAACGTTTGTGAGTGTCGGCGAAGATCGTGGTTGTTTTGAACTCGTCAGAATTTGCAAGGTGGCAAACATTTATCAGATGGTCGCCAGACGTTCGGCCGTAGTCCTCTTGTACCAAGGAAATTTTGAACATTGACAAAAGCTGATATGAGCAAGACATTAAATCAATTTCATGTTTCATTGAGTGGCTTCTTCTGTCTTGACTGTCATGTGTTTAGTACAGTGGGCCCCCATGTTACAGCGTACCTGACTTACGATTTTTTCATGTTGCGATGTGGAATACTGAGTTTTTTTTTCATACCCTCTTTAGGGTATTTTCCCGATTTTGCGAAAAAAAACAAAATAAAAAAACAAAACTGTCATGACCCTAGGGACTTGGCTGTATTTGTGTTGTTTTGTCTCTATCTGCAGGCGTTTTTAGGTAATTGCACTCATTTTCTGTTGCCGTCAATGCATCCATGCAACGCGTCACTACAATGCTGGTCTGCTATTGGTCGGCGTCTCCTCACGGAGATGCTGGTTTGCTATTGGTTGGCCTCACTCTTTTCAAAATGGCGGAACGGTAAAGCTTTGTTCTATCGCGAGTGGTTACAAAACCGTATTTTTAGTGCATTTTACTGCTTAATTCAAAGTTGAAAGGGTTAGCCATGGGTCTCAAGATTGCCAGTGATGTTAAAGAGAGAGTTAAGAAAATGATTTATATGGAAACGAAGCTGGAGATAATCAAGGAATACGAAGCTAGCCTAGCCTAGGCTACGCTTACGAGGGAATATGGGCATAACAAGCGCCAATCAACGGTAAATAAATCCTTTCTATATTTTTTATTTATGATGTTTTCTGATTGTATACATGTATATTATATATACGTAGCACTTACTATACTATTTTGGTAGCAATTTTTAATATGTATGAACAATTTCAATGTTTTAATCTGGGGTTCTAAACGCGACAGCTATTTAACATAGGTTTGGATTGCCCGCCATATGGTGAATTCGTCTTACGAGCCCAACGGATGAATCTTGTAAAACGGGGGCCCACTGTACTAGATGGCTTTTGCATGACATTCAAACTAGATCTCAGCAACTAAGTCTGGGAACTTAATGTTATATCTTTCACTCTTCTTCATTACCTAATATAACAGTGATACGACGTAGTGTTAACTCTTTACTAGCATAGCACATACTTGTAACAAGCGGTACAATGCAACCCGGAGGCGGGGTTCCTATCATGCATCGCGTGACAAATTATGAGTAGCATTAAGGCTCAAAATACATCACACTTAGCATTCTGTCCTATTAGCTAAAGAGCATATAGTCATTGTGCATTTTTCTCCTTGTATTGACTCCTGGGGGGTGGGGGCTACACTGTCTCCAAGTTGGAGCTTCGTGCTGAGAACTCCAATAATCATCTTTACCATCTTGCTTTCGTTCTTTCGCTTCCTGTTGTGCAGCTATTCAGCCGGAAGCTTTCATTCCCGCTGTTAAATTTAGTCTCGGAAAAGTTCATGGGCACCTTAAAATAGCGTAACCTCTTTCCTAAATCTCTAAGCTTCTTTTTGTGTATATAAGTCTGTGTACTTTGCCTTTTCAGGGGTGCTTGCTTCCTATTCATAAAGACCCCTTTTATATAAAAGTGGGATTGCCAGAAAAAGGCTCCATAGGAGGATCAGCGTGAGCTGATGGAAAACAGCTGATGGAAGTCGTTCTATATTTCATTTTTGTGCCTCTAAAGAGTACAATGTGTGTGTAGAGTACAATGTGAAAAAAACCAACAGTGTGCTTGGGCCTGTCAGAAATAAAACAAAAATAGAACTACAAAATACAAATAATCTTGAAGCTGATTTCACAAACAAGTTCAACGAATCAATGCTGTCATAGTCCTAATCTTACAAGAAAATGTAATACAATGAATATCCGGTATTTTTAGGAAGTAAAATGAAGGACATAAGTTAAATTTTGGTCCTTGTTGTGCATACTTTAAAATAATTCATTAAGGCAAGCTATTTGTTCATACCTAATACTTCTATTCTCAAGGGTTTGTGGCTAATGAGGCCGATGGCTAAACTTACAGCATCTATTTCACTTGTGTATTTTGGCACTATAGCAAAGTAATAATCCAAAAGCAAGCTGTCTTTCTATCTCTTTGTTTTTCATGAAGATTAACATCCTGAACATGTGGGCAAGCATATGAAAATAATGTTTGTGCCAGTAATTTTTCCATTAGTGACTCTGAATAAAGTAGCTTAATTCATCACTCCCCCCTATGTAAAATTGCAACATATTGAGAGGTTGTTATTATATCAGTATGTAAACTTTTTGTGAGTTTGTCGTTTTTGTTTTGTTTGTTTTTTAGGGTTTTTTTGGGGGGTAGGGGAGTGTTGTGAGATTTTTATAAAGTATATTTTATCATTTAATGTCCTTGGTTCAATAAAGTTTGATAAACAAACTTGACTTGAGATCAGGACCTTGACTTGGCCATTTCATTGTTTTCAAAATGTCATAAGGTGGATCCAGACAATGTTTATCGATTAGCAATGCCGTATCGTATCGTATCGTATCGTACCGCACCGCATCGTACCGTATCTTACTATGTCGTATCATATCATATCGTACCATATCGTATTGTATCGCATTGTATCATACCACATCATATCATATCGTACCATGCCGTTTCGTATCGTATCATATCATATCGTACCGTATCGTACAGTATCGTATCATATCATATCGTATTGTATTGCATCGTATCATACCACGTCATATCACATCATATCATATCATACCATGCCGTTTTGTACTGTATCATATCATATCGTATCCTATCGTACCACTTTGTACCGTTTTGTAGCGTATCGTATCGTATCGTATCGTATCGTATTGTATCATATCGTATGGAATTGTATCATATATCATATTGTATTATCATAAATCATATCGTATCATATCATATATCATATCATATATCAGTTTAATAGGATTTTTATAAAAATAAATGTTTGAATTCCAATAGGTGCTGTGGTTGTACAGACCAAAGTTAACACTGGCAAAACAGAGCACTTTCTTCTTTAGGCAAACTCACTGTAAGAATAAGAGTGTTTAATTATCTGCGGAGACACAATGGTCAAGCTAAGGAGACTTATTGGTCAAGAGCCAATCCCACCGCACCTCTGCTAACAGTGAATTAGAAGGCATTCAGTTAATTCTTGCAACTTCCCCAAAGTCATGCCCACACTACAAAGTGACTCGACGGCAATGTGGGCACCACAGAGGAAGAAGGATTTCGTTTTTTTTTTCTCAAGCTTCTTGAGTTTTTTTTCTCTCAGCTGCACCTGCTTCCTCTGCTCTGCCCAATTTGACATCTAACATCTCTATATAAAGATAAAACGGATAAAACTGCGCGCCACAGCATCAAACAATCACATCAATGGTTGTTAATGATGCAACATGTGGTGATGAAAGCAAGATTTTTAAAACATTACTCAAGCTGTGAGGCTTCAACATGGCGAGAAGAAAAATCTCAAATTTCTACATGAGAACATGTTAGAAGTAGAAGTGTCAAAATAACAGATTGATTGCAATCAATTAATTACAGTCATATTTAAAGCGATATTTATTTTAAACACATACTTGTTCTTAATCTCTAATTTCCTGCTTTCCTTATGCTGAAAAAATCACATTTTTGTGCATTAGGCATCTTTGTAGGGCTTTGTAGGGACAACCAATGTCAATCACACCCTGAGGTGGGCACTGATTGGCTGTCATTGTCTTTGCCATAACGTGATAGGCTCCTTTGGAGGTGAGAAGGCAGAAATAAGACATGAAATTGAAAGAACAGAGTTGTTAGTCCGACGAATGGGAAATTTCAAAAATATCTCAAAGGCACCCTTGACAAAGATAACAGGATTCTTTTTAAGAAGGAGCTTGCTTACAACTGAAGCAACTCAAGTTTAGTCTACTACATCAATGCAAAGCATTCAGAAGAAAATGTATCTTCACTTATCGTATTTTTTAGACTATAAGCCGCTACTTTTTTCTCATGATTTAAGCCCTGCAGTTTACAGTTCAGGGCGGCTTATCCGTGACAATCATTTTTTGGATCATATTCATTATTTTGCTTCTAGATCGTTGCGGCTCATAGTCCGGAAAATACGGTATTTAAAGAAGAATGCTATTTGCTCGCTTTGAAATGTCACCGTACAGTTTTATGATTGCATGTCATTTGGTTTTGTGCAGTTTTTTTTCCCCCCCATTTGGAAAGTATGTTGCAGAATGACTTTTGAACACAGCTCAGTTGAATTTCGCAAATATCTCAAGTGGCCCAAACACAACACACAAACAATGGTTCGTGGGTTGCCTTAGTAACCGCATCGGGGAGGGGATGATCAGCGGCGAAGCCTTGAGGTCATTTGCATTTGCGATTTTGGGATCCATTTGCATCAAGTGAAAACACGCCCACAGTCTTTCCTGTCGACTTCAGATCCCTCATGTTTTGCCATATCATTTTAAACCATTTTCTATACGGTGACTCATCATTTTAAAGTACATTTCTGTTTGTTCTTGCAGACTGGGCCTCAACGAGGGATCGTCTCCAAAGCTCTAACGTGCATGTGCTCTTATGAGTCGGAAGATATTCCTTCAGGATATGGAGATGCTGACTAATTAAGGCAAGAAAGCTTTTTTTTTGGATGTCCAGGGAAATCTTTTAGGTGCTCTTGTGAAGTTTTCATTTTGGTCTATGGTTTATTTACCCTCCCCCGCTCTGTTTTTTAAAGATTTGTTGCTGGTTGAAGATTTTTTGTGGGATTAGGTGTTAAACCTGAAGATACCCTTCTTAAAGAATATATTGGAGCCCAAATAAGATCCAACAGGACACACTGAGGGAGCCAGAGAAAATCGTTTTTTTTTTCTTCCTTTTTTGTGCGCGATGGGAAGATGGCTTTGCTGCTCACAACCGAAAAGCGAAATGAATAAAACATTTATATAGGAGGAGACGTGACATCTGGAAGAGGGGTGAGTTTCACACATTTTTTCCACTTTCGCTCTATCCTTCACATTTATCCTTGTAATTCAATACTTCCTCTCTTGGATGCTAACATGCGTTTGCTTTTAAGCTACGCCAAAGAAAAATGGTTACTTTTTGGTTGTCTAGTGATTCTTAACTACTTAGTCTTCTTTGAGAAAATTTGATATTGTATTATAATTAAATTTTATTTTTAATTCAACTGTATCATAAAGGATCATCCGCATCATACATCTGACTGAAAAAAAATACCAAGATGTGCAAAAGCTCTTCTCGGGGGAAACGTGCTTACTTTGAAAAATTGAATTTGAGTTTTGATTAGTTTTGTTTCCTTTGCGGGGTGGTTAACATATCCGCCTCAGAGTTCAAATCCACCTCGTTCTGGCCTTCCTCTGTGGAGTTTGCATGTTCTCCCCAAGCCTGCGTGGGTTCTCTCCTCCTACACTCCAAAAAACATGCATGGCAGGTGTTTTGGACTAACTGAATTGTCCTTCTTTGTGATTGTGTTTGTGAATGGTGTTTGTCTCTGTGTGCCCTGCGATTGGCTGGAAACCAGTTCAGGGTGTCCCCCGCTTACTGTCGGAAGTCAGCTGGGATAGGCACCAGCAAGCCTCTGACCCGTGTGAAAGTGGATGGATGGCTGGCTGTTTCCTTTGCGAAACAATGCCAGCAATATTTCTTTGTAACGTCAAAATGGCTGAAGTGTTGAACGTGCAAATCAGGATATTTTAAAATATTGAAAGAACAGAGAATTAGAGGGTGTTTCCAATTTTTTTTTAGTGTGTGTGTATATATATATATGAAATGTATGTGTGTTTGTGATGTCACAAGCCTCCTTAAGGTCCTTGTCTGTCATTCCGCAACAGGCCTGAGGTTCAAATTGTATGGAAGTGTATGAAAGTTATTAGTAGATGAAAACTTCAAATATATTTTTCTCAAATTGAGTGATGCTCTGACCCACCAGCCGATGGCGAACACCAGCAGGAATTAGCGTCACCTGCTGCAACAGTGATACAGCATTGCCGGGATTTGCCTTGATTATTTAAAAATCATATGAGTCAGGTGGATGGTTTCTGATTGTTTGACTGGTCGACGTTAAATGCAATACTGATGCAATATTGATTTTTTTTTTTTTTTTTTTCACGTCCATCCTTTAGCCTGGTGTGTGATGGTGTCCCCCCTCCTCTCAGTTCCGGAGACATGCCCGTGCAGGAGATGGCGGTGAGTCCTGTCAAGTCCCTGTACTGGGAGAAGTTCCCCCCCATGTCCCAGCGCAGAGTCTACTGCACCCCCGTCTACCACGAAGGCCTGCTGTACGTGCTGGGAGGCTGCAGTGAGAGCGGCATGCCCTTGGACAGCGTTGAGGTGCTCGACGTGGAGAGCCAGACGTGGAGCCAGCTGCCGCCGCTGCCCACGGCGAGGGCGGGCGCTGCGGCCGTGGCGCTGGGGGGGCAGGTCATGGTCCTGGGAGGCATGAATCAGCAGCAGACCCCGTTGGCTTCGGTGGAAGTGTATCACCCGGATGAGGGCAAGTGGGAGCCCAAGACGAGTCTGGGGCAGCCGTCCATGGGCATCACCACTGTGCAGAAAGGTATGATGAATGTTTCACTGAATTGAGAGAACGGGCGCGGCTTCACGTTGCCGCTTGACTTTTCTTCTCAAATGGGAATCCTCAGCCCACACTCTAAAGTGTTTCTCAATCATATTTTGCCAAGATCCCCCCCAAGGAAAGAGAAAATTTTCGCCCCTCCCCCCACCCCCCAACTGTTTAATTTTTACGGTGTTTATACAGATTACAGCTTAGTTTAAAACAGAAAAATATTACCAAATGCATCAGTACCTGAAACTAAAAAAAAACCCAAAACAACTTCTTTTATTGCAATTATTATTGTATCTGCACCTCCCCTGGTTTCAGGGTGGGCCTCCCCCACTATTTGACAAGCTTTGCTCTAATAAACAGTCGCATGGAATATTACCTGTAAAAATGTACCAACCCAATATTTGGGTTAATTTGACCCATCATTCTGGGTTTTGTGAACAATAAAAAAAAAACATAAATGGGTTGTTTTGTTCAAAACAACAAAAGTTCTACATGATCTAATATCATGTCGTCCTTTTTGACCCAGCTGTTTTTAGAGCGCAGTACCTAATGTTTAATATCCCCCCAAAATTGTCCATTTAATTCCCAGGAGAAGAGAAAATGACATACCCTCTCTGACGCATTTTTAAATAGTGCAAAGGATTTTTCAATGGAAAGCAATGACATAAAACAGAGTGCTGTTTCATCCGTGTTTGAACTTTTGAAATAGATTTGCAGTTTCCCTCCAGGCATATTTTACTCTGCAACTCCAGAAGGTAAAGGTGTATCATTATCTGTTTTATTTCTTGCTCGTCTGCTGGAAAATTGTCCCTAATGACAATATGCATCCGTATAAATCTTTCCAAACTTTGGTGAAAGAGCCACTATAGCACAATTTAGCAATTTCATGTTCCAATTGCTCTTGATTTGAAAATACAAAACAAAGCATTAAATTAGACTCACTGATAACAACAATAACTCTGTTAACGCTGTCATGACACAAGACAAACAAGGAAAAATAGCTACTGCCTCAGGGCCCTTCCTAGAAAGTAGCAGTCCTAATTAATTAGATGTGTTGGTTTTTTTTTTGAGAGGGAAAAGATGCTGTGTTGATTGACTGAGAAGCCTTCTCGGCATCCCTGGAGTGGAGCTTGCTCACTTCTAATTAAAACTGAGTGGTGCTGAGATCAATGTCCACTCTTACAAGTCAAGAGGTTTCTCCTTAAACAGGATTTTAATTTTCATTACATTTGGTACAGTACAGTACAGTACAGTAAATGCGGGATATTTGTATTGTGTGTTGTGTGTGCATGTGTTTGTATATCAGCAGGATGTCAAACTCCATGTGGAGAAGAGTTGTCACACAGTCCACAGCAGATGAATAAACATTGTAACGCTTCTGTTCATTCTTGAGACTTGCGTGTGTGTGTGTGCGTGTATGTTTGTCTTAGCATGTCGGAAGTTGTGTGCATGACAGTTGAGTGGGAGGAGGAAGGAGAAAATAAACAGTTTACACGCTATAGGAAGGCAGCGGACGCCAACAAAAACATAAAACAAATTCCTTGAATTTCAATGCAAAGAAATAGTATGGAAAGAAACAAGTTTTCCCCATCGACTTTTCTGTGTTTGTGTGTATCTGTGACTAACCAAAAGACTTTTTTTCCTCTCACTTATACACACAATAAACCCCTTATTATTATTTCCCCTGCCACATGTTTGCAGTCAAATTAAAAGATTTACATGTCTATTTAAACCTGTGCTTCTCAATTATATTTTGCAAAGCTCCCCAAGGAAAATGCAAACGTTTTGCAAACATTTGCCTCGCCAACCATCAATAAGATTATAATAATAATATAATAATATTATGAACTCAAAACCGCCATCTGGGGAAAATAAGAAACCTACAGAAGGGACCACAGGTGGGAGGAGCCCCCTTCCAAGCTCAACAGGTTGCACTAAACAGAAACTATTCCAAGTGCATCAATGTGCTTGAAAAAAAAAAAATCGCAATCTTATTTTATCATGATTAATCTTACATATGATGGGAAACAACACTGATGTGCTAACAAATAGAATTCGTGTAGCTGTGTTATAACAAAAGCGGTGGAGCAACCCCTGTAGATAGGTACAATAAAAATAATCAAATTGAATGTTTTTTGTTATCACTATTGTTACAATGTTTCCATACTGTCAATTAAAATTCAATATTATCTTTGTGGTTGTAGATTCTATGACAAAACTCTTGTTTACAGTCATACCTGCTATTTCGCCTTAAAATAAATGAAGCACTGACATCAATTTTAAGCTTGAAAGACTGACTTGTGATATTAAACGTTGAAACGTCCTATATTTGATGATACAGTATAATGAGACTGTGAAATCAGTAGTAGTTATAGTCCTGCAGTCAGAACACTCCCATAAATGATGTGGCTGTCAAAATGCTTCACATCAACAGCTCAAGTGCTTGTGGTCTCATAGTTGACTGCAGCACAATCAATAACAGTGATTAGCCAGCACCCATCATTGAGTTTCTGTGGGGAGGGGGAAACTAATGCAGAATCATCATTTTTTTTCAATTGCCTGCTAACTTTTAGAGTAATGAAAGCGTATATTGTTGGGTGGTGAATTACCCAATGCGGGTCCTGATTTCAGCTTCAAAAAATACAGTAGATATAGGTACTAGATAGAATGACATTAAAGTGTTTTTTTTTTTTACATTTGTTAAATGTAAAAAAGACATTTTAATGCCTGCGGCTCGGTGGCGCAGTGAATAGCACGTCCACCTCACAGTTCAAGGTACCTTGTTCAAATTCCTGTGTTGAGTTTGCATGTTCTCCCCGAGCCTGCGTGGGTTCTTTCCGGGCTCTCCAGCTCCCCCCCACACTCCAAAAACATGCATGGCAGGCGAATTGGACGTAGTAAATTGTCCTTAGATGTGGTTGGATGCGTGAACGGTTGTTCGTCTCTGTGTGCCCTGCGATTGGCTGGCAACCGGTTCAGGTTGTCCAGCATTATACAAAAGTATAAATGCACTTGGCGAGAGCCAGCAAATCTATTTCTCTTTTCACAGTCAAGCATTGTATGTGCTTCGACCACCCTGATTTTATTGGACACCGCTACGACTGGCCTGAAGTCGCCAACATTACAACGGTGCACAATTGCACCAGTATGCCCAACTTCACCTATATTTTGCATCTAGGAAAAAGAAAATTGCACCAGTATGCCCAATTTCACCTGTATTTTGCATCTAGGAAAAAGAAAACCCTACCCATGCACACAGTTAGCTTGCACTTTGCGCTAGACTTGCACAAGGCATGAAAACAGGCCTTGTCATATTTACATGGCGTGTGTACTGATGATCTAACACAACGCCCACACTTGGAGTATAGTAGAGCCTCCGGTAGTCGCATCCTGCCAAGCTGTCAGCACGTTTGCATTTGTATGAAGGGATTGTGTTGGCATAATATGTTGCCATTCATCTGGTGTCTCACAAAGTAAACTCTCTTTGAATCGCCATGGAACGAAGATTACGTTTGGATATTTTAAAAACCTGCTCAATATACAGTATTTTAATTTGAGCATTTTCCATGTTTTTACGATATACCGTGTGCTTCCCAGATTTGACATTCATGAGACGTCCTCACTCGAAAGACACTGAGTCACGTGTATACGAGGAATCTCTCTTCATCTGAACCCTTACAGAGGACCCATTAACCCCAATGGATGCCCACAGAAATACAATAAAACGTACAATAAAACATCAAAGTTTAAATAGAGCCACGATTGAGGTTCCTTTAACTGTGCCACTGTATTTTTGACCCTTATTTCCCTTAACGTACCCTCAGTTGCCTCCTTCTTGCCGCTGGATGAAAGGTGTCAGAAAACTCCAAGTACAGGATGTTGTATTTTGCCAAGCTCTTTTCAGGCAGCCCACCAGTGTTTTTTTTGCGTTTCCTGCTACCAGCAGGGCAATAGAAGGGGTATGAAGTACTTAACAGGACATTAAAGTAGTAAAAACCCGTTTCGTTTGATTTGCTGTGCCTCACTGCCCGCGCTTTTTCCCCAGTCGGCTCGTTGGCAGATGATAGTTTATCCGTAGTCATTCATGTAATTTAGTTCCTTTGTAGCGCTGTCTAAACACTGAGGGCTTTTAATTGTGTTGTTGTGGTGTTTTCAATGGTACATCAAGTAGGTTGATTATTGCGAATATTTCTAAATGCGGTATTGCATTTAAACAAGAAAATGCCTTTGATGAAGTTTTAATTATGACACGGAATGATTTTGAATGGACAAAGTAGGCTTTTGAAAATGGTGTGAATTTTAGTCAATGGGTCAGGTTAATTATTATTATGATTAGTTGTAGTAATAGTAGTAGTAGCAAGCAGTAGCACACAGGAGGAGTAAAAGGAAACAAAAAATAAAGTTGAAGGTGGAGAATCACGTGTGAAGGGCTCAGCTGTCTCACAATTATTTTTCGGATCAGGGGGCAGTCACCACTTTCTGGGACAACACACATGAACAAATTGTTTCCTCCTAAGAGTCCAGCGCCAGAGGCTCTGTAGCGATGGCTTGATGTCAGGCCCATTGCTCTGAGCTAAATTCAGGAGACAATATTGGCACTAAAAAAAAGACTCACTCATTGATACTCCTTGTCATTTGTGATTGCCACTGGCTGACACTCTCTCCTTCTCTCAACTGGCATGATCATTGTCCAAGAGCAAGATTATGGAGTATCATTGCTATCCCGATGCCAGAGTCTGAATGTGCATGGAGGATTCATTATCTCGAGGGGCCGCTAGGCAGGCTCCCGCTGTTCATTAAAGTAAAGAATGATGAAACCAATAAACTTAATTCAATTGCTCTTTCAGGTCTGTTAAGTAACCAAGATCATCAAGACACTTAATAATGATCTTTGTGTCATTACAGTGGACACCTGTGTTACAGCGTTCCTCGCTTCCGTTTTTTTCATGTTTGATGTGGAATACTGAGTTTTTTTGTCCCCGCTTTATGGTATTTTCCCGGTTTTGCGACAAAAACAACTGTCATGACCCTAGGGGGTTGGCTGTATATATGTTGTTTTGTATCCATCTGCAGACGTTTTTATTTAATCACACTCATTTCTGTTGCCGTCACATGACGGAGATGCTGGTCTGCTATTGGTCGGCCTCACTCGTTTCTAAATGGCGGAATGGTAAAGCTTTGTTCTATCGCGAGTGGTTACAAAACCGTATTTATAGTGCATTTTAATGCTTACTTCAAAGTTGAAAGGGTTAGCCATGGGTCCCAAGATTGCTAGTGATGTTTCACAGAAAAGTAAGACGATAATTTATATGGAAACGAAGCTGGAGATAATCAAGGAATACAAAGCTAGCCTATCCTAGGCTACGCTTACGAGGGAATATGAGCATAACAAGTGTCCCTCAAAGGTAAATAAATCTTTTCTATACTTTTTTATTTATGGGGTTTTCTGATTGTATACATGTATGTTATACATACGTAGCAGTTACTATACTATTTTGGTACCGATTTTTAATTTGTATGACCAATTTTGATGTTTTTACCTGGGGTTCTAAATTCATTAGCTATTTAACATTTGGTTTGGATTGCCCACCATACGGTGAATTCGTCTTACGAGCCCAACCGCAGAACGGATTAATTTAATAACACAGGGGCCCAGTGACTTATCTTTCCATTGGGGGTACCTAAAGGATTTCTCAAATATTTGAGTTTTTGTCTTTGTCCTCCTCTTGATACTTCAGGTTTTGGCTGCCAAGCTTGCCATCCAATTTGCATGGAGTAGAATGGTATGGATTAGGTGTGTTGTCTTATTCATACTTGGGCTCTCTCGTCCCAGTAGAGACTGTGCTTTGGGCTTGTTTTCACATTTTGAGTATGTTTTCTTAATGCTGCTTGAGGCAAACTCACCTGGTCCCCAACCAGTAAAGATGAGTTCTTGAAATTTCCAACATCCTGCATCACATTTACACCGATTTCACTGCATTGCTTCACAAATAAAAATAAAGTAAAAAAAAAAAAAAAAAAAGCAGATTCCCTGAGATAGGCACTATATTCAAACTTTTAAGTGGCGTAAGAAATATGGTAAATATTGTAACTCATTTTACTTTACAACACAGTGAGCAAGAGTTACTGTTGGTGTTTTTAAAGCGATGTAGATAGAGAGCATAAATACTGTAACCCTTAAATCTTAATTCTTAAAATATTTATAAATATGTACTGGCTCAAAGATGCGCATTAAAATGCTAGCGCATGATATTAATCCAGCACACTTCTGGGGAAAATGATCATCAATAGAGATTACATTCTGCCTTTTGAAACAGGATTTTACACACAGTTTGATTCAGCAATTTACACACTGGCGCTCTTGGCAAGAAGAAGAATCGATCCAAATTTCAAATATTACATTTTTTATTTGAAATATGTGAGTGATAACTGTGGCACACCACCAAAGAAAGTCTCAGCCTTCTGGTTGACTGGGCAGAAATTGAAACATAAACGATTATGGAATCATCTTTTGCCAGATATCCGTCTTAAAGTATATTAATATAGTATTAACGTTTTAAATCAAATGTTTTATGTGTTTGTCTTCACAGTAGTGTTCTTATTTTGACTTTTTAGGCCACAAAAGCACACTAAAACTTGGTTGAAAATCTACAATTTGAAAACTCATAATATGAAAAATAGAAACAATTGTTTAATTGTTTGTTGTGCTACCATATTTTCATTGTTTACCAAAAATTAGCTTCAAAACCTCGGAATTAGTCTGGGAAAAAATGCTGCACAAAAATAGAACGTTGCTATTAAAATCAAGTCAATGATAGACACTAGTTTCTTTGGAAATTTTATTCCAGCATAATACAGTAAATATAGAGCTAATTTCTGCTTTATATATATATATATAATATATATATATATATATATATATATAATTTTTTTTTTTTTTTTTTTTTTTTTTGACTGAAAACAAAAAAGTGCAGCCATTTTACTCTACCTGGACTTTACATCCATCAACGTTTTTTCTGTCCTCATCAGTTTCACCTGATCTCCCATTTAACTAGTTCCTCTTAGTTTCCGCCCTCATCTCATTTTCATCCACCTTAATCTATGTCTCAGTGTAATGTAAGCCCTGTATTTTTCCTAAATCTTTTTTTCCCTCATGGGGATAACTGCAATGTTAGCCTGTGAAAACTAATAGTGCAATCATTGGGTGGATCATTTTTCAATGTATTGCATTTACATATCAAATGATGGTTTGCGACCTTTAATATGATGGAGTTCATTCTTCCGGTTCAGTCATCAAGTTGAATTTAGGGCACATTTGAATTTACAGTGAACATACATCCCAACCAAGGTTACCAACATTTATGAAGCATGTATTTTTTATTACATCTCATTATTTGTCCACCATATACCCTACCCATAAAAATGGAAGTTGTCAAACTGGGCTAAAAAGAGCAGAGCAGTCAATATATTAAATTAAAAGAATTCTTGTCATATATGTGTTGCAGAAATGGCATGAGTTAGTGATGGTACAGTATATGATTTTCTATGTATGTGTTGAACTTTGAGAAGCTAATCAGATGAATAATGGAGGAGCCCCGGTGGATCGGTGTGTTGGAACGATTAAATGCTCTTCTCGCTGCTGCATTGAACTCTTGCATATGCATGATGGAGCTGCGCATGCTTCTGTATGCACGGAAGCAGAGACAGTATCTACTGCAAAGGCTTTTCAAGAATATGACATTTTATAAACCTCGGCCCTATCTGGTCATATTAAATTGCAACTCTCTTCATCGTATAAAAGTAATATTCTCTGTACAGAACACACACACACTCACACAAATGCTCACATCTTACATATTTCAATGCTAAGCTAGCATTTTTGGAGCTATTTATCTCAAGGGGTGCAGGTTCAGTCATATAAAATTGAAAGATATCCATGTAATGAAAAGAGGCATCGCTGCACGGTATTGCAATTCCAGAGCTCCTCCTCGTGAGAATTTGGTACAATTTCTTATGACAAGCATGTAAATCCAATTATTATTTTTGTATCCTGAAGCAAGAAAGTTGGGAGCAAGGAAATACTTATTTTAAAACATGTCTTTATTGGGTATTTGTGGTAAATCTGTTGCTGGTAGTGCTTAAAGGGAAAAAAAAAAACAAAAACAAGCAATCACAATGTAACAAGTCGGATCTGCTAAATTACTTTGTAAATAGCCTGAATTTTTAAAATTCCTTTTATCACAGCATGTCTGATTAACATTGATTTACATTTCAATATATCGGCAGTTAGTGATATACATTTTGTCACTCAAAAATAAAACATTATTTCAAACATCCTTTACGTGTAATCTAATAGTTTTCCGCGTGATTGCTTAGTAAAAGAACATTTCATGCTTGCACGAAATACATTTTTCATTAGCACATCCATAGTATAAGTAATGTAAAGCAATGTGGAATACAATCAAAGCGTAGAAGAGATTCAGAGCTTGCGCAGTCTTTAAGTATAAATGAATTACTCTGAAAAACAGGAAACGTATAGGAGGTCTGTGAAAGGGAGGCAGGGAGAAAAGATGTGAACAATCATTAAACATTACAATGCGTAGATGCCATTGGGCATTATTTCAATACTCCCTTCATAAACGTTGTTATCATTGGTTTGTTTCTGGGGAAATATATATATAAATCAATGTGAGTAAACATCTAAAATTTCCACTGTGCAAATGCTTTAAAGTGTTTTAGTTGGTTCCATCCGTGTGTGAAGTGCAGCTTTCGAAACTCGCAAAGACTTGGTGAAAAATCCTTCTTTTGACTGAATTTAAGACTGGCTCACCTTGAATGTTTTGTCAGCCGTTTTGATGAGTTATTTAAAAAGAATCAGTCAACAGTAAATTACAATAAAGCATGCCTTATTCAGCTGATGGTGTGATTCCCATCACAGTAACGAGCATGTAATTGTGAATTTAGCTGCTTTGTGTATCATGTGAAAGAGGATTTTATAGTTTTAAAATGTTTTTTTCATATTGTGTCCTTTAATAATAAACCTTGTGTGTAAAATACCATCTTACGCACATGCTTAAGATCTCCATTGTGTCCTACACCAATTTTTTGCATCTTTATGGCAACATAACATATTTACCATTTTACTAGAGGTGTTAGATTATCAAATTAATTGTGATTAATTACAGCCATTGTTAATGCATTTTAATCACATTGATGAAAATCTTAATCTCTAAATTTATGCTTTCATTATACTGATTTGGTATTTCTCTGAAAATTTTAGGTGAGATTAAAACATGATTAATTAGATCAATTATTACATATAATGAATTAATCCCACTTTTTTTTTTTAAAATCTCATGACACACTTGATTTTACCTGCGAATGCCCTCTTGTAACAGCCCCTGAAATGTAGACACGTGTTGCATGACTCCCCCTTTTTTACAGGCCATTCTGACACGTCTTTGCAAACCAAATACAAAGTAATGAGTGGAATCTTGCCCAATGTAATCCAGTAAACGTTTCTTCTCCTAATACGTACTCAATTTAAAGTAAAAAAAAAAAAGGATGTAGCATTAATGTACAACTTATCCAAAACGCTACTTGAGTAACTATAATTGAGTAAATGAGGATTATTTGCCACCTCTGTTGATATGGTAAATGTATTTTGCAGTGGCATTTAATAAGCACCAATGCCCTTTTCTAAGAACACACTACCAATGGCATATTGAACGATACCATGGATGTACCGTTTTTAGCTTCGAAGCCACTAACAATCCCTGTTCCTGACCTGCGCTTGTACCTGTGCCTGGCAATGAGAGAGGCAGCTGTAAAATGTCAGGCAAGCTCAAAATAGCTTCACTTTGATGTGATCTCTGCATCTGCCAGTACAGTTGTTACAAATATGAACTCTTCTGTGTTTTTCACTATAGAGGTTATCTGTAAATCAAAAAGCCACCATCTAAATTTTGCTGGAAATAAATATTCTATCCATCCATCCATCCATCCATCCATCCATCCATCCATCCATCCATCCATCCATCCATCCATCCATCCATCCATCCATCCATCCATCCACTTTATATTGTATATATTCTATTTTCTTTCAAAAATTTAGTCAGACTTGCCTTTATGATAGTTAATGTGCTTGTCCTTTCTGAATTGCATGCTTTTGATTCCTTGTTGTTTTTGATACAGTTGCAGTTTTAGCCATCAGGCACGCCAGACGACATTCAAGACTACCCGGTAGTATTATTTAGTTATTTATTTTTTGTCAGCATTATATTTCAATGGTCCTTTATTGCCAGGGTGGTCTGTCCCCCGGGCAAACAAATGTGCTTACGATACGGTTTTCTTGGCAACTTCGGCCGGTGTGATCTAATTTGCGCCACGCAGAAAGGGCAGTAAACCTGGCAGGAAAACTTGGAAGTCACACAGAAACTTTGAGTGGAGGACAAGGAACCTAGCAGGAAAACTGATAAATCACACAGAAACTTTGAGTACCGTATAGGATTACAGTGATCATTGTGTGAATGCTTACATGAATTACAGAATTAAATCTGTCATTTTGTTGCCATGACAGTAGTCTTTTGCATACTGAAAAAGCATGGGGCAGTCTGTTACTCTTCATCATCATTGTAAAGCTATTGTCAAAACTGGGAAACGCCTCGCGGTGCGTTCGTTTGATTCCGACACATTTTACTGACTATTTAAAGTACACAATCTTGCAGCGGGGCATACGCTGCCACATCACCACCTGAATTCAAATGCCCGACTGAGTTTTCATCCAGAAAGAGTGTCGACAGCCCCTGTTGGGCTTGTGTGTGTGTCTGTGTGTGTTTGTGCTTGTGTGAGAGAGACACATGACAGCATTGCGAGCTTCCTGCGGGAGTTAAGTTGAGGTTTTCCCCTTTCTCTGACACAGCAGAAGAGGTGAGAATCACAGCAACTTAGGGCGATGAATTGTGAAAAGAGACGAAAGAGGGAACGAAAAACACAAGGTGTGTGAGGTGTGCAATGAATGTGTATTTGAAAAGCGTGCGGCATCAGAGAGAAAGAAAATGCAGTGGACAGCTAGTGGCTTTCTCTATTTTGCTGCATTGGCCCAATTTTTTTTTTACAACTCCCTTAACTAATAAACACAATTGCACTTTATTAAAGAAGTTATTAAACAAAATAAAGGTGGTGTCTTGATCACTGTTTCAGTGGTTACTATAAGATTTTTTGCAATATTGGCGGTGTAAACAAATGAAATAACTGTAGTTTAGTGCTCAACTTCTTCTCCTTTTGGCTTTTTCCCTTCAGGGGTCACCACAGCCAATCAACTGCCTCCATGGAAGCCTGTCTCCTGCATCCTCTTCTCTCACTCCAACTTCCGTATTTTCTGCACTATAAGGCGCACCCTCAATTAATGACGCATTTTAAAACTTTTTTTCATATATAAGGCGCACCGGATTATAAGGCGCACCCTCAACTAATGACATATTTTAAAACTTTTTCAATCACAATATAGTAATACTCACAGTAATAATGATAATAACTCAAATAACTCAAATCTCATTAGCATAATAACTCAATGTCAATATGAGTAACCTTGTTCAACTGTAAACACACAAAAGAAACAGGTAAAGTTTACTTTATCACTTCATTCCCCATCTACGAATCCCAATCTCAATATTGATCCAATATAAGGCGCACCCTCAGCTTTTTAAAAAAAAATAAGGCTATTTAGGTGCGCCTTATAGTGCGGAAAATACAGTGCTTTCATATCTCCTTTCATTACATTTAGGAACCTTCTCTTTGTACTTGAGCAACATTCATTCTGTCTATAGTTTAAAATCCGTTGTTGTTTTCTTCTTTATCAGGCAATAGTAAGACGTAAAAACTTCAAAATTTAGAAACCTTTTAGAAATTTTCAGATTTTAACGTTTTTTTTATTTCGAATTTTAAAGTCTTTAAGTCTTGTTATAGAACCTTTTAGAAATTTTAAGATTTTAAAGTTTTTAAGTCTTATTACTGTCTGATAAAGAAGAAAACAACATAACCTTCTCTTTGGTCTTCCTCTAGGCCTCTTGCCCGGCATTTCCAAAATCAGCCATATTGTTTCACTATCTCGTCTCTGGACATGTCTGAATCATCTCAGTCTGGCCTCTCTGACTTTATCTCCCAAACCTCAAACATATTATTCATTTCTGACCCTATTCATGTTGGTCACTCCCAAAGAGAACCTCAGCATTGCTCTGGACTGTTGATCCTAAACCCCTAAAATCCTCCACCTTCTTTATCTCCTCTCCCTGTATCTTCACTCTTCCATTCGGGCCCTTCTCATTCACACACATATACTCCGTCTTGCTGCGGCTAACCTTCATTACTCTCTTCCCCGGGGCCAACCTCCACCACTCTAGCTTCTCCTCCACCAGTTGCCTACTCACACTCCAGATCACAAAGTCATCTGCAAACATCATACTCCATGGGGATTCTTGTCTAAATTCATCTGTCTGTCTGTCCATCACCATAGCAAACAAGAAGGGGCTCAGAGTTGATCCCTGATGCACTCCCACCTTCACCTTGAACTCTTCTGTCAAATCTACTGCTCACCTCACCACTGTCTTACTATCCTCATACATGTCCTCCCGTACAATACCACAGATCATTTTTGGGCGCACTGTCATAAGCTTTCTCCACATCTCCAAACACACAATGCAGCTGCCTCTAACCTCCTGTGTACTGTACTTTTCTATCAACATCCTCAAAGCAAATATAGAATATGTACCGTAGTGCTCTTTTTTTGGCATTAAACCATATTGCTGTTTAGTTTATTGCTGTGCAGTTTAGTGCTCAACAATGAAAAAAAAAGTGAACTGGAAATAAAAAAGAATTAAAAAAAATTTTTTTTTTAAATATTAATGGGCAAATTTGCACTTAAACAGCTTGAGAAAAAAAACAAACCTCATACCAATGATGGAAATTTATTGCATGACCTTTTTAAAATTGTGGTCAACAGCCAAGACCATAATTTGCTAATGCTTAAATTATGAACACTGATACTCTCTTCCCATTATTGTGTGCTTTCCCATCATTAGTCTGGGGCTATTTCTCTTAACAACCAATCTACATACATCCCATACAGATCCCATACAGCTACTGTATTATTTACTGCATACTGTACATTCAACAGCTTGGAAATATCCTCTAATTCTTTTTCTTTTTTTTTGGTTTTGGTGATTTACAATCTCCTGATTTGTAAGTTAATAAAGTAAAAAAAAAAAAAGATGGGTTTGTTTGTTAAATAAAAAAATGGACTATTTATCATTTAATAATAACAGAAAGTTTTGTAATTTACATTGTTCAAAGAGGTCACATTTAAAAGAGTTAATTCTCGAGTGAATTTCTTGACTTATTTGTGTTTGAGACCAATTGAATTTGTAACTATTCCAATATTTTGACTGGTACTGTATTTAAATGTATTTTTTTATATAAATATCACTGCTTGAGGGCATGATTGCTACATGTCCTCAATATCACCAAACTCTAAAAAACATTTGATCATTTAAAAAACTAGCGGTCACCAAAATTCCCATTTTGATCTCAAACGCTACCTGTACGGCAAGAACATGTTTATATCACACCTTAAGTCATTTGCGCTCGCTCCAGCACACCCAAAGGACCCCGATGAGGATAGCTGGATGTTTGAAGTTTCCTTTTCATGGTCGTATCACATCACACGAGCCTCATCATCATTTTTCTATCCTTGGCCGGCATTTGCCTTTCATATGTTTCTTTGTGATGTCACCCAACCCGCTCTCTTCTCATCACCCTTTCCCTTACCTCCTCTACACATGTCATATTTGATCACACAGCCCGCTGCTTTACCTTTTGGCTGCTCAGCTTATTTTGCAGTCACTGAACACTCAGTGGACCGCCACTCAACCTGTAAAAAAATTCCTAAAGCGTCAATAAATAAGGTGGCCCTTTTCCCCCTACTTGTTTCCCCCTTGTCATGCTCTGTTCACCCTTGTAGCTCTCTCTTGTTTTTGTCTTTCCATTATCACCCCGTAATGCTTTGCGTTGTAATTCTGTTAAACATGAGCTCACTTCGTTTGAGCACTTGGGATCATTACGGTGTTTGTTTAGGACTGCAGGAGCTTAGCGTATGAAGATAAACAGCTGTGATGTTCTGGCTGCCTGACTTAAGGGTGTGTGGTTAATGTCGCACACACATTCAATTCTGGCAGGAGGAAATTAAATGCGCAGTCAAGCAGGCAAAGGTGCTTGCAAGAAAATCACATGGATAAATTACCGCAGACGAATTCCTGGATGCTCACCGAAAAGGTCTTGTTCACTCATTCAATCTTAAAGACCTATTTTTACGTTTTTAATAATCAATCCCAGGGTAATTTTCTTTTTCTTTCATTTTTTTGCTGAACCCTAAAATTGCTGACTCTAAATTAATTAGTTGCATTCTAAAATAATCAATAACTTAAAGTAATTATGTACTAATTGAATCGATTACTTTATTGGGCACTCTGACAAAACACATGACTGGCTCCCGGCGTGACCGTGGGAGTTGGGGTGGAAGTAGATTACCACTTCTGAATTTATTGGTCAATGATAAAGCCGGGAGCCAATCACGTGTCTTGTAGGAGTGCCCTAGTGCTGCGCTTTCTCATGAAACTCACAAGCTGTGAGACAGCGGTGGCCATGAAAGGAATTGCTGTATATCTGTTACCTATGTTCCTTTTGTAATAAATTAGAATTTCACTTATAAACTCTGATTGTTATCATGTTTGGTCAGCTACAAGTTTCACCCTATTTAGACTTCTGGGCACCGCTAATATAACTGCGGCTCTCCGTGAGACTATAGAATCCATCTTTTAACCCTTGTGCAGTATTTTGTCCTTTATCTTTAAATCCACAGCATTTCACATCAAAGGAAAATCAGTGAAAGAAGATACTAGGGAGCTGAAATTTCACCCTGATGTCGACAACATGGCATGACCACTTTGTTATCATACTACAAGGAGTGTGGCATCTGTTGACTAAAATGCTGCCAGAATGATGTGGAAAAAAAATACACAAAAATGGTCCAAATACTGCACGGTTAAAACAAGCGATTCTAATGATTCAGCACGCTTGACCCATTCAATCCCAAAGACATATTTTTACGATTTCTAGGGTGTCCAGACTTTCAATTGCAGGTTCTTAGTTTAAAAAAAAAGTTTTTCAAGTGTTACACGAAAGGAGCATCTGAAGAAAATGAGTTCATCTCGACCTATTTTAATTTGAAATAGTCAGATTACTTGGAATATGTGTTTTTTGCAGTCCTCCACATGTGACTGAATAAATAAATTAATAAATGATTAAATATCTAGGCTTGAATGCTTAAACACACCAAAGATATGTAAAAATATATCTTTGGGATTGAATGAATTAAAACAACTGCTATCCCCATCACTGTTTTTTTTCTTTGATACATTGGCGTAGGTTTTTTCTTCCTCCACTCATTTTCATTCACCCATCTTATTTTACGAGGTCGGTAAAGCCATTCAATGCTACACTCAAATACGTTATTGATGTCGGATGGGACGAAGAATGATGCATTGTGTGGTCAGGGTGCCAATTACTGGATTGTCCATGTGTGTGGCTTTATCTCATGACTGTGACACCCACCTCTGTCTGTCTAAATCTCTTGCAGCCTCTTTCTTTCCCTCCTCGTCATCCTGCCCTCTACCCAAACCAGGGACACTTGAGCATTATAACGAAGTTCCATTTCCTACTTTCTTGCGCAATAATGAGACACCCTCTATGCAGGAATACGGATAGAAAGACACATGTGGCATACCGAAATAATGAAAGGTCCCAACTGTGGTCCCTGAAGACTCAGCTATTCACATACCTACATATGGTAATCACCTCTGCAGCAAAGTCAGCTGTGCACGCAAAAACATAATTTATTGAGGCGCGGTTATAACATAATTATTGAATTTAGGCCGGAGGCATTCATTATGCTTTAATAATTATGCTATCACCTGTTCAACACTTGCATAAATAATTGACTAGAGACCTCAGTATGACATCGCATGTGTGACTTCACAGGTTTGCATTTATTATGAATGTGGGTGCTTGGCATGAAATGTAGGCTAGCATCTACTGGAGATGGAATATATGCAACTCATTACCTTGTCACTCTCACTCTCTCTTTTTTTTGTCAGATAATGCCAGATATTGCTGTAGGCAAGAGTGGGAAGGGTAAATGTACAAGGGCATGTAAAGGTAATGATACCATTCATTTTGAGATGAAATGTGACACCGACGAGAGGGAAGTCGAGCCGTGAGAATAGAATGTTTATTCATAGGCTGGTGCAGCAGTGCATGCTGCAACAAGCTGCCAGCCAGAAAAAAAAAAAAAAAAAATCTTTTCCCAGTGTGTGATGTGGCTCAGGTGCACTGAGGAAAAATGATAACATCTTGACAGTCACATTGCTCTTTTTTTTCTTTTCTTTTTCCAGCCTCTGTAGCTTATTACATTCATTTTAAAAAGGATTTACACGGATAGTGGAGCACTTGATGGCAGCTGAGCTCTGCGACAGCTTGATTCATTATTGATTGCTTCCTATTCTTAGACTTGTGCTGCAACATTGGTCGAGCTGCATTTGAGCTTGTGTCTAAATTGGCAACCTACAGGTGATAAGGCTGAACGACACAGGTATCACTTCCAGGGCTGCTATGCAACCTTCCTTTTTTACTGAACGTTGTTGTTTTTATACACAGTACTTATATATATATATATATATATATATATATATATATATATATATATATATATATATATATATATATATATATATATATATATATATATATATACGATATATATATATATATATATATATACTATATATATATACTATATATATATATATATATATATATATATATATATATATATATATATATATATATATATATATATTATTATTTTTATTTTTTTTTCTAATGATGAATTGCTGTCCAGTGCAGGTAAAACCTCAGCCATTAAAACCCTCTTTTCAAATGATTCCCATTTTGAAGTTAAAGGTTCCAATCACGGCTTTGTCTTTCTTGTGTCAAGTTTTCATGTTCTCTCTCTGCTTGTGTCTTTCTACTGGTTCTGCATTTATCTAAATATCTTCTATTAAGTTAAGAGAGGACTCTAAATTGTCTTTTGTTTGTTGTGAATGGGTGCTTCCGTATGGCCTGTTATTGGCTGGCCATGACATCGCCACTCACCCTAGCACTCGTGGTTGGATGTCTCAATTATTTAAAAAAAAAAAAAAAAAAAAAACACTATCTCTGACCCATGAGTAGTAAATGTAGACTGACCCTTGAGGGACCCCATGCATCTTTTCCTGAGTAGTCTGACTTTTATTATGAACTATTCATTGAGAAGCTTTCATTTTAGTAGCTTTGCTCTCTTTTTATTTTTTTCAAGACTTAACCCTAGGAGATATAGCCATTGATGGTTTCCTGGGTTAGCAAAGGGTGGTAAACTAATCATTTGCAGCAGACTGAGTTAAAATGTTTTCAACATTAAACTGTTCCCATAAAATGCTTAAATTATACCATGTAATGCAGAAAATTAATCCTAAACTACACTGTAATTTTGTGTGTGTCCTTGTTTAACTTTGTTGTGCGTGGACGACTGCTATAACCACAGAACTTCTTATCATCCTAGATAAATCTATCTGAAAACACTAGTGCACACAGCAAAACCAAAATAGCACAATGCTGAGTGCATGAAACGAAAAATAATATATTCATTGAGGTGTAAAAAAATTGCATTGAGAACTTTTTTTTTCTCTCGGCTCTCTGTGCCTGCAGCTACATGTAAAAATCTTTGAATTATGCCTTCAGTCAAAAAATTAAAAAATGACTTAGCGGTGCTGTTGGGACCATACAGAAGAATTTCTCCCCCCCCCCCCCTAATGAGACCCTTGAATCTACACAATTCTGGTCTGCTATTTGTCATCGTCTCATCACGGAGATGGTGGTCCGCTATTGGGCGGCCTCACTTGTTTCATAATGATGGAACGGTGAAGCTTTGTTTGATTGTGAGAGGTTATAATCCGGGTTGTAGTGAAAGGATTAGCCATGGGTCCCAAGATTGCTACTGATGTTAAAGAGAAGAAGTAAGAAGATGATTTATAAGGAAACGATGCTGGAGATAACCCTTATTAGAGAATATGGGCATAACGATGCTCAAAGGTAAACAAACCCTTTCTATATTTTTTATTTATGATGTTTTCTGATTGTATATATATATATATATATATATATATATATATATAGCACTTACTATACTATTTCGGTCCCAATTTTGAATATGTATGTACAATTTTGATGTTTTTACCTGGGGTTCTAAACGCATTAGCTATTTAACATAGGTTTGTATTGCCTGTCATATGACCAATTTGCCTTACGACCCCAACTGAGGAACGGATTCATGTCGTTACACGGGGGCCCACTGTAATTGGTATGTTTATGCTTTTTGGTAAGATAGAGATATGAAACATGATATTTTTTTAATCAAGTCCATTTTTTTAATGAAAACTCAACACAAAGCTGCACTGTTGTTTTTGGCTATAATTGGACCTGTCATGCAGACTGACTCATGAGTAACAAAAACCAAAAGACGTCACATCAATGTTCACAATAATCCTAGTCTTATTTGAAGATTGTGTTTTGGGGATGGGCCACATTGTTCTAATACTTTCTTGACAAGCGAGACTTCCAAGAATTTATGCTTCCGACAAATGACTCCCACTTTCACCAAATGAGTTTGGCCAAGAGCCAACGAATTCTTAACATCATGTCTTACGCTAATGGCCCATTGTCAAGACTCCTATCACCATAATGGAGAATAATTTCTTATTTACTGTCCAACTAGGAGTACCTGCTAGGACAAAGAAACATAAGTAAGATGTGTTTTATTGTGTTTTTGTCTGGCAGTGGATTGATAATTTGATCTCTTTCTAAGAAAGGCTTTGTGTCTTATTTACATCACTCTGGGACTTAATTATGTCAATATGACAACCACAAAAGACAATATTCTTCCCTAGCTAAAGGCGTCTCATTATATTTAGTGTTTTCCCCCTTGTTGACCTGACTATACCAGCTTGATTGTTAGTTGCAGCTCTCTAGGGTTTCTCTCAATCGAGATATTTTTTTTCTTTTGTAACCATAGACCAAGTGGTAGCTTTTGCTCAGTAATTTGGCAATACTTTTCTTGAACGAATGTACGACACGCATGGAAGGTTGAAGCAGGGAATTGTGCAGTCAATTTGGTGGAAGAGATATGTAAAGCTAATTGCTCTTCATTTGAATACGATCTGTCTGACTCTAACAGCAGTGAAAATTCATCCTACTTAAAATTCGCCAATATTGGTTGAACGTTTCAGTTCATTCGATTCGGTCCGCTTTATGAGATCCGTGACACCTCTAATGTTGTACACAGAAGTCGAATGATCACTTATTTGTTGAGGCATTGTGTTGTTCCAACACATTCCAAAAGAATGCACTGAATCTGGGGGGGTATTGAAATCTGTGAAGATTTGAGCCCTATGCTATGAAACAAAATAAAGATTTTGCACCATTTTGCACTGCTCACAGAAGCAACACTCAGCAAGGTTATCATGTTTAAACAACAATGAATTTTTACTAAGGGGCCCGTGTGTGCAAATATCCCCATCCCTCTCACACCACCATCAAATGCTGTTTTGGGGGTTGCAACACTGTGTAAGTAATGAGCATGAGTCCCAGTCATGTCTAATTTGCATGGTACCGCTGAAGCATTGATACTTTTCTTTATTCTCGGCAGAATATTGTCTAATGATCATAACTTGCATTGTTTCTTTTCTGGGCATAACACTGTATGGTGCCAAAGAAGATTAAAATATATTGACTGTTTGGGTGCATATAATCACACTTACTGGCCATTTGGGTGAGTGTATGTACGGTATCATCCTAATGTAGCTTCTGAGTATGAATACGCGGCCACTGTTTGAAGGGCTTCCAAGACGGTCAGCCATTTGCAAGAGTAATTCTCAATTTGTTTTGTTCTGATAATCAATGTGTGTTTCACCTCATTTCTGTGCTCGCTCTGATGAAGCATCGGGATGCTTCGGGGAATTCAGAATATTTCGCAGGCGTGCAAGCAAAGCAGAGGAGTCTACTATCACGGGGCTGAATCTCATGTTTGTGGTGGGAAAAAAGTCGTAAAATATATCGCTCCATACAATTCTTTATAATTTTCACGCAACATACCAATTACTTAGTCTTTTCATGTTTTCATGTTGCCACGTCAACTGACAAATTAGGACAGGTCAGGACAATTTCAAGCTTATTGTCTATGTATATTATCATCATCATCATCTTCATCATCGACACTGTTATAGTGTTACCTAAAGCACAGGCAGATTATATTATGCTTACAGGGTTTATGAATTAAAACCGCAGATACCAACCCCATCACACATGCAAACAGCCATTTCAATATCCTGTCACCCTCGATTTCGCCTCTTCATTTTGAAATTAGTCAAGTGTCAAATTGACATTGACATGAAAATTAATTTGAACATGCAGTATTCCCCCATGCCAGTGAAACGGCACGCTTAAGTAGTAATGCTAATGTGGATTACATCATTAAAATGTATGCAAATGTATACATTTTTGCACTTTTTCTTGGTGAATGTAGCAAAATTGCTTTTCAGTTTTCTTCAACACAGTGTAATATATTGTAGCATACCCGACTAGCCAAAAGCGACATTTGACGTCCATTCCAATGTATTGGCTGCCTCCAGAGTGACTGTGGGCGATGATTGCGCAAGAAAGGAGCCAGATAACCGAAGTCAGTGTTAGCGTAGGTGGTGAATTTCTGACGTGGACCTTCAATGGGTATTTAGTGACATAA
The DNA here is from genome assembly GCF_059441005.1 of Hippichthys cyanospilos. NCBI lineage: Eukaryota > Metazoa > Chordata > Actinopteri > Syngnathiformes > Syngnathidae > Hippichthys > Hippichthys cyanospilos. The sequence continues at coordinate 30,599,022 of NC_142370.1, read as the reverse complement.
TGCACTATTTAGTAATGCCTTCGTATCACAAAATTATGTAAATAAATGCTATAAAAATATAGCTGGATTTGCACTTCAGTGCGTGTTACTTTACTGTTACTAAAAACATCTTTGCAGGTTTACTGACAATTGTCAGTAGACTCCACCAAGCACATTTTGGCTTTTGTTGGTGTACGGTACTATTTACACTTGCACATATATGTTTTTTCTATCCAGGTGTGAAAGAGGCCAACATGTGTCATAAAAGAAGAGATACTCAATATTTACAAACTTTAAAATTGTTCAATAATCACATTGTAACGCAGAACCTGTCTGTCTCTAACAGTTCCGTTCATTCGTAGAGTCTACTCTTAAAATGGCCAAAACAGAAATATGCCAGGATGCAACAGTATTGGTTGACCCAGCCTCGTAAATTCCAGTTTTTCTCAAAAAGTGAAAGCGGATTTTTAACTCTTTCGTAGCCTTTGACGGCTATGGACTTCAAAGATCTGTTTTCACTGGGCCGGTATTGACTGAGATAATTATTATTCTGCTTATAATAACTAACTATGTACGTCACTTTCATTTTTATGAAAGAACATGGATTACTAGCAATAGATAACTGATATAGTTTGCAATTTCATGGGAGACTATTTAACTAATCCGCTGCCAATAACAGCAATTGACATCCAAAATCCATTTTTACTGGGTTGGCAGTGAAGAAATTACTCATGGTCTGTTCCAGCCTGGCATTGAAAATTAAACTTTGATGGACAAAACGCTCAATCAATCAAAAGCTCTAGATCATGGAATGATGGGATTCAGAAAGGCTGTGAGAGATGAATCTAAAATCTCATTGGCTAAAGAAGACCATTTGGTCTCTTTTTGGATGCGTATAGAAAAATAACGTGAATGGCAACACATGGAGGCTGGAAAAAAAAAAGGGAGCCACAAACATGGTCAAGACAATGAAATGAAGATAAGAGACAGTTGGAATTAAATGATTACCAGTGCTCTGGAAACTATTGTGTGCCCGGGACTCGCAATACTAGAAAGCAATGGTTCTCATTCATGTAAGTTGTAAATGTAGGTCTGTGCCAACACAGAAGGCCTTGAGGGCCCCGATGACACACCGATGCTATTTTGACAGGTAGCTTATGCATGAAATTGCAGAGAACAGATACTCTTGCCGTTGTTCTTGTCGGGACCGGAGGAACAACATTCTGGACTAAGTAGAAAGACTTTGATCCACCCAATAACACCTGAGGTTAGAAAAAAAAAAAAGAAACATGCACAGACATTTTTTCCACATGAGCATACCGCAAATATGCTAATGTTGTGGTTAGTCACAAACAAGGTGTGCTGAAATGAGTATCATGTTAAGAAGGAGAAGCTTCTTTGAGGTTGCATGTATTTGCCTTCATCTGTCATGTTTGATTTGTAGAGTTAACCTTGTGGTACAAGTTTAGCTCACTGCACGAGCACACATTCTTTTATTTTGTTTTCAGACCTGATACCACAATAAATTAAAATAAAAATGCCTTCTGTGTGTTTGCAGCGATAAAACATACACGCTCAAATCAAATCTATCCTCTTTTGATACAATGTGCAGCCAATTCATTTTAAGACTTATTGACTTGTAAGTGCATTTTTCTGGCATAATTGGCACATTTTCACGTGATAAAGATTGAATTATGTAAATTTGGGGCCACTTGGAAAGTGATTGTATTAAAAAATACAGGAATTCACCAGGAAGGCCAACTTTAAAAGGTAGTTGAATGTGAGGACTGCAGATGTTTTTAGGATGTATGTATCTTGTTAGTGTCATGAAATCATACTTTCAGATTCATTCTTAAAATAATATTTCTTGTACCAACTCTGTGCTGCATTGCTGCGACACAAATTAAACCCACCAAAGCTCAAAGCAGATAATGATGAAATGCCTTATACAGTTTTTTTTACTTCTACTTTTAGACTTCATTTCAACAGATTTAATTAACACAGAATTCCCCTACTAGCACACTCAAGATTAACAAGAAAAGTCTTTGCCTTCTTTTTATACATTTGGAGACCTTAAAGTTCCTTACCAGCTAATGGGGGGAAAGGGGGACAAGATCTTACTGCTGCCATCTTCCCAAATTAAGTACAATCTTGCACTTTGAGATGTTAGGAGAGGAGAGAAGTTTTCTTTAACACTGATGCGGTATTTTGTCTAAATCTTTGAGTTTACATCACAGGGATTCCACATCAAAGGGTAAGCATTGAAAGAAGACAAATGGGAGCTGAAATTTCACCCAGATGGTGACAACATGTCAAAGGTCAACATGGCTCAATCACTTCAGTTATTACACTATCAGGAGTGTGCTATCCCTTGGCTAGAATACTGTGAGAATGATGTGGAAGAAAATGACACGAAATGGTCAAAATACTGAACAAGGGTTAAGCCCTCACTGACAGAAATGAAAAGGTCAGGACCGTTTTGAATTTATTATATCGAGTGTATCGGTTTTATCAAATGCAAATTTGTACAAGTAATAATGAGCAACCGCTCATTAAATTAATACAAATTCAGGCTTTTCAAGTAAAGAAATGGTTTGAAAATCATGTGCAAATAAACAGGCATTTTTGAGTTTTACGTACATTGTCGTTTCTCAGCAAAGCCACCAAAACTATCAATGATCACATGGGATTATGCACAGGAAATTTTACAGCTTGGCCCACTCTTGGCATTCTGTGGATGAGATTCTAGAGCACAGGTGTCAAAGTCAAGGCCCAGGGGCCAGATTCGGCCCGCCACCTCACTTTTTGTGGCCCTCGAAATGCTGATGTGACTTCAGGTTTCTGACTAAAATACCAAAAATTGCAAGTTGTCTTCAATTTTCAAAAATTTGGAGGAAGAAAAACAAACATTTTCTTATTCTCCAAATCTCTTTTGAACAGTTTTTGCCAGCTTCTGATATCAAATCTTGGTAAATGTGTGATCAACACACTTAAAATGTATTTGAATTCACAGTCATTCCGGCCCTCTGACAGAAACTATCACTACAACGCGGCCCAAAATAAAAATGTGTTTGACACCACTGTTCTAGAGGTAGTCATCTGAAATGATTTTCACTTCATATCTCTTAGCTGCTGTAATTAATGAATTTACTTGCTTTATCAATGGGGTTGAGACCATCAATTGTGTTGCGCGCGTGTCATGTTAACACACAGCCGACAGATCTACTGGACAACTTACAATTCATATAATGGCAAGAACCCGCTAAATAAAGAAAAATGAGTGGCCATCACTACTTTAAGAAACTCAATGAGTTGTGTCCAAACTTTTGACCGGTCAACTTCATACACTTCCAAATAAACTCCACATTGCGCCCAAGACTAAAGAATTCGAATTCATATCAGGATATAACACACACTGGGTGAGACAAACAAGGTAAATTGAATCCTTGGTGATGGATATTAGCGGTGCATTTGCAGGCAGGGTCATGGGCTAAATTTGGAAGCAATTTAAAGCCCATTTAACATGTCCGCACGCCTACATAGCTGTCAAAGATCTTTAGATTAGGTTGTAATTTATCATGTTCATGTGGAACCTTATTACATTTAGCTCCCTCAAGAAACTTCTAGCCCTTCTCTGATTGAATTAACGTGACAAACGTTTAAGCCTTGATTGCGCTCTCCCATTGCTCTTGATCAAGATCCAATGGCTAAATGCGGTAGATGAACTTTTTACAATTGAATGTGACAGCAATAAACAATGTTTGTGCAAGTGACATTTACCATGATGGTCTCCATACAATCAACTGACAAAATGGCTTTTCGTCCTTTTCATTAAGCAGGTGAAAGGAAGCCGCGTTCATTGATGCATGTTCTCTCTCCTTTTAGCCTATCTTACTTGAACTCCCTCTCCTCCTCTTCCAGTAAACTTGCACCCTTTTTTAGTAGACAGGTGCCGGTCCACTATGCCTAAAAAAAAAAGGGTTCACAATTAGGTGCCGAGTTTTAACACTCAATACAGTAGATCTTCCAAAATGGCATGCTCCCGGTGCATCTGGCAATTTGGTGGCGGAAAGTAGACGAGATTTTAGACCAGCTAAAAGCAGGGCTAAGTTGTGGCGCAGGTGCCGTAAAACTCTTGCGGATCTGATCGAGGTGCCGGCTGACAGTTTTGGAGCTGCGCTGACCTGAGTGCTATACATCATCGTATTTCATTCATTAACATCATAACAATGCGGGGCAGTCTTTGTGACTCCTTGTAGAAATCAATTAATCTAATCAATTTATCATCATTATCTTCTTCAAATAGTCGGCCTGTGATACACAGACAATACACAATCAAATGACCAAGTGGAGATCTTGCATTTCTTCGTAGATGTACTTTTTATAGCGTTCTCACTAGATGGGAGTCGCTTCAATGGACTTGGAGTAAACTGTGTTCCCTCCCACAATGGCGCACCCCCCCCCCCCCCCCCCCCCCCTCCTCCTGTGTTAGTCCAGGAATATACCAAGGGGAAAAACTCCAACCATACACATTTCATGCTATACTTGGAAATAAGGCTCCTTATGTTGAGTCAGTGAATTCACTTAAATATGTTTTCATCTCGCTGCAAAAGATTGGACAAGGCTGACTAGAAGTAAACCCATAAAATCACGGCAACTCACATTTGATTACCCTTGAGGACTGCCAACAGGGCACAAGAAGGAAAATTCAAGAAGTGATGGACGGCCGGAGAAAAATGTTGAACGTCTCTGTTTTCATGTCCTTAAGATGATAATTGATCCTTCAAAAAGGTGAAAGCGGTTATGCTGCCGCCCCGGTCTCACCATCCTTCAAAGGCACTCTGGGGGTCTTCATTGATCATCTATTGGCAAATTGTCAAACGGATGAGTGCAGTTAACGGAGTTCAACTGAAGTTTATCTTTAACAGCTAAGCTACAGTAACTCATTCTTGCCCTTTTTTTTAATGAAATGCAAAGTATATTTAAATATATTAGGCAGCTTTAGGCATTTTATGATAAACAAATATATGCACTGATAATCGGTTTTCCTTTCTTTCAATATTTGCCTGGTTTTAGAAGATATTCATATATATCATGCTTGTCTTTCATAGTCATTTTCTTCTCGGGTAGCTGTTAAGCTTATCGCCTGTTCACAGGTACAACGTAAAACTAAACGATTTTCTGTAAAATGATGCATATAAATGTTTGGAAGGTTAAATATTCTTACAATTTTTTTGCTCAGTACATAGTATATGAATATACAGTATCGCTGTATTTACTCATGATAATTGAAACATATAATTTCATGGCTTGCACAAACTCTTTACCCAAACCTAAACATATGTGCCCCATTTGGTCTTATTTATAAGTTAGAGTCAACTTGCATATTCTGTGTTCCATACAAGACAATTTTAAAGATATTAAGGCTTTTTAAAGATAATAATGCTCACCCCAACCAATGACAGTACTATTTAAATTATTGTGTATTGTTATTATTATAATGAATTATTTCTTCTTATTATCGTATATTGTTCTCAGTAGGATGCACCACAGTTTTAGCTAATATTCCTACTGTTCATTTATGCACTCTGACATTATCAATTCAAAATGATCACTGTTTTATTCATAAAGGAGGAATTTTCAATTGAACACATGAATTTGGTGACTTTATACTAGGGCTGGGCGATAAATCGATATTGCAGTATAAAGTGCTGCAATACGCAAATTACAAAACGACATTCATTTTCCAATGTATCGTGTTTTGAAATGCCTTATTTTCATTATATTTCTTTTTTTTTTTATATTAATCCGCTCCGATGTGGCTTTTGTATCATGATATTATGAATCGTGTTTTAAATATAAATCATTCGAAGCACTTCAAAACACCATATTAAACCTTACAATAGTGTTGCAACAGGATAAAGTTTTAGGTATACTTTAACAATTATTATAGATAATAATCGTATTTTTAGTTTTATTTGGAGTTTTGTCTTTCCTGGGGGGCTTGGCAAAACATAATTGAGAAGCACTGATCTTGTGGATGCATAAAGAAACCCCAGCCACTACTGTAGCATCTATTCTATGCACCTTATAATCCGCTACGCCTTTTAGTGCGGAAAATACACCATCCACTAAGTCTCAAACTCAATATATTTGGTTTCATTCATGCTGTTTTAAGAAATATATGGCAATTTTCTCCCTTTACAGGGGCTATAACAGAAAATGATGTGTTTGTGTATGTCTTGTGCTTTGTTTTGTTGCACTTTAATAATTTTGCACAAACTCTGGTGGATGGGTCAATAACTTGAAAAATATACGAATAACTGCACTACTTTTGATCCAATCTCACATGAATGACACTTTTTTGTTTTCTAGCCAGACAAGTATAACCATTAAAAGTCACACCAACTATTTGGTAACAATTTGTCATTTTCTGTCAGTTCTTCTTTTCTTTGCTCTACCCGCCACAGCTGCAATAATGAATCCTCACAATGTGAGAAGCATACTTTTTTTTTTTCCTTATTTTCTCCCTTCAGATAAGAGAAGATGAACTCACAAAACAAAAGGGATGAAAAAGGAGGTTGAGAAAAGGACAAATGGAGCAGCCAATTAAGCAAATAGTGGGAAAAACGGGCATCAAAGTGCAGTTCTAAATATCCAGGGGGATGATGGTGGGAGTGACAAGACAATAGTGCGACGCCACTGATTAAAGATGTCGAGGGATCAAAGCGTTTGATTGTGTCTTCTCAAGCTTCGCAGCTTTGGAGGAGAAGCAACATGACAAAATAGAAAGCTGCACATTTACACTTTGCCGTGACTCACTGGTCTGCCTCTTGGTGATAACGGATTTGGTCGCCAGGCACCGCGTTGTCAAACAGCCAGACCATAATAAGGCTGTAGGTTACGCTGTGGTTGCCATGGCGACTCCCTGGGCGATGAGAAAAGAATCGAGCCCGTTTTCCTTAATTACAGGAGATGGCACATGATTAAAACAAGCACAAACACACACACACAGACGCATATACGTTTTTGGATCATAGTGGGGACTTTCAATTGACATAATGCATCTCCTGGCCCCAAAAAATAAGGACACACAAAAACAAACATGCGCAAGTATAGGTTATGTAGATACAGTATGCGTGGATGCTTGTATGTCAAGCATGTTCATTTGAATAAATCAAAAGAATCCAAACTGTCTTTATATCACAGGTGTCAAAGTCAAGGCCCGGGGGCCAGATCCGGCCCGCCACCTCACTTTTTGTGGCCCTCGAAATGCTGATGTGACTTCAGGTTTCTGACTAAAATACCAAAATTGCAAGTTGTCTTTAATTTTTAAAAATTTGGAGGTAGAAAAATAAACATTTTCTTATTCTCCAAATCTCTTTTGAACGGTTTTTGCCGACTTCCGATATCAAATCTTGGTAAATGTGTGATCAACACACTTAAAATGTATTTGAATTCACAGTCATTTCGGCCCTCTGACAGAAACTATCACTACAATGCGGCCCAAAATAAAAATGTGTTTGACACCACTGCTTTATATCATGCTAACAGCTTAATTCTAATATCCTTATATATATATATATATATATATATATATATATATATATATATATATATATATATATATATATATATATATATATATATATATATATATATATATAAATATATTTATTTTATTTTTTTTTCTCATTATTTGAGACCTGCGTCTTATAGTCCAGATGGGCTGATTCAACCCCCCCTTTTTCTTTTTTTGCCACCAGGTGACAGCCCAGGGGTAGAGCAAATGTGTGTATCTGTTCAAGGTATCAATTTTAAAGGATAGTGTGAAACATTTAGAGCCATTTTCATTTCGCACAGCAGGAGGCGCTGCTGGTGCTGCATTTACCATTGTGCGTAGCTATAACAAACATGGCCGCCTCTGAATTGCCTCACCCCATGCAATATACCTATGATTATATTTAAAACCTACTGATGGTCATTAAGAACACATTCATTGGCAAGTTTTTGAAATTTAAAATCATTTAATTTATTCCTTTTTAATCAAAAATTGTCAAAATCTTACACACTGTCCCTTTAAGAAGAACATATGAAATGGAACTGAAAGGATGTGACTCAATGGCTGTGGTCAAAAAGAGTTTTTGTTGAAAATATCCACTCATCTATCAAATTTTGTGAATCTGTTAGCGCTAAACATGTAGGCATGTTCAATCTGTGGAAGATCAGATGTTGCTGTAAGCAGACAGTTAACACAGTAAAAAAAAAAAAAAACTTGAAAAAAACTCCTTATCCCATCTTTCTGCACAAATATCTGATGTTATGAGCCGTGCAGCTTATCCGTGACAAAAATATATATTTTTTTGCTCACTTTTTGATGCTGCGGTTTATAGTCCAGAAAATACGGTACACATATTGTACTGCTACACATACGTTTTTCAGAATGTCTCTTGTGAGAGAAAATAATGTGTAATTTAAGGTGCGGCGTATTTGCCTAAAAGAGCAATTCATCATACTCATCTGATGCAAACACAAATCATGCAAAATGTACAATACAACGCAGCGGATGCTTTTTATAGAATACTTGTTACAGTTTGCCACTTTAAGTGTATTCCTTAGAAATTATGGCCTGCTCAGCCTCTCTCCACTCCCTGGTGAGAGGCGAACAACTAAAAGTCTCTAAAAGGTTTTCCGGACCGCGAGGCGTTTTCATCAATTCCCAGCTTGCTTCACGTGCGAGCACCTGAGCGTGTCATGAAACTAACGAGGTGTTCATTTATTGTGTAACGGTGGGTTAGGAACTCCTCAATTGTAGATGCAAATTTTTGCGGTCATCACACTCATGGTGAGTGACAGATTTATTAGTGCTGAATTCTTCACAGTTTGAACCACAGCTCGGTGGCTGTGTCATCCTTCTGCGTGACTGAGCAGTCTTCCTCGCCGTCCCAGAGTGACTCACTTTCTCGCATTTGGAAAATCACAACTCTCCAAGCGTTAATGGGCCGCTAATCTGGAATGCGGCAATCTCGTTTTTTTTTTCTTTTTTTTTCTACCCTATGCTCTTTGGCTTCTTCCCGTCCGCCCCTTCGGTTTTCCGGCCTTGCGTTTCTTCAACAGGCTTACCAGATTTTCTTGCTCAGCGTTTGGCTCGCCCTATTTTTAAGTCTTAATAATAACTGACACTGCAGTTCCGGAACATCTTTATGGTTCCCTTGGATCCCTAATAGAATGATTAGTAAATGCTATAAATAAGTTAACTAGGCATAAGGGCAATTGAGGAAACGGCATGGTGCTTGTGAAAATGCAGACTCTGTTTTACATGGTTATTGATAAGAAATTTTATTTAGTTTCATTGATGCATCACACTGTCATGCAGAAACATTTTTTTTTTCTTTTCCCATGAATTGTTTTGTAGTTACCCTCATTATGTCTGTTTCACTGCAGATGGCAAGGTGTACGCGTTGGGGGGCATGGGGGCGGACATCACACCGCAGGCTCTGGTGAGAGTTTATGAGGCAGAAACCGACCAATGGCAGCCGCTGACTTCAATGCCGACGCCGCGATATGGAGCTATGCCCTTTGTTAAAGGAGACAAAATCTACGTCATGGGTAGGACATTTCCCCTACTACTGTTTTATTTCACTTATATTTTACATCATTTCTACCAAACGGTTGACTTTATGAAAATGTCACATTCTCCATTTTTATGTCAGATTGTCTCCCATGCTAGAATGGTTGGACCCGACTTGTCATGTTCCACCTCTCGTTACCTGTCAAGTTAATGATTTCTACTACGATCCCAAAAGAGGACAGATATTAATTTATAATTATTTCTTTTTGCGAACAGGTCTGACACTTTATGTTGATTATTTTTTGGGGGGCACCAATATTTATTTATAGCTACGTGAATTATTTATTTATGTGAAGAGATCTCTACTGTAATTCCAGCACAGGAGACTTTATGTTGAATATTTTTTTGTGGATAAATATTTATTTATGATTATTTCCTTTGAGAACAGGTCTGACACTCTATGTTTTTTTTGGACCAATACAAATGAAGTTTGAAAGGGTCAAAAGTTTAATAAATCAGACACTGCATGTTTTAAGTCTTTTTTTTTTTTTTTTTTTAACCCAAAAATGCTTTGCACTTGTTACGAGGTACTTGGCTGAAAAGATATCTGACAGGGAGTACATCACCGAAAAAAGGTTGAGAACTAGTGCTATAATGTAAGCAGAATAAATTTTACCTATGAAAGAGGACTAAATGTGACATAAACAAGCAATCGGGAAATAATCATGTGTAATGGGATTTGAAAGTAGAATACATTTGAGGGACTCATGCATATCAAATCCAACACCACCACCAATGTTGATATCACTGTGTTTGCACAACATTTTTGAGGCAAGGTTGTAAAGGTTTGTTTGCAATTGTGCAATTGCAGTTTTATCTGTTTACGTTTTGGTAAACATTAAATAAGGGCAATAATGGTTCAAAAATCACTGGAAATTTGATATAACGCATAGATTTAACATCCATTGAAATAACGTGGATTGTAATGAGTGTGGGTATGTCCAACCTGGTACCCATCAACATGTGCGTTGTAGTTATTTAGTACGCCAAGCTGCAACAGTTTAGAATTTGCAGCATGGTTGTATTTTGAACTTTAACATGATGATATAATTAGCGTGGATTTTCAACTCCCTATTGTTTTTCTTTCAAAGCTTTCTCCTTCGATTTCACAAAGAAATCCTCAAAAAGGTCCCACGTTGGCACCATGTATGCGTGAGGGTTAAATTCAATGAACGCAGACGTGCGTTGGAATGTGTTCTTCAAGTGAGCAGGTGGATATTTGATCATCACTAGCTCCCTATTGGACTAATACTGCTACAGTACACATTTTATTTGTTCTTTGCTTCGTGAGTTTGGCTGCCAAATCCAAGCGTGCTAATGGGTTTCTAATCCCAAGTTGAAACCACAGAACACATGCGACAATAGAGTGTCACGCAGTGGTGTAAGTGAGTGCAGCAGAATGATGGATCCGCGCTTATGTCAGCAATTGTGCTTCAAATTGTCTGCCGCCATGACAGGCCTCTGAAGAGTTGAGCAGCGGCTGACAGAGAGCAGCAATATGCCCACGCGAGTGGAACAGCTTTGTCAGGATAGACTCCTTCAACCAAAACGGATCAGTCGTGTGAGAGAGAGAGATGACATAAGGTTCATCTTATTGATGCGCAACATATAAGAAACATTGTAATTACGCTTTATCAAGCCCGGATTTTCAATCTTTTCGGCAAAGGAGCGCCGCCATTCTAATCTTTCACATCTTTGACTGTAATCCTTCCCACTCACTTCAGACTTGTCTCGCTTTTCGCATTCAATCTCTTCCCACTCGGGTTGACGTCGCTCTCTTGCCTTCGCAGCCTCTCGCTTCTTTTTTAGATCATCACTTTACATGTTCCCATGTCCTTGCGCTCCTCTCGGCTCTTGTCTCGTTCGAAAGCCTCTGCTCCCTCCATTTGTTGCCTGTCACCACTCAAATGATTTGTAGATGCAAACCTGAGAGGAGCTGTCTAAATGAGTTAGTGTAGCAGTGATGGAGTCGCTTATTGTATTGCTGTGAGTAATGCTGTCACTGGCGAGTACTCCTAGAATCGATTTTATATGTAGTATATATAGATATATATATATATATGCATTAACGTGCATCGGAAAACCATTTTCCTCATCCCAATTATTGTTTATTAACCAATTGATGTTTGGTTGGTGCAAAAAAACAACAACCAAACAACATGTAAGCAATACCACGAAGGGGATTTGACTCACCAATCATTTTGAAAAATTTTCAGTTAGCTACTGGTTAATGACTGTTTTTAAAAACTGATCTTTGCAATTGTCTTATTTATATTAACCAAGTCAGAAATCAGACAGTTATTACTGCTGGGTGGTTGAAATCAGATGATTTGGACACCTTTGAGTTAAACAATAGCATCTATCAATCCATCCATGCATTTTCTATTGCCGCTTATCCTCACTAAGGATCACAAACACCCTGAACCAGTTTCCAGCCAATCGCAGAGCACACCGGGACAAACAATCGTCCATGCACCCAATCACACCTGAGGACAGTTTAGAGTGTCCGATTCACCTACCATGTATGTTTTTTGGGATGTGGGAGGTAGCCAGAGTACCCATAGAGAGCTCATGTGGGCATGGGGAGAACACGCAAACTCCACACAGAAAGGCTGGAGCCATCTGAAATTGAACTCGCCTCGCTGAACTGTCAGGCGAACGTTTTTTTTTTCTGCCTTTTTTTTCAGCAATTCAGATATCAGCAGCCTGGGGCTGTCACTTCCTTTTCCTTTCTACATGACTATAGTACAGTATTGCTATAATACATTTGTTTTTGATTGACCGGCCACCTGTCCTTGTTGCACTTGCCTGAAGCCACCTGGGATTGGCTCCAGTGCACCTTCCACGACCCTAATGAGAAAAGGCAGCATGACAAAATAGAAGAACGGATATTTAGTTTTTCTCTGAAAATGGTCCCACACAAAAAAATTACCTTCATGTTTGTTGCCAATTTGCGTGTCAGCCAGGAGTGAACTGATTTGGCCTACTTTAAACGCACCATTTGTTATGGAGCCGATACAAATGTCACAGCCATTAAACTCGATGCAATTGACAAAATTCCACACATTTTTGCACCAACATCGTTATTGTAACGTGTCCATCATATTGCCTACGAGGATTTTTGAATCGTGTGCGTTCAAGCTTTGAAGCGATCCGAATGCTTTCCTTGCTATTCCCAGGTGGTCGTCAAGGAAAGATGCCGGTGACGGCGCTGGAGGCTTTCGACCTGGAGATGAAGAGCTGGACACGCTACCCCTGCATCCCGAGCCGGAGGGCTTTTTCCTGCTGTGCAACAAATGAGCGAAGCCTCTTCAGCCTGGGGGGCCTCCAGCAGCCGGGACCGCATAACTTCTATTCCAGACCTCACTTTGTCAGCACCATGGAGGAGTACGATCTGGATCAAGGTAAGTGGAGCACCTTCGACACGACTTTTAAGATGGGAAGAGCACTATTTGCCTCTCTGATATAGTATGAGTTTTTTTAAAACCCCCGAACATCCCTTTAGCATAAATACCTGACTCTTGAGCTATGAGAGTGATTATATGAATTTGATCATAAAGAATGGGAAGAAAACTGCTTTGGAGAATTTGATTTGAATGCAGAAACAGAAGCAATTAATTGAATGCAGTTAAGACACAACCTCCATACAATGTTGTAGTTGAGGCTAGTGGTACTTTCTGTATTGTCATTGCAATTATTGGAATAATGAAACACTCTGTTTGAAAATGCAAAGCGTGCAATGTAGTCATTATCTACTTACTAAATAATTAAACACTGTAAAAATCAATCAAGCAAGCAAGTAATGGTAGGTTTTCTATCGTCCATATATGGTCACATAGTTGTTCAAAACAACTGTTATGTTAAGGCTTTCTATTGAAAATGATTAGGCAAATTCAGATTTTTTTTCCACACTACTACTGTGGTCTGCATTTTCAAAACATAATTTAGCTTATGCCATGTGGAATCAAAAAAAACAAATCACGTTTGTGAAAATCCTGACATTTTCCTGAAATCCAACCCCTTGACTGGGGAACAATTATAGTTAGTCAAGTTTATTTTTATAGTCCTGATTCACCACAACCAAAGGGCTTCACTGTTGATATTTTTCAGGGATTTTGTCTCAAGGATTTTTTTTATATATCTCAATATGTAACATGTTTACACATTAAACGGTGTTTAAAAGTTGCCTCATTTGAAAGGACACTTTTAAATTTGAAATATTTCATGAATATAATATTGATAAGTATAATACACCAACAAATCTTTCTCACAAATTCTATAATTTAGTTATAAAAATCTCATCCTCTTTTCAGTTTGTTGCTGACTAACTGGGCTATAGTAAAGAAAAAGAAACTGAAAAATTCCAGCTTGATGGTCATTGCATGATGCTTAAATAAACCTGTCACATCAAGAACACGCTAACAACAATTTAGTGGTTCTTGTGAGCACCCCAAAAGAGTGACAAGTGGCATGCAGTGAGTCCAACAACGGAAAACGTAGTTACCGTAATGCAAAGACTGGTTCAACTAATCACGAAATCAATCTCTTCACTTAGCAGCTCTAGCGTTGCAATTGAGGGATCATTAAGTGTTGGATTCAATGGCATTGTTTATGGCTATTTAAAGTAGTTGAGCATAAACAATTATCTCTCCAGGAGCAGGACAGGCAATTTTTTCCTACAATGGTTCAAGACATTTCTGCAACAATGTTCGAACATTAATAATAAACGCAAAAAAGTATAGAATGGACCAATTCAACATGGCTGGACTTGAAACGCTGTCATTTTTGTGCAATCATTTTAAGAGATTGTCTAAAAAGCCAAACACTGCCAACAATTTTCTATTGTCATGCATATTCTATTGTCAGAGCATCAAAATGCACAAAGGAAGGAATGATAAAAGAATCCAAGGTTTGAAGTCTTCCATGGCATTGTGCCTGCTGTGCAGCGAAAGAGAAAACCTCTTTGTACCTTTAGTGTCAATTAAACCATGTAAAACAACCCGGGGAGTTGACATATTGCAAACAGTGTCAACAGATTAAAATGCTTTATTAGTGCATTTATGGAAACCCCACCTTCAATGTACCAATTGAGACCAATGATATATCGAGTGATTATGTGCATGAATAACAAGTGGGGGTAAATTTAGAACCAGCCTACACACTTTTATGATCTGTGGGCATGGATCTAAATGTGTGAGTTCATGCTTAGGATGTAAATGGAAGAATTCTCAGCAGATATCAAAGAAACATCAATATGCTTAGCTGTGTGTTTACCTGACATAGATTATTGCTTTCTTTTGTATACATTAATAGATAATATGCTGAATTCAATTTGCATTGGAACTAGACATGTTTTTTTTATTTTTTTTGAGGAATTCTATATTTATAGGTGTGTGTATTATGTACAGTAGCATTCTTAATCAGTGACTTTATGTTCAGGGCTCCTGACAGATTGTGGCAAAGTTTCATCAGTGCTATTGTTACCACTGGGGAGAGTGTCCCCCCCGAACTCTCAAGCAACTGGTCGTATAGTGTGACATCATGGCAATTCAAAAGAGGAACATTTTCAGAACCGAACAAGTGGGTGACCTAGGTCTCATGGCCTTTTGAGAGGAAAAATAGCATTCACACAGCAAGGGCATGACTCAAACAGGCAGAACTGCACAACTGAAAAGAAATTACTCCCCCTTATATTGGACCTCTGAGCAGCAAGAAAAGTTTTCAAATATCACATTATTGAATTGCATTATGTTGTACATTGAACGATTGTCAAGAAAAACGGGATTGTCCTGGTCATATGTATTTAAAATGCTCACTGTCTGCCCCCCCCCCCCCCCCCCCCCCGACCTTTGTGCATGCAATCTGATCTTCCAATGAAGATCATCCAATCTTCAACCATGCCCCAAATAGAGGGCTTGGTTCAAGTCTGAAAAAGAAATCCCTGCACATGCATCAACAAAAAGACACTACAACATTTCTCGCACAACATGTAGATGACTGGGGAGGGGTAGTGGTGGAAGTGCGGCCATGACGTAAGGAGAGAGATCTTTCCCTTGTAAGCTAAAGGTCTATATGGCAAGTTAAGTTATAGATTTAGCTATAGATTAGATTAGTTATGGATTTTAACTTGTGGGTGTGTGTTGTATATTAGTATATAATATAATACAAGAATACTTAAAAAGGGGTAGGAATTTTTTTAAGTGTTTTTCTTCTTCTTTTGTTGTTGTTGTTGTTATGTTTGCCTTAATTTTCTATTTTTTTGTGTGTCTACAAACCATATTTTTTTATATACAGCGT
Source organism: Hippichthys cyanospilos (assembly GCF_059441005.1). NCBI lineage: Eukaryota > Metazoa > Chordata > Actinopteri > Syngnathiformes > Syngnathidae > Hippichthys > Hippichthys cyanospilos. The sequence continues at coordinate 30,583,115 of NC_142370.1, read as the reverse complement.
ATATGTTCAGAAAAAAAAACTATTCTAATTTTGGAAGAAATTCTTATTTCAAACTTTTTCACTGACTGTATAAAAGACACTGAAGTACTTTTGAAATCCCTGAAATGACCTTATGAATTTTTCTAAAATATTTTCACACAAATATTCACTAAATAAAAAAGATAATGTTGAGAATGAAAAGAACAAAATTTATGAAGTCTATGGTCCTTTTTCCTCTTCTTTGTATTACTTTACCAGGATAAAGATGGAGGCTTAGAATCGATTGCCTAAAATCACACTGGGATGTATTACTGCATTGTCTAGCAATCTTCTGCTTTTGCTTTTTTGTGTGTTTGGGTAATATTGCGACAGACGCTAAGTGAGCTTTATTGTTGCCGATTAAGAGAGTTATTTGTCGACATTACAGTAAAAGGCGCGTTTGCTCTCGAGTGAAAAGATCATTTCGCATTCATGATGAAAATAAAGCCAAGATTTTGGTAAAGACTTTTGCGTCTTCCTCTGCCTTATGGCAGTTGATCTCATTGGATTTATCGTTTTGCTGTTTAATCCTCTGTCAGGTTTAATGTGCACAGCTTTAAAGGATAATTCTTCCACCAACTGACGAGCTCCTTTCTCATCTTATCTTTGACAGGGAGCCCATACTTGTACCTCAAAGCTATGAGAAAATATTAAACATTGCCTTTTTGCACATTACTGTGAGTAGTGATTGTGCTTTGGTGGAGCCATATAAAACGGGTAGCCAGTAGACTGTGAATGATGACATTGTTTCCGAGATGTGTATAGGAAAAAACGCTATTCATATTCAAATCTTCCAATTCTGTATCCCGCCTGCGAAACATTGGCCGTGAGGAAAGGTCGGCTTTTTCTCCAGGAAAAAAAAAAACACCCTGAGAACTTGGTGGAAAATAAACAAATGACTTTAATAACAAAGTATGCGACAAACAATGCAGCCTTTTAATGTCCTTTCAGCCGTGCAACAAATGTGAACCAGAAATAAAGAAGTGAATATGCATAATTCAGAAAGCTCAATACAAGTCAATGTCATTTTTTTTTGCTCAATTCACTTCAAGCAATTTTCAATTGATATGCATATTTGTGGAACATCAAGTCTTCTTAACAAGAAAATTATTTGAACCCTGCTGTTATTTCTGTTTGAGGTAGAGGTCAAATCAGATGATGCTCTATTTTCTATTTCTCGTTGCAGTAAAGCCAACAAAGTTGGTTCAGTTCAGCATTAGTAGAAAAACAAAGTGACTGTAAAACTCTAGCACCTTCCCGAAGTTTTCGGTCATGTTGCGCAATCATACTGCAGAAGGAAAATACTGCAAAGGGAAAATAGTATGCATGTAGACATCACAGCAAAGTCGAAAACTGTACAAAATATCTGAATACATTTACATAAGTTATCACATATTTACTCATATTGTATTGCAAAAGCATTTATTCATCAGTATAACCTTGTTTGAATCATGAAAGACAACGTTGTCTGAGAAAGAAGCAAACATGAGAAGTGAGCAGAAATAATCTCATGTCTCTTGTCTTCCTTCCTTGTGCATTGTTTATTAAATGTTCAAGGTTGACGGAACCTGACAGGAAAAATAAATAAGTGGACACACAAGCTATGAAATGAAAACAAAAGACAGTTGTAAATAAATTCGTAACATTTTCTGTAAGCTGTAAACTAGGTATGTGTTTATGATAATGTTTGGGCCTGCGGCGTAGGCCCTGACAGTGAATCACTGCAGTAAAATTTCAGTTTGTTATCTTCCATGCTTTTAAAACCAAAAAACATCCAGAAATCAGCCATCAAGTTTCACAGCGTGTTGATTTGATACGCTGCTGTTGCACAGTTCTTGCATGGCATGAACATGTCACGTGAATTTGGGGGACACACAACATTTTAAAAGAATGGATTCATGTTTTTTGAATACATATTTGGCTCTGCAAAGGAAAATCGATTCAATATTGCTTAGTTATAATAAGTAATTATGTAAATTACTGAAAGGGACACTGGGTACAGCCACTCAGTTAATCTCCCTTATACAAATGAAACATTATTATGACATTTGATGAAAAGTTGAGGCTTTTGCTATCACATGTGAAGAACTTGTGACCTTAAGACAAGCGAGACGGCAAGGACAGCAGTTCTCACCAGGACGAATCTTTTATTACTCAACATGGCATCAGCTGCTAAATGAGAGGAACTGCAGTTTAAAGGTCAGAGAACGGGGCTTGGTAGCAGAAGGTCGGCACTTTGATGCTTCGGATTGAAGGAAAAGCGCTTAAGTAGGATGCGAGTCAGCAATCACAATTAAATGTACCCTGCAGTAAGACACGGCAAATCTAAACCCAGCTTTCTGCCTCTTGATTAACTTTAGCCGGAGTACCCCACTAGCATATATTGAATAGTACCTGGCCAAGTAATGAATAATGTAAAAGAACAGGGTTTTTAGGTTAATTTAGTAAGTGTGATATACTGTAGTAGCAGCTGAGGCAACATTACCCGCTGCGAAAGAACAGTCGATTGTGATTATGGACTTTAGTGGAGGTTATAGCCCCTTCTTTCATTTCCTATTACTGAGCAGATTCATTTTAACAGTGTCTGAAATGTAATCAAGGTGATTTGCATTTAAATGTTTTCTCCACTGGCGGTCAGTTTAGCCTACACTACACGCTTGTCATCTCATTCCAAAAACAGTGAGGAATAGAGCTTTGAATTTTACTACAGTAGAATTATTGACATGATTTTCATGGTAGAGACGCACCTCGAAGAACAAACAAGTTACATTCCGAGCGCCTGTTGGTTTGTTGAATTGGTTTGTAAGTTGTTAGTAATAAACCTCTGCCAAAAACAAAAGAAAATTAAGGGCAATCCGAAAAACAACACTGTGTTGTTTAGTACATCGAAAACTGTTCTGAGAGGAAAAGATCAAGTTGACCGCTGTCACTCTACCATGCTTCTGGAAGGAAATTCAAAATAAAAGCTGTCCAAGGCTATTTTTCTCATATACTCTTGCTATGGTACAGTTTATTTTGAAATAATAACTGGCCTGTCAGAACATTTTAGAACATCTTACAATATTTCCTGCTTAACTAAAAGGGAGCGGATTGGCACGGAGCGCATTCTCTCTGTGTTTCCTATACTATTTAAATGTGTTTGGGTCATTTTACTCTTCGTTCAGGGTTATCGCTGCAAAAGAGCTTAGCTTTATTGGGCATCCCTGCGCTAAAAAGTTTCTTTATGATAGCAGAAAATGGCTAAATACAAAATCTGACTTACGTGCAACCCCATTCGTAAGCCTGAATGTTTGTAAATCGAATGCTCCCAGGAAGAGGAGCGTGTGTATTGTATTTTTTGGCAAACCTTGCCATCAAATAAATTCTATTTGCAAGCATTTAGGAATGAACACATAGTTTGAACCACTACCTGTTTTGAGACGCTTTTAGATATATTTTGACCAATAGCCCAAATCGGGTTGAAATTGACACCAAGGGGTTAAAATAATCTTTTAAAGGCGTCACCTTACACTGGCTTTGATGAATAAACAATTCATATATTGTCTTTTAGAACAAACTGATCCACAAGTAGATGTCCTTCAAACCTTTGTTGTCATGACATTATTGTTTCATATAACATCAAGTGGCCTTGATTGTTTGTTGAAGGGCTCGTAATCGATTTTATTTCATTCCTTTACCAGAGATGGGCAGTTCGTTGGTACTGACGGACTGTCTTTCAGCTAGTGAGTGCTTAGGGTAGAAAAGTGCTATATAAGTGAAAGTCCATTTACAATTTACCAAGCCCTTTAATCTGCTACTGTCAAAAACCACCGTTAAATTTGAAAAGGCAGCTCTATTTGACTTAAGTATAAGAATCCCAAATTTAGAAATGCTGTCAATGAGGTGCTATTTGCGCTCAAATGTTCCCCTGCTAAGTACGTAATACATACTAATCATGCTGTCTGTGCTGAATACAAATGTAAGAATGACCTTGAGTTACTGCCTCTTTGCCATTAGTGTCAAAAGAGGAGCACCGAGATGAATAAATCACCTGTTCTAACACAATTCTGAGGCCTCGTTCCAAGATGATACAAAGAGGACTTGACTAGACAGTAAAACGCCATAGAAAGGATAATGTTTTCCAATACAGAGTGTTGCTGCGACAGTCAGGCTATTGCGGGCACATGAAGCTGTTTATTGACCCCTAAGATTGCAGTTACAAAAGCAGTGTGGTGATCGACTTGTCACCAAAGAAGAAATACATATTCAGAAAAATGAGTAATCATAATAATATGTAAAGTAACAATTCAATTCAATGTACAGCTGAATTTCGGCCAAAAGAGTCATGTGTTTAGCACAACACGACATATTCAAAATTCCTTGATTAGCAGACCTGCGTACACACACACAGGAAAACACATATACAGGAACATACTCATGGACTATTATGAGCTGTGTGGAGTATACCGTATTTTCCGCACTATAAGGAGCACCTAAAAGCCTTAATTTTTTTTTTGAAAAAGCTGATGGTGCGCCTTATAATCAGGTGCGCCTTATATATGGATCAATATTGAGATTGGGATTCGTAGATGGGGAATGAACCGATAAAATAAGCTTTCCCTGTTTCTTTTGTGTGTTTACAGTTGAACAAGGTTGCTCATATTGACATTGAGTTATTATGCTATTGAGAGTTTAGAGTTATTATTTGACTTATTGTTATTACTTTGAGTATTACTATATTGTGATCAAAAAAGTTTTAAAATATGTCATTAATTCAGGGTGCGCCTTATAATCCGATGCGCCTTATAGTGCGGAAAATATGGTAATTGTCTAGAATAGAGAGGATAGAATTTGGTTTAGATAGAATATGATATTCTGAGATGATATTTTATAACTGGCCTTATGATGCCAAATCAATGAAATGAATACTGCACTTGGTAGAAAGACCCTTGATTTTTTTTTCTTTTTTCTTTCTGTCTGTCTGTCTTTCTTTCTTTCTTTTTTTCTGTCTGTCTGTCTTTCTTTATTTTTTTCTGTCTGTCTGTCTGTCTGTCTT